>NC_142076.1:14655600-14955600 GCF_059756535.1 Pantherophis guttatus | reverse complement strand
CAGGAATTCTGGGAGTTGAAGTCCACAAGTCTTAAAAGTTGCCAAGGTTGAAGATCCCTGTCCTAGATGGTCTCTCCTGAGATCTACAGAAATCATTCTTCCCTCTTGGACTACAGGCCCTGCGGGTTGGAGCCCGACAACTAAACCAGTTGGGATTTTGCTCAGCTCTGGCTCAAATGCAATGTGTGACTCCAGCAATTGTGGTTTGTAAATTACAGTCAACGGCTTAGTGTGTGACCGTAAGCCTCAGCCAGTTCTGGCCCGTTGAGCCAACGTGGCTTGGCTTGATAAGGGAGCCAAGGCAGGCATTCCGAATATGAAAAAATCTCTTCATCTCAACCTGATCTCCTTTTCCCAATTCTTCGATATCTTTACTCGATTGCAAGTCCTTTAAACTGTAGGGCATTTATTTCCAGTTAGAAAAGTACTATAAACCCCTGTCTGCTCTCAAAACGCAAAAAAACTCCAATTCATATTGTGTAGCAGTGATAATTCTGCAACGAAATGGGTTTAAGTCAGAGAGTAAGGGACGACTCTCACCCTGGTCATCACTTCTTTACCCTCCTAGCATCGGGAAGGAGATATAGAAGCGTAGCCAGCTGCACGAACAGGCTGAAGAACAGTTTTTATCCGTGGGCTGTCAGATTTCCTGAATGCGAAATAACATCATAAATAGAATAGAATAGAATAGAATAGAATAGAATAGAATAGAATAGAATAGAATAGAATAGAATAGAATAGAATAGAATAGAATAGGAGTTAGAGTGTAGTGTAGTGTAGTGTAGTGTAGTGTAGGGTAGTGTAGGGTAGGGTAGAGTAGAATAGGATAGGATAGGATAGGATAGGATAGGATAGGAGTTAGAGTTTAGGGTAGGGTAGGGTAGGGTAGAGTAGGATAGGATAGGATAGGATATAGAATAGAATAGGAGTTAGAGTTTAGTGTAGTGTAGTGTAGGGTAGAGTAGAATAGAATAGGATAGGATAGGATAGGAGTTAGAGTTTAGGGTAGGGTAGGGTAGGGAGAGTAGGATAGGATAGGATAGGATATAGAATAGAATAGGAGTTAGAGTGTAGTGTAGTGTAGTGTAGGGTAGTGTAGGGTAGGGTAGGGTAGGGTAGAGTAGGATAGGATAGGATAGGATAGGATAGGATAGGATAGGATAGGAGTTAGAGTTTAGGGTAGGGTAGGGTAGGGAGAGTAGGATAGGATATAGAATAGAATAGAATAGGAGTTAGAGTTTAGTGTAGTGTAGTGTAGGGTAGGGTAGGGTAAGGTAGGGTAGGGTAGGGTGGGGTAGAGTAGAATAGAATAGAATAGAATAGAATAGAATAGAATAGAATAGAATAGAATAGAATAGAATAGAATAGAATAGAATAGAATAGAATAGAATAGAATAGAATAGAATTCTTTATTGGCCAAGTGTGATTGGACACACAAGGAATTTGTCTTGGTGCATATACTCTGTGTATATAAAAGAAACGTCCATCAAGGATCATAAGGTACAACACTTAATGATAGTCATAGGGTGCAAATCAGGAAACAGTATCATTATAAATCATAAGGATACAAGCAACTACGTAGTATGATAGACTGCAGGGCCGGCGCAATGTGTAACATGTTCACACTGGTGCAATAGGAATGGGGGTTCTGTTAATAGGATTTATTGTGTTAGGGATTTTCTGTCTTCACTGTGAGTTGTATTGTGTTTGGGGGGGTGCGTTCACTGAGGGAGCTCAACCAAACTCATTGTACATATATTGTGCACTGAGAATAAAGACTTGAATTGAATTTTTGAGTTAAGGGGAAGAATCCGACAGGGGAAATGTAGGGATTATTATTTTATTTTATTTTATTGGTTCCCGATTTTATTTTGAACATTTGCAGAATGTTGGGTTATCTAAAGTCATGTGCTCTGGGCTATTTTGGGGACGAGTGTATGAAGACACATTCAGGTTGAGTCAAACTTCGCTGCAGTGAGATATCGGTAGTTCTTCTCGATGTACGACCGCAATAGAGAAGCTCCAAATTTCTGTCGCTAAGGAAGACCGTTGTTGAGTTTTGCCTGATTTTACAAACTTTTTTTTTTTGCCACATTGGTTATTGACTCACCGCAGTTGTTAAGCGAATCATGCAGCCATTAAACCAAATCTGGCTTCCCCCGCTGACTTTGCTTGTCGAAAGCTGCTTGGGAAGGTCCCCAAATGGTGATGACGTGACCCTGGGACACTGCAACCGTCATAAATATGAGTCGGTTGCCAAGCGACCGAATGTGGATCACCTGACCATGGGGATGTTGCAAGAGTCTGTGAAAAATGGTCATAATAGTCCTTTTTTTCAGTCCCGTTCGAATGGTCACTAAGCGGACCATTGTATGTCGGTGTTCTGCCCCAGCTATGGACCCCAAAGAACGCAGCACACACAAAGTCTGTAGAAAACTTAATTTACTAAAATAACTCAGTCTTTTTCAAGCAAAGGCTGTTAATAAACT
The DNA here is from genome assembly GCF_059756535.1 of Pantherophis guttatus. NCBI lineage: Eukaryota > Metazoa > Chordata > Lepidosauria > Squamata > Colubridae > Pantherophis > Pantherophis guttatus. Next base: position 14,953,111 of record NC_142076.1, on the reverse strand, counting down.
TTCTTAACAGCCTACAAGAATCCAAAGAATAAATAATCGTAATCTTACTATGGTTGGCAGAAAGCCCAGAAGCAATTTGCAGAGAATCAAGATCAAGGCACGAAGGAGAGTGAACGGTTGTTCCCTGCAAATTGCTTCAGTCGGCGTTCCTCCTTAAATAGGCGAAGGGAGTGGCCAATTAGCCCCAAGCCTTACTCTCGAGGAGACCTCCTCCTGAGGAGCCACTCCTGCCTTTTGGCAGCTCTGCGTGATCATGCATCGAGAAGAGGCTCCTCCTCCTCGTCCTCTTCACCCATGGAAGCTTCTGGAGGTTCTGAAGGCCCTGGCTGAATCCCCGCCTCTGGCACCACATCTTCTCCAGCCTCCTCACTGTCCGACTCGAGTGCCAGCTGCACAGGCTGCTGGCGCAACACCACACCAGCCTCCTCGCTGTCCGAATCAGCTACCAGCCGCACAGGCCGCGTACGGGCCACAACAGTCGAGGACTACCCGAAGCAAGGCAAGAGTAAAGCCGAAAGCAAAAACGTTTATGTCCATCTGGAATAAACTCCTCCGTCGTCACACCGGGTGTTCAAATGGCTGTTTTTGCAGTGTGTGTTTGTGCATGTACACACACACACACACACACACAAACACACACACACATATACACACATACACACACACACGAGGGGGAGGGGAGAACGAGGGAGAATTGTAGCATTCTTCCTCTCTCTGGCACATTTTTGCTTCGGTTTCATTTCTTGCACTTCTCTTTTCTCTGGGCCAGACACCCCCCCCCCCAAAATTGTTCTCTTTTTGAGTTTTCAGCAAGCTCTTTCGTAAATCGGGAAGAGAGAACGGTATCGAGAAATGATGAAAGAACCAAAAGCTACTATATTTGCTGCGGGGAAATTCTCAAAGAAGGGGCACTCCCTTCAAGCCAAAGGGATTGAGGTGACGTAGAGGAACCAGCGTGCAAAACCCGATGACTCTCTAAGCTCATCGTTTCTCCAACTTGGCAATTTAAAAACCTTTGGACTTTCATCCCCCCAAAATTCCCCCCTGTCTGGAATAAGATTCTGGGTGAATCTGAGATGTTCTTTGAGGGCGAGATTCATGGCTCCGTCCTGCACAATCCATGTCTTGTTAAGACAGGAAAGGAAGACCAGAACTGACGCAGGAAATTCTGAATGAACTACTGTCCCAGCACCCGCCAGGCGAAACCTTCTCAAACTGGACAGACAGCACAGGTTTTGCAATTTTTATGAAAGGTATCTATTAAGGCAGCAGCCAGTCAACATTTTCTTCTGTGGTCTCCAAGAGACAAGAGTCCGATTCTTCTCCATTGGAAAATTAACTTGTGGCGCCTAAAAGCGAGATGTTGGCCCAAGAGGAAAAAACCCAAATTAGCTGGCCTAATCAATTGGGGTGGGAGGAAGACCGAACCAGAGAAGGCCCAAAAAAAAAAAAAAAAAAAAAAGCACCTTGGTAGTACAGTGGTCTAAGGCACCCTGTTATTAAGCTGGTTATTAAGACCAGATGCCTGCAATTACTGCAGGTTTGAATCTCGCCAAGGCTCAAGGTTGACTCAGCCTTCCATCCTTTCTAAGGTAGGTAAATTGAGAACCCAGTTTGTGGGGGCAATAAGCTGACTTTGTATAAATATACAAAAGTATGAAGGCTATTGCTTAGCGCATTGTAAGCCGCCCTGAGTCTCCGGAGAAGGGCGGCATATAAATCAAATTTAAAAAAACAAAAAACAAAACTCTTTCCAGTCCATCACTTAGATCAGGAGTGTCCAACCTTGGTAACTTAAAGCCTTGTGGACTTCAACTCCCAGAATTTCCAACTATGGAAATTAGAAGTCCATAGATCTTAAAAGTTGCGAAGTTTGGACGCCTCTGACTTAGATGATGGTAGAATAAGACAGATGATGGAGAAAATAACCCAAAGTAATTGGTCGCTCAAACTGAGATCACCAGGTGTCCTTTTTCCAGGCTTGGTTTCACACCGCTTAGCAAAGATGCTAAACAATTTAAAAAGGAGGTGTCAGAATTAAATTCCAATGATTTTAAAAATGGTACTTTGTAGAAGAAATCTATGCAGAGTAAATAAAAATGACCCTGATGGAGATATACTGACTGGCTGGGGAATTCTGGGAGTTGAAGTAGGTCTTAAAAGTTGCCAAGGTGAGACATCCCTGGTCTATATTATTCAGAATTGTCTACACCAGGGGTCTCCCACCTTGGCAACTTTAAGACTTGTGGACTTCAATTCCCAGAATTCCTCAGTCAGCTGGCTGAGGAGCTCTGGGAGTTGAAGTCCACAAGTCTTAAAGTTGCCAAGGTGGGAGACTCCTGGTCTACACAGGCTGGAGAGGCAGTTTCCACATGAAGCTTTCCACACCCAAGTGAAAAATGGACAAACTTGTTTTCTACCATTTGGGGAAAAGAATCACCCAATTTAGTGTATACCCTAAAGTAAGATTAGTAAAACTTTAAATAACAACTCAATTCATTCCTCAAATCTCCCAAAAGTTAAGTCTTGGTGGAAACCACCAAGAGATTGTTTCCACGTGAAGCTTTCCACACCCAAGTGAAAAATGGACAACCTTTTTTCCTGCCATTTGGGGGAAAAGAATCACCAAATTTACTGTATACTCTAAAGTAAGATTAGTAAAACTTTAAATAACAATTCATTCCTCAAATCTCCCAAAAATTTAAGTTTTGGTGGAAACCACCAAGAGATTGTCCCAACCACGTCATATCATGACCGGTTTAATTCTGGTTGTCTCTGTGTTCCATGATCCTAATCAAATCCATGATTTGTAAACTGTAGATTGTGCTTGCGTAACACACCTAACAAGAGTTAGGTGAAGAGCTAGTGGCTGCATTCTCAATAGATGTTATCTTGATTTGTTTGTTCATGGCTTACTGTGTTGGGTGTCCTCTATATTTTTGGTTAATGTGAGTTCAGTGATTGATGCAAACCCAGAAATGGGTTAAATCAGCTATGAAGTTCTAGCATGGCCATAAATATGTCATTACATGGTATGAATCCAAACAGTTTTGAATTTTTTCATAAATCAACGTCGGGCGTTTGAACAAACCATCATAAAGCACAGTTCAGCATGAGGTAAACCAGTCGGTAATTCCAGCCAGTTTCGCACCACTGCTTGGAAGATTAGAAGGCATAAGAGTGTTTCAAGTTTGGTACCTCGGCTTGTTTCAATAAACCATCATAACCTACAGCTCAACATGATGTAAACTAGTCAATAAATCCAGCCAGTTTCACACCACTATGGAAGATTAGAAGGCAGGAGGGTGTTTTCAAGTGTTGTCAGCTTGTTTCAATAAACTAACGTAAAATATAGCTCAGCGTGAGGTAAGCCAGTCAGTTTCACACCACTACTTGAAGATTAGAAGGCCTAAGAGTGTTTCAAGTGTTGTTCCAATAAACCATCATAAAGTACAGCTCAGCACGATAAAAAAACGGTCGGTAACTCAAGTCAGTTTCGCACCACTATTGAAGATTAGAAGACGGAAAATGTGTTTCAAGTGTTGTATCTCAGCTTGTTTCAATAAACCACCATAAAACACAGCTCTGTGTGATGTCAAGCAGTCAGGAAGACCAATTTCAGACCACGGCTGAACATTAGAAGGCAGAAATGTATTTCAAGTGTTGAATCCCAGCTGCCCTTCACAGTTGAGTAGCGTTTCCAACCTGACTGCCCTCAAGATCTGTAGACTTCAACTTCCAGAATTCTCTCCCATGGCTGTGCTGACTGGAGAATTCTGGGAGTTGAAGTTCACTCATGATTTAATCCGGGTTGGGAAAACCCTGCTTGAGTAATTTAGCTCAATAAAGACTGACCCTTGCTCAGTTTTATCAGGGAAATTCACCGACACCCGACTGTAACCGTGAAATGATGAATCTTTCCTTTCACATCTCCTCACCAGCTTCCCTGCCGTCACCTTTGAAGTCCATGAATATGCGCTCAGCATGATGCACGCTAATGGAGTCAGGCAGATGACAGCTATGTTTATATTGGTTTTTAAACTCTATCTCTGGAGGGCAAAGACTGTGTCGTGTGTTTACAAAAGGATGATAAATGCACACTTCCAAGATGGTTAACGCATAAATAACTCACACCTCAGCTCGGGTGCCGTTAAGTGCATCGACACTACTAACATTTGATGGGTGTCTGGGACAACCGAGTGAGGAGGGAGGGTTGGGTTTCAACCAAGAAATGTGGTTTCTTTAACCACCGTTCGTGGAATTGACAAGAGTTTGTTGAATTAACCACAGGTTATGGAGCTAGCCATCATTTACTGAGCAAACCACCGTTTATTGAATTAACCACAGTGTATTGAATTAACCAGAATGTATCGGATTAACCACCGTTCATTGAATTAGTGGAGGCAATGTCCACATGAAGTTTTCCACACCCAAGTGAAAATGGATAAGCCTGTTTTCTGCACTTTGGGGGGGGGGAGAGGGCGGGGGAAAGAATCTCACAAGTTAGTGTAAACCCTAAGGTCGGAATAATAAAGCTTTAAGCAACAGCAACAAACAGCTGAATTAGTCTTAAAATCCCGGACCTGCGCACGTTTCGCCGTGCTCTCAAAACTTTTCTATTTCAGCAAGCTGGCCTGGCCTAACTCCCCTCTTTTAATTTTTAAAAAATTTTTAATTCGTGATTTTATAAATTGGGTGTTGTAATCTGTGTTTCGGCCAAAATATTTAATAATTTTAAGGGATTTTTAATATTTGTATTATCTGTATTTTATCTTGGCTGTTCACCGCCCTGAGTCCTTCGGGAGTAGGGCGGTATAGAAATTTGATTAAATAAATAAAATAAATAAATAAAAACCAAATAATAAATAAATGAGATAACAGGATAGACTAAACCATAATGGCTGAATTCACATTGTACATTGTAATAATAATAATAATAATAATAATAATAATAATAATAATAATAATAATAATAATAATAATAATAATAATATTACATTATGGCTTAGTGAAAACCTGGCTAGATTTTCACAGACATTGGCTAAGCTAAAACTAAGCCAAAATAAGCTTGGATCATTTGTAGTTCCCACCCTTATGAGATCCCGTCAAGGATTAGCCACGGTTAGCTGTACATAAAAGCTTAATAAATAAATTAATATGTTCAGCATTTCTCAATCTTGGCTGTTTGAAGATGGGTGGACTTCAGTTCTTAGAATTCCCCAGCCAGCATCCTGGCTGGGAAATTCTGGGAATAAAATCCACCCATCTTAAAGTTGCCAAACTTGAAAACCAGGACTACGTAAACCTTTTAAAGAAGTATAACAGAGTTGGAAGGGGCTTCAGAGGTCTTCTAGTCCAACCCCCTGCATAAGCAGGAAACTTTATACCTGTGACGGCGAACCTATGGCACACGTTACACAGGTGGCATGCGGAGCCATATCTGTGGGCACATGAGCATTGCCCTAGCTCAGCTCCAGCTGATTTTCAGGCCTTCCGGGCCCACCAGAAGTCGGGAAATGGGCCGTTTATGGCCTCCAGAGGGCCTCCGGGGGGGAGGGGAGAAGGTCGTTTTCACCCTCCCCAGGCTCCTAGAAAGCCTCTGGAGCCTGGGGAGGGTGAAAAACGGGCCTACCTGGCAGGGGTGGGTTCTAAATTTTTTATTACCTGTGGGTGTGGCTTATTTTGTGGGCGTGACTTGGTGTGGTGGTCATGTGACTGGGTGGGCTTGGCCAACTTTTTTTTTTTTTTTAACTTTTGAAAGCATTTTTTCTACAATCTTAAAAGGTTGCAGAAAAAAATGCTTTTAGAAGCCTCTGACAATCAGGCAACTCAGCTGGGATCGCCAGAGGCTTTTAAAGGCTTTTTTCCCCCCCTTACAACCTCTTCGGCTGAAGAGCTTGTAGAAAAAATGCTTTTAAAAATAATAAAAAAAAACTCTAATGAGGTAGGCGGGGTAAGCGAGTGGCGACCGGGCCGGGGACCGGTTCAGGGGCATGGCCAGCCAATGTTATTACCGGTTCTCCGAACTACTACTAATTTTTACTACCGGTTCTTGTGAACCGGTGCAAACCGGTAGCAACTCACCACTGCTACCTGGCCTACCGTGCCATCGCGTGCCAAAAACAGGGGCACACGGGAATGCACGGGGGGGGGGGGGTGTTGCGCATTGAATTATGGGTGTGGGTATGCACGCGAGAGACCCCTCCGCGCTCCCCCCTCTTTTGGCACGTGACGGCAAAAAGGTTAGCCGTCACTACCCTATACCATTTCAGACAAACGATTGTCCAATTTCTTTTTTCAGAACGAAAGTTCTACCATTCCATGATGCTCCAACCTAGATTGCAGAAGAATACTAAATAACGGTGGGAATATCTGAACCCAACCTCCACATCTCCCATGGGACGGCTGATTGGGTTGCACGACGAGGTCATCGACCAAAGACCTTGGCTTTCTCCTAGAGAGGCCTGCATGAGGACTAGCAGGCTGAGCCAAAGAATCGATGAAAGAGGCAGCTCTTGAGTTGGCCTTAGGCTGATACCCTGCAAGAACAACTCTGAGCCAGACGCAACAGAAAGCTTTTAAGAGAAGGCCAGGATGCCGATCCTTCGCCTAGGAAAGGGCAGGCCTCAAAAGAACAAAGGCCGTAACGAGAGATAAAAAAAGCCAGTTTAATTCTCCCGCAATCCCCTCTTCCTTCATATCTACCGCCTCTTTGAATCCCCCCAAGCAGCATTCTTTAAATAGCAGCTGCGGGATGTCAGCATTGAAAAGAATCCCTCCTTGCCTCTGCTTGCAAGTTTTCCGGATGCAAGGCGTGGACCGCAAAGCGGCAGAGAATCATTTCGACGTTATTGTTATTCAGGTGGTTTTTGAAAAGAAACCAGCAAAAACCACAGAGGACCCAGCCGGCTTGTCGGAGGTTACGAAATCTTGCTGGCTGCATTTCAGCAACTAAAACAGGGATGGGTTGCTACCGGTTTGTCCCGGATCAGGCAAACTGGTAGCGGCGGCGGTGAGAGGCTCCGCCCACCTGCTCGGATGCTACCCACGAGCAAACCGGTAGCGACGGGAGTTGAATCCCACTACTGGCCCAAATCTCAAGGAACTGGGTAGGAACAGGGTGATTGTCCAAGATTTTTAAGGAGAGACTGGGCAGTCTCAAATTGTACAGGTAGTCCTCGACTTACGACAGTTCGTTTAGGGACCGTTTCAAAGTTACGACAACACTGGGGGGAAAAAAGTGACATACGACCTTTTCCCCCCCACACTTATGACCATGGCAGCATGGCCACATGATCAAAATTGGAATGGTTGGCAACTGACTCACTTTTATGACGATTGCAGGGTCGTGTGTGTGTGTGTGTGTGTGTGTGTGTGAGATGTGATCCACTTTTTGCGACCTTCTAAGAAGTAAAGTCAACAGGGAAGCCAGATTCATTTAACCACTCTACTTAGTAACCTATCAACTGCGGCGATTCACTTAACAACGATGGCCCAGGAAAAGTTGTAAAATGGGTCCAAACTTACTTCACATATGTCTCGCTTAATGACAGAAATTTCGGGCTCCATTGTGGTCGTAACCCTAACCCTAACAACCGTGTTGATTTAACTATGGCGATGATTTGCTGAAAAAGACACGGCGAGAAAAGTCGTAATGTGGGGCAAAACTCCCTTAACAAATGTCTCACTAGGCCACATAAATTTGGGGCTCAATTGGGGTCCTAAATCAAGGACTACCTATGTCGGGTTAGACTAGAAGATTTCCAAGGTTCCTTCCAGCTCTTTTTTTCCGATTGAGATTTAAGCCCCCTGAGCTCTCCGGTTGCAGAAAGTTCGAGTTGAGGGGCCCTGGAGTTGAGCCCAGCCTAGGGGCTTTCAGGCTTTTGACAGCTCCCCCTCCTCCTTGCAACCCCGTGGCCAATGCGATGGACGGGCCCCTTTTAATCCCCTTCCCCGCCAGCAGCATCTTCCCTGGGAATTCCATCCGGCCTCAGCAGGTCCCCTCTTGTGCCCAGCTGTGATGGATGGCGGGCAAGGCTGCCTCCTGACCCCGATCGAGTGCCGTGTTCGGCGCTCGGGGCCGTAATTCATGAGGACCGGCCTTGGCTGCCTTTCGTCGTCCAACAATGGTTGGCAGGCAAGCTCATTCAGGGCCCATTATGAGCGCTTCCACTTTTCTTTGCCTTCCCCAAAGTGAGGTGGCCGTGGATGGAATATTAAGGAGACTGCTGGGCTCACACACAATGAAGTGGCCTCTCTGCCAAGGGTTTATGCAGAAGCCCCCCACTCCCACCCCCCAGGCTGGCAAGCCAGCATTGATAGGCCTGGGGGAGAGGGCACTGCTGATTTTTTGACAGAAAGGGAGGGAGGGAGGGAGGGAGGGAGGGAGGGAGGGAAGGAAGGAAGGAAGGAAGGAAGGAAGGAAGGAAGGAAGGAAGGAAGGAAGGAAGGAAGGAAGGAAGGAAGGAATTTAGTTATATATATTCAAGGAAGGAAGGAATTTAGCTACAAAGAAGGGAGGGAGGGAGGAAGCAAGCAAGCAATTTTGTTATATGTATTCAAGGAAGGAGGGAATTTAGCTATAAAGAAGGAAGGAAGGGAGGAAGGAAGTAAGGAAGAAAGAAAGAGAAAGCAATTTTGTTATATGTATTCAAGGAAGGAAGGAATTTAGCTATAAGGAAGGAAGGAAGGAAGGAAGGAAGGAAGGAAGGAAGGAAGGAAGGAAGGAAGGAAGGAAGGAAGAGAAAGCAATTTTGTTATATGTATTCAAGGAAGGAAGGAATTTAGCTATAAAGAAGGAAGGAAGGAAGGAAGGAAGAAAGGAAGGAAGAAAGAGAAAGCAATTATGTTATATGTATTCAAGGAAGGAAGGTATTTAGCTAGAAGGGAGGGAGGGAGGAATTTAGCTGTAAAGAAGGAAGGAAGGAAGGAAGGAATTTAGCTAGAAGGGAGGGAGGAATTTAGCTATAAAGAAAGAATGAAGGAAGGAATTTAGCAGGAAGTAAGGAAAGAAGGAAATTAATTATATGAATAAGGAAGGAAGGAAGGAAGGAAGGAAGGAAGGAAGGAAGGAAGGAAGGAAGGAATATAGCTAGAAGGGTTGGAGGGAGGGAGGGAGGGAGGAAGGAATTTAGCTATAAAGAAAGAAGGAAGGAAGGAATTTAGCAGGAAGGAAGGAAAGAAGGAAATTAATTATATGTATATGGAAGGGAGGGAGGGAGGGACGGCGGGATCTAGCTATATGTATTCAAGAACCAAGAAAAGAAATATTACTCTCTTATTTTTTCTCCCTTTTTCAAAGTTTCAATAAAAAGCTCTGTATAAAACAACTGGATGCGAATATGAAAGTCACCTCGAAGTTCCTTGACAATTTAAAAGTCTGAAGGACACAGGAGTAAGTGTGTAGTATGGGGTTGTGTGTACGGAGGGGGGACGTAAGGACAAAGGACTCAGGGCGCTCAAAAGCTTCTAAAAATCCCCATCCCTTCTCAGAAAGACCTAATTTACTCCTCCTTTACAAGTTACCGTTGTGCCTATCAAGCAGCTGGGGCCGGCTGGATATTTTTCTAAAAGGGGAAAAAAAAAATCCTTTGAAATTCTATCATCTTCTAAGCTGGTTGAAGATTTAAGGTACTAATTCAAGATAAAGCAGAGCACGTACCATGTAGAGGATGTTTGGCAGTATCTTCCTTTAGAAAAAAAAAAAAGCTGCTTCTTTTGTGAGTTTCTTTTTTTAAAAAAAAAAACGCACAAAGCCTACACACACCCAAAGGGTTGCACAAGCCTTGAAAAGACACACACACACACACACACACACACACACACACACACACACACACACATACATAGACACAAACTCCAATTCTGCCCTCTTTCATCTCTCATTCAGAAATTTTCATATGACCACAGAGGGATTGTCAAGGAAACAATACTTAAGACAAAAAAAGTCAATGCCACTGATTCAAATTCCCCCAAGAACACTTAAGCCACCATTAAGAACACAGCACTTCCTCTGTAATGTTGGGGGGCTGGAGGGGGGGGGACAGGTGTCCAGCCCCTACAGCAGAGGGAAGCAAGATCTGCATGGAATTTCCCTAAAATACAGAATATTCCCTAAAATACAGAATATTCCCTGAAATACAGAATACAGCGAAGAGGTTGTAAAAAAAATGCTTTCAAAAGGCTCTGACGATCCCAGCTGAGTTGCCTGATCGGCAGAGGCTTTTTTAAAAAGCCTCTGCCGATCAGGCAACTCAGCTGGGATCGTCAGAGGCATTTAAAAGGGTTTTTTTTTCTTTTAAATGCCTCTGACGATCCAAGCTGAGTTTTTTTTAAAAGCCTCTGCCGATCAGGCAACTCAGCTGAGATCGTCAGAGGCATTTAAAAGGGTTTTTTTCTTTTAAATGCCTCTGACGATCCAAGCTGAGTTTTTTTAAAAAGCCTCTGCTGATCAGGCAACTCAGCTGGGATCGTCAGAGGCATTTAAAAGAAAAAAATCCCCTATTTTTCTTTTAAATGGTGGGGGAGGGTGTTTTTGCCCACCCTAGGCTCCGGAGGTTTTCCTCGAGCCTCCGAGAGGGCAAAAACGGCCTCCCCAGGCTCCGGAGGCCCTCTGGAGGCCAGAAACTTCCAGTTGGAAGTTCCAGTTGGCCCGTTTTTTGCCCTCCCCGAGCCTCCGTGTGCATCCTGCACTTACCTGCATCCAAAATGGGCCACGTGGGGACCCCCTAAGAGGGGCAGGGTGGGGCGGAGTGGGCGGGGCCAGCCAGGAGTGGGATTTGGGGGTTCTCCGAACTGCACAGAATCTTAGCTAGAGGTTCTCCCGAATCCCTGAGAACCCCCAGCAGCCCCACCCCTGGTTTTTATTGCCGGGAAATTTTCTCGTTCGTTCTGATAAATCCCTTCATTGGGTTCATTCAAAGCTATGAGTTGTCCGAGTTTCTTTTTCCCAAAATACGAAACTGAAGAGCCAGCAGTTCTTTTCTCAGACAACTGATCCTGAATCATCAACATCGTCAGGTTCTGCATTTATTTTATTTATTTTTTCATTCTCAAAGAGGTTTTTTTTTTTTTTTTTTGCACCAAGAGAAAATAGAAGAGGAAATGCAACAGAGTTACCCTCCGTGGCCATTTCTTGGGAGTAGCAACCTGCTTAACTTCATAGCTGCGGTATGTACATGTGGTCCTTGACGTACGACCCCACCCATTTTTCTCTTCACCCCGCCCACTTCTTTCTCCTGGCCCCGCCCACTTCTTTCTCCTGGGCCCACCCACTTCTTTTTCCTGGCCCTGCCCACTTTTCTTTTCATCCCACCCACTTCTTTCTCTTCATCCCACCCACTTCTTTCTCTTCATCCCGCCCACTTCTTTTTCTTTCTCCTGGCCCCACCCATTTTTTCTCTTCACCCCGCCCTCTTTCTTCTGGCTCCACCCATTTCTTTCTCTTCACCCCGCCCATTTCTTTCTCCTGGCCCCGCCCACTTTTTTGGGAAGTCGATCCCCAACAAGAGTGAGCGCTCCAGGTTATGCATTTTCGGTTGCAAAAAAATTAGACAGTTCCTGTATTCTTCCCATCTTCCAAAATGAAGCTCACTCTTTTCTTCTCGAGTTGGTGATTCTTAAGCATTTTAAGTCATTTTAGAAATCCGTGTCACTGCTTCTATGCTTCTGCGTGCATATAAAAGCCAAGTCTGCCATTTAATCTTTTACAATCTGGCCCAGAGGCAGATAAGACACAACCATCTGGTTCCCAACTTCTAAATCTCCAACTTTTACACCCAAAATCATTAACATTTGCTTAGTTCACTAAGACAAAAGCCGCCATGGGCATCAACCTTTCTTGCCACTAATTAACTCACGGTTTGGCAATCTTTCCAAGAGGCTTATTCAATTCGCAAAAAGAAAAAGAAAAAACAAAACAGAATACGGCATCCTTTTAATTATTCTACTAAAGATACATGTCAAACTGGGGAAAGGAATCCGGATTTTGTTTCTCCCATCCCAGCAAATTCCTTTTTAAAAAAAAAAAAAATTTTTTTTTGGTCATATCCCAGGTTGACTTAAATCATGGGTGTCAAACTCGAATTCATTGAGGGTTGTGTTTGAACTTGGGATGCTGGGGGTGGGGGTGGCCAGGGTGGGCGTGGCCTCGTGTCGGGGGCGCATGTGGTGGCCCGAGAGCTCTGCCAGTTGAAACGAGCTCCCAAGCTCCGTTTTCAGCTGTGACAGCCTCCTGCAACCCTCAGCCACCGAAAACGGAGCTCGGGAGGGCTGCCGGTGGTCCTCGCGAGCTCCGTTTTTGCTGGCAGAGGAACCGCGGGCTGGTTCTTCGCTGTTTTCAGGGCGGTCCCACAGGCCCAATCTAAGCACCCCCGGGCCTTGAGTTTGACACCCCTGACTCAGGGGTGAAATCCAGCAGGTTCTGGAGAACCTGTAGCGGAAATTTTGAGTTCGGAGAACCGGCAAATACCACCTCTGGCTGGCCCCAGAGTGGGGTGGGTATGGAGATTTTACAATATCCTTCCCCCCAGGAGTGAGGTGGGAATGGGGATTTTGCAGTAACCTTCCCCTGCCACGCCCACCATGCCACGCCCACCAAGCCACACCCACAGAACCGGTAGTAAAAAAAATTTAGATTTCACCACTGCTCTGACTTAAATCAAGATGGGTCAATTTTGGGTTAATCCCCAGAGAAATTTCCACACCAAGCACAGTTTGATGGGGCTTTGTGCCTCCACAGAAAGCAAATTGGAGCAGAGTTAATGCCATGCTGTCAGGCAGGCAGGTGCCTCATCAACTTTAAAAAAATGCTCTTTTCCTTAAGGCAATCACAGGAGCAGCGTTTGCCAAAACAATTTAAAGCAGCTGCAGGGTGGAGAAAGTAAAAAAAAAAACAAAAAAAACCCCTCAGAATCCTGAGTCGACCAACAAAATCAAAATGCTGAAACCATGCAATATATATATATATATATATATATATATGTTTTCTCAGGTTTTCGCGGGTGTTTGTATGTAGGTCTTTGGTTATTCGGGTCTTCTCCCGTGTAAAATTGGAAGTGTCTTGGCGACGTTTCGACGAAGTCTCATTCGTCATCTTCAGGCTGGTGTTCTCGGCTTCATTGCTCCTGGAAGCACGAAGCCGAGAACACCAGCCTGAAGATGACGAATGAGACTTCGTCGAAACGTCGCCAAGACACTTCCAATTTTACACGGGAGAAGACCCGAATAACCAAAGACCTACATATATATATATATATATATATATATATATATATATATATATATATATATATATATATATATATATCCCCTGTTTCCCTGAAAATAAGACCTTGTCTTATATTTTTTTGAACCCTGAAATAAGCGCTTGGCCATATTGCCATGTGCCCAAAAGCCCGATTGGGTTTATTATCAGGGGATGTCTTATTTTGGGGGAAACAGGGTATATATATATCCCAGAATTTGCTCAGCTTCAAAATTTGGAGGTGTCTTGATGATCTGCTCAACCTTAAGAATGTAAGACATGTCCTGGTGGATTGGATCCCTGATAGATTGATCCAGCAGTCCAGTAGGCCAACAATGGCCACTCAACTGCACAAGGAAGCCTGCTAGCTTTCCAGCAGATGACCTCCAGAGATAATCCCATTACTGCAGGGGCGAAATTCAGTAGGTTCTGGAGAACCGGTAGCGGAAATTTTGAGTAGTTCGGGAACCGGCAAATATCACCTCTGGATGGCCCCAGAGTGGGGTGGGAATGGGGATTTTGCAATATCCTTCCCCCAGGAGTCTTGGTAGTACAGTGGTTTAATGCACCCTGTAATTAACACAGCTGCCTGCAATTTCTGCAGGTTTGAATCTCGCCAGGCTCAAGGTTGACTCAGCCTTCCATCCTTTCTAAGGTAGGTGAAATGAGGACCCAGTTTGTGGGGGCAATAAGCTGACTTTGTATAAATATACAAAAGTATGAAGGCTATTGCTTAACGCATTGTAAGCCGCCCTGAGTCTCCGGAGAAGGGCGGCATATAAATCAAATAAAAATAAAAAAAAATAAAATAAAAAGGAGTGGGGAGGGAATGGGGATTTTGCAGTATCCTTTCCCCTGCCACGCCCACCAAGTCACACCACGCCCACCAAGCCACGCCCCCAGAACCGGTAGTAAAAAAATTGGAATTCCACCACTGCATCACTCTCAAGACTAAGAGTGTTGAACGCCATAACTTTCGCGAATTGGTCCGGCCCTTTTTTGGAAGCTAAGCAAGCTGGTAGCCAACACTGTCACTGCGTTATTTTATTTGCCAGCTGAACTCATCATTTCTGGACTGTCAGACTCTCCGTAGCTTGCCAACTTCTTATCAGTAAGCTACGTGTTTCCGTATCCACCCACATTCCTTTCTCACACTCTTTCCTTTGTTCTTTTTCCAGCAAGGTCCGGCTGAGATAGCCGGCAAGAATTACTTTCAAAAATGTAGCAATTACTTTTCTTAGTTAGTGAGGTGTTTTATTTTCTTTATAACAAATAAATGAGTTTTATTAGAAACTTTTCCTCGTGTTTCTTTTCAGAATATTGCAACTTGGAATAAGCCACAATCCATCTCCTCTAAACCAGGGTAATTAGTCCCAGAGCCAAACATGGGATTAATAAATGCCCTGACATCCACCACATCTTGTGGGGGGGGACACCAAAAGTTGCTTTTTTTCAAGAGGCAACTGGACTTTCTGGTTTTCCCTTGAAGACATTTCGCTTCTCCTCCAAGAAGCTCTGACTGGATGGTGGGAAATGGAAGGAGCTTCAGTCAGAGCTGAAGAAGCTTTTTGGAGGAGAAGCGAAACGCCATCAAGGAAAAACCAGAAAGTCCAGTTGTGAAAAAAAAGCACTTTTAGGACAACCCATGACTTGGTCCTGGAGGACTGAGAATCTCCATAGACATCTTGGGGGGGGGGGGAACAAACAGAAGGACAGCCATGGACGTCATCTGACATCAGAAGTGGAAGTTGAATAAAATGAAAGTGCTCAATATGAATCTTCTAAGAAGCCAATTGTTTGGAAAATGAAGTACAGAGCTTGTAGAAGTAACTATTGGATCAGGTCTCTTAATTAAGTTTCCATCCATTATTCTTTGTCTGGCTTTCAGGTGCTTTGGAAAATAGCTTGACCCCCTCCTCTCTGTGGCAGCCCCTCAAATATTGGAAGACTGCTATCATGTCTCCCCTGGTCCTTCTCTTCACTAGACTAACTGTCAGCATTCTGATGCTGCCATAAAAAGACGAGGCTTGACTTTTCACCTACTTATTTTCTCTGTAGATAATATCCCCTAGGAGATGGGATGGGAGGGGGGAACATTCCTGTGGGGTGAGGTCAGAAGCTGGGGAGACTGACTTGGAAGATGGCCAATGAGAAGATGAGAATTGGGGAACGGAAAGGGAAGGGTTTGGGGGTCAGAGGGTTAGTATCGGCTACGACGAAGTCGGGGCCAGATCTGTCGTACTCAGTAAATGGAATATTTCAGCAAAGATTAATTGTTTGGGAGTGCAATTTATTTGAGATGACATCGAAACCTGACACTAACCATGCCCAGTTCCTGCAACCGTTCTTCCTATGTTTTAGTCTCCAGTCCCCTAATCATCCTTGTTGCTCTTCTCTGCACTTTTTCTGGAATCTCAACATCTTTTTTATAGTGTGGGGACCAAAACTGGATTCAGTATTCTAAGTGTGGTCTTACTAAGGCTTTATAGAATGGTATCAGGGGTGGGCTGCTGGGGGTTTGCAGGAGTTCGGGAGAACCTCTAGCTAAGATGCTCTGCAGTTTGTAGAACCCCCAAATCCCACTCCTGGCTGGCCTACCCCACCCCACCCCTCCCAGGAGTCCCCATGCGGCCCGTTTTGGATGCAGGTAAGTGCAGGGTGCATGTGGAGGCTCGGGGAGGGTGAAAAACGGGCCTATCGGAAGTTCGGGAAGGCCCTCCAGAGGGCTTCCGGAGCCTGGGGCGGCTTACAATGCGTTAAGCAATAGCCTTCATACTTTTGTATATTTATACAAAGTCAGCTTATTGCCCCCACAAACTGGGTCCTCATTTTACCTACCTTAGAAAGGATGGAAGGCTGAGTCAACCTTGAGCCTTGGCGAGATTCGAACCAGCAGTAATTGCAGGCAGCTGTGTTAATAACAGGGTGTGTAAACCACTGTACTACCAAGGCTCTTCCCAAGGTATTATCCCAAACAGCCACATATCACCCTTGGAAATTTCAACCAAATTCTTTTCTCCCTTTTAATGAAATGGGAAAAGCAAACTCCTACAGGTCAAAGGTTAGGGTTAGGGGTTAAAGTTAACGAGGACTAATAAGGAAAATGCAGAACAATTATTATTATTATTTTGTCCAGACTTGTGTTCCTGAGGGGAAAATAAATAAATAAATAAAGCTGCTGATTATCTTTCTGCACCCTGAGTGTTGAAGAAGAGAAGATCAAAGGATAATGGATGGAAAACAAAGTAGACAGCTCTTCCCTTCTTCTAAAGGAAGAGCCTGGAACTAAATTGCCAAAGAAAGGTTTCCGCTAAACATTAGGAGAATCCATAAAGCAGGTACAACGGTGGTCCCATTCTCCTTCACCGGCGATGCCAGTCAGATCTAGGTGACTCCGACGTCCGGCAGAAAATCTCTCCTCCAAGTGACGATTCTACATTCAAGCTTCCAATTAACGAGGCACTCGATAAACATAATTGAGAGGAGTGGTGGGCAATTTGTGACCCGCCGATGATCTGATACTTCCAGGCACTCCAAGATCACTCTGCCAACATTTATCAGCGATTGGGTTTCTCCAAAAGAAAAGGCGGAAGTTGAAGTAGGAAGCTAAAAACCATTCCTATTTCTTCCTTGGAAGTCAACTCCGCCCTACCAAAATTAACCACTTTGCCAGAAAACTCTAGGTCGCTTGCAAGAAGTGATATTCACGGGCTTTCCCTACCGGTTTGCAAATGTGAGCGTGTACACGTGTGTTTTGCTCACACGCGCCACCATCATGCACACCCGTGGCCTTCCGCACATGCACTTTGCTCATGGGTGTGGCGTGCACACATGCACGCAGCTTCAAAATGTGCCTAAATAGGACAGCATAGTGCCATAGTGATTTCTGCTACCGGTTCGCGCGAACCGATCTGAACCAGCTTGAATACTATCTATGGTCCCTTGGAATCGGAGGGCTTTTAAGGGAGGAACACACACTCTTGATTTCTTCCTGCACATCGTATTTGGCCTTCCAGCTGCTTGAAGAATCAAGAGATGGCCCTCTGACCCTGAGATGGCCAATCTCTTAATTAATAGATTAAGAGCCTGGTGGCGCAGCAGACTAATAGCCTGTTATTAACATTCAGCTGCCTGCAATTACTGCAAGTTCGAATCTCCCCAGGCTCAAGGTTGACTCAGCCTTACATCCTTTCTAAGGTAGGTAAATTGAGGAGCCAGTTTGTGGGGGCAATAAGCTGACTTTGTATAAATATACAAAAGTATGAAGGCTATTGCTTAACGCATTGTAAACTGCCCTGAGTCTCTGGAGAAGGGCGGCATATAAATCAAATTTTTTTAAAAAAATAACTCTCATGTCTGCCTGAATGTTTGTAACCTTCACTTGGGCAAAACGATGCATCGTAGGGCAACCATTTTTGAACCAGCATAACTCAAATAGACTAACTTAAAGAATACGGGGAATCTACTCTGCATTTGTTTCTATTGGGCATAACTACCGATTGTACAGTTGTAGAGACTAAACTGATTTTGAACTTGATAACAGGAGCAAGATTGTTGATAGCACAACATTGGAAGAAGGACTTTTTGCCTACTATTGATGCCTGGATATTGAAAGTAACTAATTTAGCTGAAATGGCTAAAATTTCAGCATATTTGAAGGATCATACACAAGAAAACTACATACAGGACTGGAGAAGATGGATTGATTATATTCAAAATAAGTATCAGACTAAAAAATATCTAATAGCTTATCAATGATTCTTTAATTGTATAAGCGCTACATGAGTGGTATTAGAAGTATTATGTCTAAGAAGTAGGATTTTTTCTATGGGGGGTTAAGAATTATTTTTTTTAGAGGGTGTTAGTTTAATGGTTGGTTAAGCAATTTAGTTTATTGTTAAAAGTTAATAGAAATACCTTGTGTTCTGCTCTGGGAAGTCGGGGAGGGGGAGGGGGGATTGGGTGGGAGGGTTGTGGGAAAACTGTGTTTTTTTTTTCACTAATAAAACTTTTTCAACAAACAAAAAAAAAAAAAGAATACGGGGAATCCTCGACTTACAACCATTTGAAGTCACTGGGAAAAAAAGTGACTTATGACTTATGATCTTGACTCCCAAGACAATATTTTTCTTGGGCTGCGTTAAAAGAAGAAAAGCAATTCAGCAGCCCCACGCTCCAAAGCCTTCCGAAAAGAAAGAAAACCACAAGTATGCATAAGGTACGCTGACAGCTCGCAGCACCTGCAAACCGCAATTAAGCCTCAGTGCAATCCATCACACTGCAAAATTTCAATGCTAATTACCCTCCCCGCGAACATCTTTAGAACAGCGATGTGTTGGACTCCATAAAAACAATGCGATTTCAAAAGGCGTTTAACGGTGTCAGCAGGAATAACAGATTCTATATGAAATATGCTCAGGTGCCTATAAATAACATCATAACTTCCCGAAAATCGGCATCTCTTTAACCCTGTTCATTTGGTGTAGAACTCTAAACGGTGACTTGGATAGAATAGATAGAATAACGAGAGCTGGGAGGGACCTGGTAGGTCATCTAGTCCAACCCCCCCTGCCCAATTTTTATTTGAAAGTTCAAATAAGCAACGGTTGGTGCAAATCGTGGTTTGTCTTGATCTTGAGGAACTGGACTGATAAGCTATAAGTAAGGCTGGTTTGGTTAACCCTAGCTGTTTTACAAATGTGGCCAGCTGTGATTTAGTCAATAAATCATGATTTATTCAATAAACCATGGTTAAGCAAACATTGATAGATGGGCATTTTCAAATACAGGTCATCCTTGACTTACAACCACAACAGAGCCCCACATTTCAGTGGCTTAAGTGAGACATTTATTGCGTCGGTTTTGCCCTGTTTTACGACCTTTCTTGTCACCGTCATTAAGCAAATCCATGCAGTTGTTAAGCGAGTAACAAAGTTGTTAAGTGAACCCGGCTTCTCTGAGTGATTTTGCTTCTCAGGAGGTCGTAAAAGGGGATCACCTGACCCCCTCCCCTCCCCCGGGGACACTGCAACCGTCATAAATAGGAGTCAGTTGCTAAGCATCTGAATTTTGATCTCGTGACCACAGGGATGCTGCAACGGTCGTAAGAGTGAAAGACAGCCATAAGTCACTTTTTTCAGTGAGTTCAAATGGTTGTAAGTCGAGGATTCCCCATTGTAACTTGAAACGGTCACTAAATGAACCGCTGCAAGTCGAGGACTAACTGGGTTTGCAAGGCCGAAAGAAACTCCCCACGCCCCCCAAATGGTTCAGACAGCAAACACCAGCAAAGGTTTTCAACTGTTGTGGACCGAAAAGGCATGTAGAAACCCTCGGCAAATCAGACGGTAAAAATTCCACTTAATGACTGTTCATTAATGAGAGAGGAATACCAAGGGAAAAAAGTCATTAAGCGCATCTGGCAAAATTTGACGGAGAATCTGATTGCATAATGAGGAAATTGTTCTTCAATCAATTATACGAATCCAGCACAAATCGTCCCTTTTGGTTTCTAGCAAACTCAAGACTGTAATTTGCTCAAGATTATTTATTGCGTCGCTTTAGCACACCCAAATGATCACAGTCCTAAAAAAGGGGCCTTACGACTGGGTCCTCGCGCTTATGACCATCACAGCAGCCCAGTGGTGGGATTCAAATTTTTTACTACTGGTTCTGTGGGCGTGGTTGGTAGGTGTGGCATAGCTTGGTGGGTGTGGTTTGGTGGGCGTGGCAGGGGAAGGATACTGTAAAATCCCCATTTCCTCCCCACCCCATTCCAGAGGAAGGATACTGTAAAATCTCCATTCCCTCCCTTCTCCAGGGGATGGATACTGCAAAATCCCCATTCCTTCCCTACTCTAGGGGAAAGATACTGCAAAATCCCCATTTCCTCCCGATCAGCTGGGACTCGGAAGGCAGAGAATAGATGGAGGCGGGGCCAGTCAGAGGCGGTATTTACCAGTTCTCTGAACTACTCAAAATTTCCGCTACCGGTTGTCCAGAACTGGTCAGAACCTGCTGAAACCCACCTCTGAAGGAATCATAATTTCAGATGGATCAGAGATTTGTTTGCAACTTGATCATCTGTCCAGAAAGCTCCAGAGCTCGGGTGGATTATAAATCAACCAAACCGTCAATAGCAATAATACTTATTTTATTTTTTATTTTATTTTTATTTATTTGATTTGTATACCGCCCTACTCCCGAAGGACTCAGGGCGGTGAACAGCCAACAATAAAATACATAAATACACAAAATTTAAAAACCCGATAAAATCAAATTAAACTTTTTGGCCCAGACAAATTAAAATACCCCAATAATTTAAAAACAGATTAAAATTTACATATTTTAAAAAGGGAAGAGATCAGGCCAAGCCCGCTTGATGGAATAAAAAGGTCTTCACAGCACGGCGGAAGGAGCGCAGATCCGGGATCCTCCGTATCTCCGGGGGGAGCTCATTCCAGATGGTAGGTGCCCCCACAGAGAAGGCTCTCCCCCTAGGGGCCGCCAGTCGACACTGTTAGACTTATATACCGCTTCACAGTGCTTTACAGCCCGTTCTAAGCAGTTTACAGAGTCAGCCTATTTTCCCCCAACAATCTGGCTCCTCGTTTTACCCACCTTGGAAAGATGGAAGGCTGAGTCGACCTTGAGCTGGTGAGAATCGAACTGCTGGCAGTCGGCAGATTTAGCCTGCAATATTGCATTCTAATCACTATGCTACCATGGGAGGAAGGGAGGAAGGGAAGGGAAGGGAAGGGAAGGGAAGGGAGGAAGGAAGGAAGGAAGGAAGGAAGGAAGGAAGGAAGGAAGGAAGGAAGGAAGGAAGGAAGGAAGGAAGGAAGGAAGGAGAAAAGGAAAAGCAATAGCCTTTAGACTTATATGCCGCTTCACAGTGCTTTCCAGCCCTCTCTAAGCGGTTTTACAGAGTCAGCCTCTTGCCCCCAACCATCTGGGTCCTCATTTTACCCACCTCGGAAGGATGGAAGACTGAGTCCAACCTTGAGGCCGGTTAGATTCGAACTGCCAAATTGCAGTCAGCCGGCAGTCAGCAGAAGGAGCCTGCAGTACTGCACTCTAACCACTGCGTCACTGCGGCTCAAACTAAACATAAATAGTTAGGCGGATTGGACTGGCGGGAAAAAAAATGACTTGGAGAAGAAAGCAACATATTTGTCTCCTTAACAAATTGTCAGAGGAGGCCAGCCTGGAGATGCTCCCGATAAAGGATTTGAAATCGGCAAATGATTTCCAAGGAAGTTTAAACCGTGTCGGGGATATTACAAAGCTGCCACGCCAGCTGCTGTCGACGGGACACCACCCGGGAAAACCTAACCAAGAGGAAACAATCCAGATGTTTCCAGATGTTTGTGCGATTCCCTGGAAATACCGCGAGGAAATAAACTGCGCTGGTTAATTTTCTAAGAGAGTGGCTTCTCAGAGGGAGAGCTATGAACTCTGCCAAGGAGAAAAGACGCCCCTAAGAAATACAGGCAGTCCTCGACTTACGACCACAACGGAGCCCCAGATTTCCGTTCTTAAGTGAGACGTTGGTGAACCGAGTTTGGCCCTGTTTGACAACTTTTCTTGCCTGAGTTATTAAGTGAATCATCACAGTTCGGTGAGTAAACATGGTTGTTAAATGAGTTGGGTTTCCCCGCAGACTTTGCTTGTCAGAAGGTCGCAAAAGGGAATCATGTGACCCCGGGACGCTGGAACCGTCATAAATATGAGTCAGTTGCCAAGCGTCTGAAATTTGATCACATGACCATGGGGGGAATGCTGCAATGGCCGTAACTGTGAGAAACGGTCATAAGCAGGGGTGGGCTTCAAAAATTTTAGCAAAGGGTTCTCTGCCCGGGTGCTGGGAGGGTGTGGCCATGGTGGGCTTGGCCTAGTTGGCCTCCTGCACCATTGGGGTGGAGGTGGGGTGTTTTTCCCCTCCCTGGGCTCCGGAGACTTTTTTTGAACCTCCGAGAGGGTGAAAATGGCCTCCCCAGGCTCCAGAGGCCCTCTGGAGTCTGGAAACAAGCCCATTTCCAGCCTTTCTGAACTTCCAATAGGCCCATTTTTCCTCCTCCCCGAGCCTCCGTGCACATCCTGCACTTACCTGCATCCAAAACGGAGTCCCCGCGTGGGGACTCCTGGGAGGGGAGGGGCAGGGTAGGCGGGGCCAGCCAGAAGTGGGATTTGGGGGTTCTCCAAACTGCACAGAATCTTAGCTAGAGGTTCTCCCGAACCCCTGCGAACCCCCAGCAGCCCACTCCTGGTCATAAGTCACTTTTTTTTGGTGCCGTTGTGACTTCCAACGGGTCACTCAATGAAGTGTTGTTAAGTCGAGGGCTACCTGTATGTGTTATTTCTGTCAAAACAAGCCACGTCCCTAGTCATGTTTAATTAGATATCACATTGGCTCCAACAGGCTCAACCATTCATGGATGCTTTGGGCAATTTTCTATGTAAAACGGGTGGTTTTTGTGTGTGTGTTTTTTTTTTAAAGTGTTCTTTTTTTAAAATGAAGGAGATCTTTTTTCCTTTGGATGCCCCAAATATGTTGACAGAAGATGACTGTAAAATTTTTTTTTTTTTTTTTTAAAGTCAACTTCTGGTTCCTTACACCAGAAAGTGACAAATTTCACCAGAAACCACACAGGACGAGGGAAGTGGGGGTGGGGAAGCAGAAATGAAGTCACATGGTGGTGCCACGTCGGATATTGCTCATACTAAACTAATAGGGAACGGCTTGGTCTTCTGATGCTACATCTGAGGAAACGCAACCAACTGGGTTAGAAAGCCAAAGTACTTTCTCTTGTACGCGTCCGTGCTTCTCCAGAAGACAGAATAGAGTAGAGTAGAGTAGAGTAGAGTAGAGTAGAGTAGAATAGAATACAATAGAATACAATAGAATACAATAGAATACAATACAATAGAATACAATACAATAGAATACAATAGAATAGAATAGAATAGAATAGAATAGAATAGAATACAATACAATACAATACAATACAATACAATAACAGAGTTTGATGTTGAGAGGAAGACAATGAAAAAGGGCTGGTCCAAAAGATTCCAGGTAGTTCTTGACTTACGACCACAACTGAACCCAAAATTTCTGTTGCTAAGCGAGACATTTGTTAAGTGAGTTCGGGCAAGAGGCTGACTCTGTAAACCGCTTAGAGATCTTAAAAAGCACTTGTTCTGTCCCCGTCTCACACACGCACACAAACAGACAGCCGGGGGTTAAATAAACTGGCAGACAACCAATTCTTCCGATAAGAAGCTTGGCAGCAACCCAGTAGCTGCTTGCCAAGAACTTTACTCAATAAACAAAATACCCACAGTCAAGAATTGTACAGTTCGTAAAATAAATCCAAGGCCGATAATGTTGTTTCCAAAGATGCAATGTGACTCGATAGTAGTTAGTTTTGTCCGTCACAGAGTCTGAATGGCCACCTCACTCCCTTTTATATCCTGTGGGGTGTGGTCCAGTGACTCAGCTTAATCTCTGGCACGCTTTTTCTTCTGTTGCGCGCGCTTATCTCTGCGATGCTGCCGAGGATCCAGCCAAGACTCATTTCCCTCATCACTGCCCACCTGTGACTGCATGGACGCCCTATCTCTTGCCCTTCGGCAGACACCGAAGGCATTGCCAGAGAGGAGGGTCCTGGAGAGGGAGGCCTTGCCAACTCCTCTCCTTCACTCTCGGAGTCCTCTCCTGCCGATGACACAGGCTCAGGTAATGGAGCCACAACAGCACAATGCTTTTTAGCATAGTGTAAAGCACTATATAAGTGCTACTGCTGTTGGAAACAGGTTACGGAGGCAGAGATGTTCTCCATTCTGGTGATTCAATTGTTATCGCCACAGCAGACTTGAACCCCCAAAACCTCTCTTGCTCATGTTATCCTCAGCAATAAAACCCTAGTCTTGGAGCCAAGAGAGGAGAGATATATAGAAATTACACATACAGGATTTACAGAACTGTTCAGGCACGATCACATCGGGAGTGCACCAAAAAAATCCCTGCTTACCCAGATCAGCCACATACTCACACAAAGGGCAACCACTCGGCATCGAAGTACTTTTAGCCAAGAGGAAGAAGGGATCTGATCTTTCTATCTGAGCAGCTTAAGACTAACCAGCTGGCAGCTGTGATCATTAAAGCCATTATGTTTTTAATCTGAATATGTGACTGTATTTTTTTGGGGGGGGGGGGGAACCAAAAGAAATCACAGCCTGCTTAGATACCTGTCATACTAGCTGGGGGTATATATCACAGATGATATATAAAACGCTTCCATGATACGCTGCCACACTGCTCAACTCCGGCGAGACGATCCGCCAAGACCTGAGCAAATTGAAACCTGGCAAGGTATTATTATTATTATTCTCGTGGTGTCCACGGCCAACAGCTTTGTTTACTTCATTTACACAAGAACATTGTGAGAATGGAAAAAGGAAAAAAAGAAAGAGAGAAAGGAAGGAAGGAAGAGCCAACTGCTCTCAGGAGGCAGCTCGCAGAAATAAAATTACAAGATGGTTGACCGGCCTTGATAGAACAGCGGGAAGAAGAAGAAGTCCTTCAGCCCAAGAGAAGCCATCAAGCAGGTCACTCAATGACCTCGAGAAGGGATGAAAGGTCACCACCAGAGGTGGGTTTCAGCAGGTTCTGACCAGTTCTGCAGAACCGGTAGCGGAAATTTTGAGTAGTTCGGAGAACCGGTAAATACCACCTCTGGCTGGCCCCAGAGTGGGGAGGGAATGGGGATTTTGCAGTATCCTTTCCCCAGGAGTGGGGAGGGAATGGGGATTTTGCAGTATCCTTTCCCCAGGAGTGGGGAGGGAATGGAGATTTTACAGTATCCTTCTCCAGTATCCACGCCCACCAAGCCACACCACGCCCTCAAGCCATGCCCACAGAACCGGTAGTAAAAAAAATTGGATTTCCCCACTGGTTGTACCTTATGCTTTTTGATCAATGTATCTTGTCTTTTAATGTATACTGAGAGCGTAGGCACCAAAGACAAATTCCTTGTGTGTCCAATCACACTTGGCCAATAAAGAATTTCTATTCTATTCTATTCTATTCTATTCTATTCTATTCTATTCTATTCTATTCTATTCTATTCTATTCTATTCTATTCTATTCTATGATTCTTGATGAATGCATCTTGTATTTTGTGTACAATGAGAGCGTATGCACCAAAGACAAATTCCTTGTGTGTCCAATCACACTTGGCCAATAAAGAATTTCTCTTCTCTTCTCTTCTCTTCTCTTCTCTTCTCTTCTCTTCTCTTCTCTTCTCTTCTCTTCTCTTCTCTTCTCTTCTCTTCTCTTCTCCTCTCCTCTCCTCTCCTCTCCTCTCCTCTCCTCTCCTCTCCTCTCTCCTCTCCTCTTCTATTATTTTCTCTTCTACTCTACTCTACTCTACTCTACTCTACTCTACTCTACTCTACTCTACTCTACTCTACTCTACTCTAATTCCAGAAGCTCTGAAGCTGCCAGAACCAGTAAAGTTGGATACTGGGAAAACTGGGGTTTAACCACATCCTAGAGGACAATGGCTTCTCCAACTAGGATGGACCATGTCACACAACCCACCCTTCACAAGACCTTCAATTTGAAGTTAAAACAGAGGTCCATTCTTGGCTTTTATTTAGTAGGGGGAAGGGAGGCTTAACTAAAACAAGTCACCATTGATGAGGAAGGAACTGGTCCGAGTTGACATTTCAATGATTATTTACAACTTTAAGACGCAAGCTTAGCTTTAAATTAAATTGACTCTACAATGTCAATCCTCCCTTTCCCTATGAGCGTCTCTCTTTAAGAACAAGCATCCCATTCAGCAGAATATTTCACAGACATAATGGGCTATCGTTGCAGCAGTAATGTGACTGTGGCATTATTGTGTATTAAGTGCAGCTTGCCCATTCTGGACCAAGCCTCTTTATTGAATTTCTCCTTATAATTTCGCCCTGCAAACC
Organism: Pantherophis guttatus; assembly: GCF_059756535.1. NCBI lineage: Eukaryota > Metazoa > Chordata > Lepidosauria > Squamata > Colubridae > Pantherophis > Pantherophis guttatus. The sequence goes on along the minus strand of NC_142076.1, from coordinate 14,926,881 downwards.
TATCATCACTCCAGCCACGTAAAAAAAAAAAAAAAAAAAAAAGCAGGACAACGGAACGTTTCAACGATTGAAACTTCAGAAGATTCCCTCCATCGAGTCTAATAATAGAGAGGAAGCTTGGGAAATATTCCACGTTAAAGCTTTTCCCCCCAAAACAAATGCAAACACACTGCTTAGACCAGGTGTCTCCAAACTTGGCAACTTTAAGACTTGTGGACTTCAATTCCCAGAATTCCGGCTGGGGAATTCTGGGAATTGAGGTCCACAAGTCTTAAAGTTGCCAAGTTTGGAGACCCCTGGCTTAGACATTCAAGCATTTCAATTTAGGATCTGACACTCGCTGCTTGAAAAAATAATAAGGTTTTTCTCGTTCACAGGAGGAAGGAAATCCAAGAATGATGATTAGGGTAAGAAAAGAAGAGAGAGAGAGAGACAGGGGTCAAAGTTTATCTATCTATCTATCTATCTATCTATCTATCTATCTATCTATCTATCTATCTATCTATCATCTATCTATCTATCTATCTATCTATCTATCTATCTATCTATCTATCTATCTATCTATCTATCTATCTATCTATTAAATTTTTATACCACCCTTCTCCTGAAGGACTCAGGGCGGTGTACAACCATATTAAAACCACATATACCTATAAAATTTAAAAACAGTTTAAAATATATTAGAAATTTGGCCCTTATATTAAAAAACTACAAACACCCGATTAAAATTCATTTTCTAAGCCAGCCCAGCCTGTTGAAACAATAGAGTCTTAAGGGCACGGCGAAAGGTATGTAGGTCGGGGATCGTGCGCATCTCCGGGGGCAATTCATTCCAGAGGGCTGGTGCCCCCACAGAGAAGGCTCTCCCCGTGGGTGTCGCCAGTCGACATTGTTTGACCGACAGCACCCTGAGGAGTCCCTCTCTGTGGGAGCGTATTGGCCGGTGGGAGGCTATTGTTGGCAGAAGGCGATCTCGTACATACCCAGGTCCTAAGCCATGGAGCTCTTTAAAGGTGGTGACCAACACCTTGAATCGCACCCGGAAGACCACCAGGAGTTAAGAGAGTAATCAGCCTGGAATCCTTACAGTGTCACAAGTATCCAAGCCCAGCTTCCCCTGAATTCTGTTGGCCCTTATCTATCACCAATTTATTATTGACCATTAGTTGACTAGATTATTCTGCACAGGTAGTCTTCGATTTATGACCACAATTGAGCCCAGAATGTCCGTTGTTAAGCAAGACAGTTATTAGGTGAGCTTTGCCCCATCTTACCTTTGCCTCATTTTAACAACTTTCTTGCCTCAGTTGTTAAGCGAATCAATGCAGCTATTATATTAGTAAGAACATGGTTGTTAAGTGAATCTGGCTTCCCCATCGACTTGGTTTCTCAGGTCGCAAAAGGGGATCCCATCACATGACCTCGGGACACAGCAACGGTCATAAATATGAACCAGTCGCCAAGCGTCTGAATTTTGATCCCAGGATCATGGGACTGTTGCAAAGGTGTTGTAAGTGCAAAACACGATCCTACGGCACTTTTCTCAGTGCTGTTGTAACGTTGAAGGACCACTCAATGAACTGTTGTAAGTTGAGGACTACTTGTAATTGATACAGATCCTTGTCATTCTGGAGACCATCAAGTTCAGGAGCCATTCGTACTTGATATTTCAGGAATATCAGAGCAGAGACATCACCCTGCCAACAAAAGTGTGTATAGTCAAGGCGATGGTTTTCCCAGTTGCAATGGATGGCTGTGAAAGTTGGACCAGAAGAAAGGCTGAGCACCAAGAATTGAGGCCTTTGAACTCTGGTGCTGGAGAAGACTCCTGCGAGTCCCTTGGACTGCAAGACGATCCAACCGGTCAGTCCTAGAGGAGATCAACCCTGACTGCTCTTTAGAAGGCCAGATCCTGAAGAGGAAACTCAAACACTTTGGCCACCTGATGAGGAGGAAGGACTCCCTGGAGAAGAGCCTAATGCTGGGAACGATGGAGGGCAAAAAAAGAAGGGGACGGCAGAGAATGAGGTGGCTGGATGGAGTCACTGAAGCAGTCGGCGTGAGCTTAAATGGACTCCAGAGGATGGTAGAGGACAGGAAGGCCTGGAGGAACGTTGTCCATGGGGTCGTGATGGGTCGGACGTGACTTCGCAACTAACAACAACAACAATTTCAGGAATGGAACAAACTATCTTCAGATCTGAGCACTGTAGAAGCTAGGATGGACAGGAAGAGGGTGACTCCTAGGAAATCAGATCCCAAGGCTTAGATCCCACCACAGAGGAGATCCCATTCCATTCAATTTGAAGAAGAGGTGCATGGAACAAACCTTTTTAAATGCCAGAACTTCCAACTTCCAAGATACGGGTAGAAACTATCATTTAAAATAAAAGGTGTACAGCAGAGATTCCTTGATTGTAGCCACTGTTTTTTTTTCCCCTGCTAATTTTCTGGAATAGGCAATTAGCTTTACACCTCCTTGGGACATGAACATACCCAATAATTATTGCATCTTCTTCCCCATATGTACTTCCTCTTAGTAATTTTTCAGAGTTCCTTCCTCTGCATACTCAATGATGCTTTAACTTAGGTTTTTTTTCCCCTGGCATTCACACCTGGACACTGGAAAGAGACCGAAATTCTCCCCACGCTGGTTTTCAGCGTGCTATTAATATTGTGATTTAGATGGCAACACTTCCAGAGTGAGGATCACAGAGAGAGAATATTACCAATTAATAACAGCAATTATTATCCCAAAGCTGTTATTGGCCCTTAGCAAAACACAATGCCTCACAACGTTTGCACTGATCCGAGAAGAAAATTGTGTGCTTGCTACAAAATAAGAACAAACTGAAAAACATTCATTACTGGTTAGATGTTATTACAGCAACAGTAATTATGCTTTGAAAGTCTTCAGCTGGTGAGGGAGGGAGGGAGGGAGGGAGGGAGGAAGGAAGGAAGGAAGGAAGGTAGGTGGGAGGGGAAGGAGGGAGGGAAGAAAGGAAGGAGGGTGGGAGGGAGGGAAGGAAGAGAGGGAGGGAGGGGGAAGGAAGGATGGTGGGAGGGGAGGGAGGGAGGGAGAGAAGAAGGAAGGAGGGAGGAGAGGGAGGGAGAGAAGAAGGAAGGAGGGAGGGAGGGAGAGAAGGTAGGAAGGAAGGAAGGAGGGAGAAAAGAGATAAAGAAAAGAGAGAGAAAGGGAGGCGGGGATGGAGGTATAATAAAGAAGAATATTCATAGTTCAGGATTGAAATGAGGAGTCCTTGGTGCTCTCTGAGCTTGTTTCTTTTCTTGCAGACATTTTATTACCAAGCTAGGTAACATCATCAATGCCAATGGGAGGAGGATGTGGGGAGGAGGAGGAGGAGAAGAGGGAGAGGGAGAGGGAGGAGGAAAAGGAGGAAAAGGAGGAGGAGGAGGAGAAGAAGAAGAAGAAGGAGAAGAAAAAGAAGAAGAATCTCTGAGCTTTATTGTTTTCTTGCAGATGTTTCATTATCCAAACTCAAGGTGGCAAACAGAACTAATCCTCCTCTGGAGATCATTTTTTTTCCAAAGCGAAAGAAAATAAATACCTCGATGGGGAAAGAAACCAACATTTATTGAGTGAGTCGGCAGAGAAAATAATTGAGAAAATTCATCTGCATCCTCTTCTAAATGAAAGTACGGAGGAAAAAAAAAACCTGTGTGTGCGCGCGTTGTGCATACGTGTGTGTGTGTGTGGGGGGGGAAAGTGTGTGACTCTCAGATTCACAACCTATTCTAAGCCTTTGTACTACCGCAGCGAACCGAACCTTGGCTGTCGATTATTTTTTTTTAAATCACACGTCTGTTAGCATGTTTCGACTTTGTAGCACTCATTTTCACTTCTACTCTGCAACTAAGCTAGTGGGAATTAAGAGTACATTGATTGCTGTCCGGGTACATACTTAATTCACACACTCTTTCCTTTTGGAATAAGACGTGTGAGGCACAAGAAAGGAGTAAACATTGCAGGTAGTCCTCGACTTAAGACCACAATATTGAGCCCAACATTTCTGTGGCTAAGTGAGACGTCCGTTGAGTGAATTTTGCCCCATTTTGCGACCTTCCTTGCCACGGTGGTTAAGAAGTGAATCTGGCCACTGCGGCTGTCAAGTCAGTAATTGTTGTGGCCCGCCAGCAGCCTGTGTGGATCGTGGCTGATCCCGACGAGGAGGAGGCTGGTGTGGTGTCGCGCCAGCAGCCTGCGCAGCCGGCGCTCGCATCTGACAGCGAGGAGGCTGAAGAGGATGTGGTGCCAGAGGCAGAGACTCAGCCAGGGCCTTCAGAACCTCCAGAGGCTCCTTCAAGTGGAGAGAGCGAAGTGGAGGAGCCTCTCCTCAATGCTCGGGCACGCAGGGCTGCCAAAAGGCAGGAGTGGCTACTCAGGAGGAGGAGGAGGTCTCCTCGAGAGTAAGGTTTGAGGATAATTGGCCACTCTCTTAGCCTATTTAAGTCGCACGCAGTTAGTAATTTCTTGCTGGAAACAACATGTAATTATTACAGAGCATTTTTGAAGAGTGAGTGTCTTATCGTATCTTGTTTTCTGGGCTGGTTGCCAACCTTTGCCGGACTTTGTTTATTCTCGGTACATTATAACTCTGATAAGGACCGTTGGTGTGTGTCACAATCCTTGGGAATCCGGAGCTGGGGCAGAACAGTAACCTGGTTGTGAAGTGAATCTGGCTTCCCCGTTGACTTGGTTTTGTCAGAAGTCATCAAAAGGGGATCACGTGACCCGGGGCACTGCAACAGTCATAAGTACATGCCAGTTGCCAAGCGTTTGAATTTTGATCACGGGATCCTGGGGTTGCTGCAACGGTCGTAAGTGTGAAAAACAGTCAGAAGTCACTTTTTCAGTGCTGTCGCAATTTCAAATGGTCACTAAACAAACTGTTATAAGTTGAAGACTGCCTGTACACTAATTAATTGATAAAAACTAAAGCTAGGAAAAAGAGAAAAAGAATCAAGTTGTTCTCAAGGCCACACATTCTACCACTCCATATATTTATATTCTTAGAAACTTCTTTTTTTTTTTCCATTTGGACCCCGGTTTCTTTTTCTTCCATTCATTCAATCAATCACGCCTAATTCTCAGAGTCTGCCTGCAGTTTTCTTGGCAAGATTTGTTTTAGAAGCATTTGCCATTGCCTCCTTTATAGGGCTGAGAGAGAGGGACTGGCCCAAGGTGTCTCAGCTGGCATTATGCCTAGGTGGGATTAAAACTCACCTGTCTCCTGGTGATTGGCCCAAATTCACCCAGCTGACTTTAGTGCCTAGGCTGGGTCTAGAACTCACCATCTCCTGGTGATTGGCCCAAAGTCATCCAGCCGGCTTTCATGCCTAAGGCAAGACTAGAACTCCCAGTCTCCTGGTGATTTACCCAAAGTCACCCAGCTGGCTTTAATGCATAAGCTGGCACTAGAACTCACCATCTCCTGGTGATCGGGCCAAAGTCACCCAGCTGGCTCTAATGCATAAGCTGGCACTAGAACTCACCATCTCCTGGTGATCGGGCCAAAGTCACCCAGCTGGCTCTAATGCATAAGCTGGCACTAGAACTCACCATCTCCTGGTGATCGGGCCAAAGTCACCCAGCTGGCTTTAATGCATAAGCTGGCACTAGAACTCACCATCTCCTGGTGATCGGGCCAAAGTCACCCAGCTGGCTTTCATGCCTAAGGCAGAACTAGAACTCACCGCTTCCTGGTGATTGACCCAAAGTCACCCAGTCAGCTTTCATACTTAAGGTGGGACTAGAACTCACAATCTCCTGGTTTCTAAGCCAGTATATTTCGGTCTGTTTGGATCTATTTGTCTGAAGGCAATGCAATTAGCCTTACCATAGGAACAGGATTCATTTGAAAAACGAGGGAGACACACAAAGCATTTTACTGATCGGTGGAATCAAAGGGAACCCGATTGCAAAAAGAACAATTAGGAAGTGCCAGCATAAGACAAAGCATATAATGCCCCCCCAGCTCCGTTCAAATCGTGTTTCCCTCCCTCCCAGTTACTATGCCAGCTTCCATCCCATCCCATCAAGGTAAATTTAGCCATACTTTCCACCTCCAGCATTCACCTTATTCTCCCTGTCCTCCTCCTTCAGCGATCACGGGAATTTATTACATTTGTAAAAAAAAAAAAAAAAAAAAATACTATGATTACAGGGGCCCTGAGAAATTTAATGGCAGGGGAGAAAAGTCTTTTGAAGATAAAACTACCAGTGTAATCTCTCAGTTCCCCGAACGGAGGTGACATGTATACAAATTCCCGCTCCTTCGGCAGAAACTTCCTGGCAGGATCTTGATGAACAAATGCCCAGTTCATTAAATTGGGGGATTTTTTTTATTTTAAAAAGAGGAAAGAAAAAAAAACCCCACGGTTTCACAGCAATCAAGAGGCTGCCTTTTAAACACTTCCCCATCTCATTACAATGGAGCAAAGAATCTTGTTTGTTCTGAATCCTCGAATGAATTTATAAACGTAGAATGATTTCGGTTTCACACAACATCCCCTTGTCTCCAAATTGTGCCTGCCCCAAGAAGGTTGGGGGCTAACAAGCTGCAGAGGGGGTTATATATGAGAATCAGACAAATGCATGGAGATGCTCAGCTTCCAGTAACAATATGCTGGCTGTGGGATTGAGCAGGTTTTTTATGATGCATGTGGTTCCAGAATTCCTGGTTGTGTGGAATATAAGGCTGAATTAGCAATAGCAATCGCCTTTAGACTTACATACCGCTTCACAGTGCTTCACAGCCCTTTCTAAGTGGTTTATAGAGTCAGCCTCTTGCCCCCAACAATCTGGGTCCTCATTTTACCGACCCAGGAAGGATGGAAGGCTGAGTCACGGGCAATAGCAATAGACTTAGACTTATATAAAGGTAAAGGTTCCCCTCGCACATATGTGCTAGTCGTTCCCAACTCTTGGGGGCGGTGCTCATCTCCGTTTCAAAGCCGAAGAGCCAGCGCTGTCCGAACACGTCTCCGTGGTCATGTGGCCAGCATGACTCAATGCCAAAGGTGCACAGAACGCTGTTCCCTTCCCACCAAAGGTGGTCCCTATTTTTCTACTTGCATTTTTTACTTTCAAACTGCTAGGTTGGCAGAAGCTGGGACAAGTCATGGGAGCTCACCCCATTACGTGGCACTAGGGATTTGAACCACTTAACTGCCAACTTTTCGATCGACAAGCTCAGCGTCTTAGCCACTGAGCCACTGTGTCCCTTATTAGATTTATATACTGCTTCACAGTGCTTCCCAGCCCTCTCTAAGCGGTTTACAGAGTCAGCCTATGGCCCCCAACAATTTGGCTCCTCATTTTACCAAACTTGGAAGGATGGAAGGGTATCTTTGGGCCAATCACCAGGAGATTCTCAGTTCTAGTTCCGCCTTAGGCATGAACATCAACTGGATGACTTTAGGCCAATCGCCAGGAGACACTCAGTTCTAGTCCTGCCTTAGGCATGAAAGCCAACTGGATGACTTTGGGCCAATCACCGGGAGGCTCTCAGTTCTAGTCCCGCCTTAGTCATGAAAGCCAACTGGATGACTTTGGGCCAATCGCTAGGAGACTCTCAGTTCTAGTCCCGCTTTAGGCATGAAAGCCAACTGGATGACTTTGGGCCAATCGCCAGGAGACTCTCAGTTCTAGTCCCGCCTTAGGCATGAAAGCCAACCGGATGACTTTGGGCCAATCACCAGGAGATTCTCAGTTCTAGTCCTGCCTTAGTCATGAAAGCCAACTGAATGACTTTGGGCCAATCGCCAGGAGACTCTCAGTTCTAGTCCTGCCTTAGGCATGAACATCAACTGGATGACTTTGGGCCAATCGCCAGGAGACTCTCAGTTCTAGTCCCGCCTTAGGCATGAACATCAACTGGATGACTTTGGGCCAATCACCAGGAGACTCTCAGTTCTAGTCCCGCCTTAGGCATGAAAGCCAACTGAATGACTTTGGGCCAATCACCAGGAGACTCTCAGTTCTAGTCCCGCTTTAGGCATGAAAGCCAACTAGGATACTTTAGGCCAGTTCCCTTCTCTCAGCCCAAACCACCTCACAAGATTGTTGTTCTGCAGAAAATAGAAGGAGGAAGGCGCGTTATAGATGCATATGCTACCTTGACTCATTAATACGTATAATAAAGGTGGGGATCAAATAAATTAAATAAAAATTGCACCACTAGGCTAATCTCCCCTGCGTCGAAAGCGGCTTCCCTATCAGATCCAGCTGAATTAAAACCCTAAGCACAAGGGCTGCCCCTCAACCCCGACAGTTGTCAACCCCCCCCACTCCCACCCACCGCTGATATGCAAAGCCTTTATGCAAACACCCAACAGGACCGGAAAAATATATATATATAAAAATTGCAAGTGATGAGTGGGAAAAAATCTGGATGTCTCCGCCACAAATAACATCCCAAAATAATGAAGTCTCCAAAGAGGGCTTCTAATAATAGAGAGAGAGATCTATTATAAAGCGTTTCCTTCCATCATCGCTTCTTAACTAGGCTCTCCGCAACTGGACCCCAGGGATCCCCAGGCTGCCTTCGGGGAGCCATCGCCTAACAAACCTCGAAGGAAACTGCAGCCTCGCCGAGCACAACTCTATCACACTATCTCACACAGACACGGCAAGAGACAATTTCCCCAGGCTCCCCCAAGCTGTGCCGGGCTGCCTATTTCTAGAACAAGGAGCAGAGAGAGGGCAGGATAAATACAGATCTTCGTCATCCTGGTAGGCCATCAGGGTCAGGAGCCGTTCGTACCTGGGATGTTTCAGGAATGGAAGGAACTACCTTCAGATCTGAAGGTAATGTTCCAGGATTGCTGAAGCGGAGGTGGAAGAAAAGGAAGCGACTCCGAGGAAATCCAGTCCCATGGCTTAGGTCCCACTAGGGCTGGGCTACCGGGCAGGGGTGGGTTCTACTTACCTTTACTTCCGGTTCGCAATGGGAGCCCGTACTTGTGCTCACTTTGCTTGCACGCACGCTTCTGCACATGGCACAGATCGTCAATTATGACATCCGGGTGGATGGGAAGGTGCTTTGTAGAATAATTTGACCCCTTCTTCTTTGTGGCAGCCCCTCAAATCCTGGAATACTGCTATCATGTCACCCCTAATTCTTCTTTTCTTTAGACTAGCTAGCCAAAGCCAAACCTGTAGCCGTTTCTTCGTATGGTTTAGTCCCAAGGCCTTTAGGACCTTCCAAGCAAGGTGGCCAAACCTTCTACAGCAGGGATGTCCAACCTTGGCAACATAAAGAACCGTAGACTTCAACTCTGCTGGCTGGGGAATTCTGGGAGTTGACGTCCACAAGCAGGGGTGGGCTGGTGGGGGTTCGCAGGGGTTCGTGAGAACCTCTAGCTAAGATTCTTTGCAGTTTGGAGAACCCCCAAATCTCACTCCTGGCTGGCCCCGCTCACCCCTCCCCTCCCCTCCCAGGAGTCTCCATGCGGCCCGTTTTGGATGCAGTTAAGTGCAGGGTGTGTGCGGAGGCTCAGGGAGGGCGAAAAACAGGGCTACCGGAAGTTTCAGAAGGCTGGAAACGGGCCTCCAGAGCCTGGGGAGGCCGTTTTCGCCCTCCCAGAAGTTCGAGGAAAGCCTCCGGAGCCTGGGGAGGGCAACCACCACCACCCCCGCGGTGCAGGAGGCTGACTAGGCTACGCTCACCCAGCAACCAGGCAGAGAACCCCTTACTAAAATTTTTGAAGCCCATCCCTGGGTCCCACCACAACAGGAGAGCCTGTTCCATACAATTTAACCCCAGATGGAGAGGGGCATGGAGCAAACCTTTTAAAATGCCAAAACCTCCCACAGGTACCATCGTTGAGCACAACCCTATCACACGATCACGCAGAGACGCACAATTTCCCCCAGCTTCTCCAAAAAAGCTGTGCTTTTGCCTGCCCATTTCTAGCACAAAGAGCAGAGGGCAGAAATGTAAGACGATGACTAATAGCAGCTCAGAAAACCAGGATGCTCTTATGGATGACAGAATAACAAGAGCTGGGAGGGACCTTGGAGGTCTTCTAGTCCAGCCCCCTCCTGCTCAAGCAGGGTGTCAGCATTCTGATGCTGCCATAAAAAGGGGGAGACGAGGCTTGACTTTTCACCTACTTATTTTCTCTGTAGATAATATCCCCTAGGAGATGGGATGGGAGGGGGGAACATTCCTGTGGGGTGAGGTCAGAAGCTGGGGAGACTGACTTGGAAGATGGCCAATGAGAAGATGAGAATTGGGGAACGGAAAGGGAAGGGTTTGGGGGTCAGAGGGTTAGTATCGGCTACGACAAAGTCGGGGCCAGATCTGTCGTACTCAATAAATGGAATATTTCAGCAAAGATTAATTGTTTGGGAGTGCAATTTATTTGAGATGACATCGAAACCTGACACAGGGAAGCCTAGACCATTTCAGACAAATGGTTGTCCAATCAATTCTTACATGTGATTCTGTTCTCATCACAAGCTGAGCCAGGTGGACGTAATGGTTAAAGTCTTGGACTGGGACTAGGGAGGTCTGGGTTCTATTGATGCTCAGCCTCAGAAGCTCATTGGCTGACTTTGAGTCAGTCCTTCCCTCTCTCAACCCAAGAGCCAATCAGGTGCAGCAAGGAAGGGGCTGGAGTAGAAGTGGGGAGACCTCCATTCTAGTCCCCTCTTAGCCTTTAAAGCTCCCCAGAGGCAGAAAACTTTGGGCCAATCCCTTCCTTTCGGTTCAAACTACCTTGCAGGGTTGTTGTTTTGGGGGGAAAAATAGAAGGAGGAGCTAAATTTGTTGCCATGGACTTCTGAGTGAAAGGCAAGAGAACAAATCAGTCAGTTATCCAACCACCAAAAAAACAAACAAACACCTCAGGATCAGTGGTAGAGGACTGAAACCGAGAAGGCAATGGGGTTCTTGAAAGATAAAGACAATTTAAGACAATGGAGAGGTTGGCCTGTGGTCTAGCAATGGAGTTGGGGTGCCTCCTGAGGTCATCAAGACCAACCCCTGCTCAGTGCTGGAATCCAGATTAAAACATCTCCTAAATGGCTACTTAACTTCCAGTTTCTTTACTGTACATCGTAGTCACGATTCTGTACGTTGAGAAGATTCTGATCTTCTCAATCGTCTTGTAACCCTCAAAGCGGAAGGATCTTCCAGAAGAAGGATGACTTCCTGTAGTTTCTTTATGGCTTTTCCTCTATCTTAATATTTCTCAAAACGTGGCCACTTTAAGACCCCGTGGGCTTCAACTCCCAGAATTCCCCAGCCAGCTGGCTGAGGAATTCTGGGAGTTGAAGTCCACGGGGTCTTAAAGTGGCTACGTTTTTATTTTTTTTATATTTTATTTTATTTTATTTTTTAATTTGAATTTTATGCCGCCCTTCTCCGGAGACCCAGGGCGGCCTACAATGCATTAAGCAATAGCCTTCATACTTTTGTATATTTATACAAACTCAGCTTATTGCCCCCACAAACTGGGTCCTCAATTTACCTACCTTAGAAAGGATGGAAGGCTGAGTCAGCCTTGAGCCTGGCGAGATTCGAACTTACTAATTGCAGACAGCTGGAGTTAAATTACAATGCATTAGTCTGCTGAGCTATCCAGGCTCTATCCAGGTTTTGAGAAATATCACTCTATCTGCCATTCCAACTGGGCCAGACTGCAGTTCCCATCATCCCCAACTCCCAGAGAGCCCCACTGCCGCTCCCATCACTGCCAGAAAGCCATTAGACAGAGCAATTAGAGCCCAAGGGAACCATCAAAGACAAGCTGTACGTTTCCTCTTAAATAACTTCTAAGAGAGAGGAAAGGGGAAAAAAATGGGAAAGCCACTTTAATGCTTCCCACCGTCATCGCCTCTCTTCCTTGTTCCTTTTCAGCTGGCCTAATGCACGCCCATTCTGCAACGGACGGTCGATAGCAAGGTTTCCATCGCTGGGTTGGTTGCCAGGAAAAAACAATTGTGGAAAACAGGTAGTAGGTCGGCTGGCTTTTTCGGAGATCAAAAATGAGCCTTGCCCGATTACTCAGCAGTCTGAATGGCAGACCAGGTTCCTAAAACACGAGAAAGCCGTTAAGAGCAATTACGATTAACAGACGCTGTTTCCGTACAGAATGGGTAAAGTCTTTTTTTTTTCTTCTTTTTTTAACCTGAACACACACACACACACACAAAGCAAATTAAAAATATGTTCCAGACGAGTTTGGGACTCTATAGCAATAGTCACCAACTGCTGGTCCGTGGACCACTGATGGTCCTTGAGAAAATTTTGGTGGTCCGCAGACAATTATTTGCATTTTTTAATATTGCACTAAATCAGGGGTCCTCAAACTACGGCCCCTGGGACAGATACGTGCAATGAATGCTTGTGTTGCTGCAGAGAGTCTCCCCCTTCGGGGTCTTTTTGTGGGGGTCGGAGGGGGGCAGAAATTCTGACTTGGGGTCTGCTTCAGCCTCCTGGTGTGAGGCTTTGGGCGAAGGTTAGAGGGAAGTGCCGCTGGTGGCAAAGAGAAGAGGGCCTTGTTCCAGTGGGACTGCATCATGGCCTGGAACTGGCTGACCATCTCAGTCCGCTGAGCCTCCAGGCGCCGGTACCTGGCCTTGCACTCCCGCAGGTCTTCCCTTTGCTTGGAAAGCCTATGCTCCTAGTCCTCAGTGAGGTGCTTCTGCTGAGCCTCTTTCTCAGCCAGATCCAATTTGAATTTGAGCTGTTTTGCCAACTCTTTCTCATGGTGGCTGCTTAGCTCCAACCACTGCTTCCTGTTGGGGCTCTAAGAAGCCCGGGCGGGGAGATGAGGAGTGGCTGGGAGGAGAGGGGCGAGTAGACGCTGGTGAGGCGCCCCTCGATGTGAGTGACATGAGTTGGCCACATCCACCCAATCACATGACCACCTAGCCACACCCACCCAGCCGGTCATTAGGCAGATCATATTAGTGGTCCGCGGGATTTGAATTTATGAATTTAACCTCCTCACTGTCTGAATCTGCTGCCAGATCCACTGACTGCTGGCGGGCCACAACAGGGAATAGACCTATTCTCCAAAACACCACAGAGCAGGACAAGAAACAATGGGTGGAAGTTTGTCAAAGAGAGATGCAACCTAGAAGGAGACAGTTTCTGACCATGAGAACAGTTACTCAATGGAATAGCTCGCCTGCTGGGGTGGTGGATGCTCCATCACTGAAGGTCTTCAGAAATAGACCGGACAACCATTTGCCTGGGATTGTACAAAGTCTCCTGCCGTGAGCAGAAGGGGGTTGGACTAGAAGACCTCTGAGGTTCCTTCAAGCCCTATGATTCTATGAGGATTCCGGGAACTAGTTTGCATACGGCAAGGCTAGGGATGGGAATGAGATCTGATCATGGGACCACCGCAAAAATGCGCCTCTGTTATTTATCACAATTACGGTTTTGTTTCCGGCGTCTTTAACTCCCTCTTCCAGACAAGCTGGAAATGCTTTCTTGACAAGGCAGCCCAAGCTTGCAGCCATCATACGCTATCTCGGAAAATTTAGAACAGTTTCTGCGATTACAGGAAACCGAAGTCAACTGGAAAGGATTAAGTGCTTCCTATCTTTCTTTAAAAAAAAAAAATACGATAATGAGAGCAAGACAGATGGGGTTCCTGAGAAATGATATTGGGAATGGTGGGGGGGGGAGGAAAGAGGTTTTCAGGGTGTTTTCTAAAAGCAGGACTATCTGCAACCAAAAATTTTTTGGGCTCAGTTGTGGTCATAAGTCAAGGACTATCTCTGCCTTCCTCTGCAAGGCAGCCTTGTCCTAGTAAACTCCTTCTTTCTGGCAATGTTCCTCTCCGTTAGAGGCACCCAAATAATCCAGACGATATAAGGTTTCCTGCTGGAGCAGGGGGTTGGACTAGATGGCCTCCAAGGTGCCTTCTAACCCTGCTATTTTATGATTCTGTAAGGGACATGGATTCCAGCAAGAGAAACGTTCCCAGCATTGTCTTCCATCAGCAATAGAAGAGAAGACAGCTTATGGTCAACTTCTGCATTCAAGTCACCGGATGAACCGTCTGGATGAGCCAATCTTCAGCTCGGCCTGCTCAGCTCAACCTGAGAAGCTAGATTTCTCTTTCAGGTGAGCCAAAAGCCTTCACCGAAGGCTGAGGAAGCTTTGTACAGTGTGCAGTTCAGAAGCATCCGATGCGATGACCTCACTAAGTCTAGGACAGTGTAACCCAATCTGGGAATCTTGAAGATGCGTGGACTTCAGCTCCCAGAATTCTCCAGCCAGCATGCTGGCTGGGGAATTCTGGGAGCTGAAGTCCACGCGTTGAAGATTGTTCCACACCTTGAATTCTGGGAACTGAAGTCCACGCGTTGAAGATTGTTCCACACCTTGAATTCTGGGAACTGAAGTCCACGCTTTGCCCAGATCGGGAAACTCTGTTCTAGGTGCCCAAAGGAATTGGTCTATCGTGCCATCCCTTTCTCCAGAAAAGGAGAATCACAAGAGGTTCAATGTGGCCTATATGGGGGGGGGGAAACATACTGGCTGGGGAATTCTGGGAGTTGAAGTCCGCACATCTTCAAGCTGCACTGGTCTAGGATCTGGCGTAGAAATTCACAAAAGGATCCAGATGAAATCCACTGGAAGCTTTTAAGAAGATGTTGGATAATCATTTGTCGGAAGTGGGGTAGGGTTTCCTGCCTAAGCAGAGGGTTGGACTAGAAGACCTCGAAGGTCCCTTCTACCTCTGTTATTCTATTCTATTCTATTCTATTCTATTCTATTCTATTCTATTCTATTCTATTCTATTCTATTCTATTCTATTCTATTCTATTCTATTCTATTCTTGCACACCTGCTTTCCACCTCCTCAAACCTACCACGCAGGCAGACAAATTTTAAGAAGGTCCTCAGACGTCAATCCTGACAACAAAACGATATAAAAGGGAGTCATTAACACTCTACGTCGAACGCCCACATTTCCGCAACATGGTGCCAAAACTAGACGTAAACCAACATCAAGCTTAATTCTTAATGCTCCCCGACGTCTGACCAACAAACAACCCGTAGCCAAATTCTCTAGTTTGCCTTCAGATTTAAACCAGGACCTATTCCAGGAAAAAACAACAACAACCAATTTTTTTGCTTTTATTTCGGTCCTTGGCATTGCAATGGCATCGAGACAAATTTAGGGCGGCCAAATAATAATCACGGATGCATGGAAGTGCCACCAAAGTACTTGGTGAAGTAGCTGGCATCTCTCTCGCTCTCTCTCTACAGAGGGGAGGAAATGCAAGTTGCATTTCCAGAAAGCAGAGTAGCCCTTGAGTTAATAAGAGCAGCGTTCAAGCCAAACCGAACATGTAGCAGACAAACCAGCTAGCCTACAACCAAGAGGTTGTAGCCTGGGTTAGGTCCGGGGTAGGGCGCCAATCCAGAACACTAGTTTAGCTCGGGAAATAAACGTTCTTATGGAGATAAGAACCATCCCGAGTTACAAGTATTTTTGCCTGATTTGCAGAGGAGAAAGTGAAAGAACACAGATCATTTTTCTTTCCTTGCCTTAGTAAGATCCCATCGAGCTCCGGACTTAACTACTGGGAGCAGTTTCTTCCTCTTCCTTTTTCTCCCCCCCACCCGCTAGTAGGCTGGTTTGCTAACATTTTAAGGAAGCCTGAGCAGCAAGTAGGTAGATAAGCAGGCAGAGCTCATCCAGCCCCCCCCACCCGCCGACCCCCAGCCCCCCCCCAAAATAAGCGCTTCGCTACCAACTAAGCATCTCTCAGGAATCTCCGGCTTTGCATTGTCGCCTCCTTGGACCAGCCCAGACCCCCCCAAAGGGGCTTTAGGGGAGATTTTTGGAAGTCTACGTCTGGGGGACGAAGCTCTCTCTAAGCGGTCGAGCCATCCCCCTCCCACCCTCGGTCCTGCACCGTCCAACGCAGCGGGCCCAAGGTGGGGGGTGAGGGTGGAGAAGAGAGAGAGAGCCAAGGTCGCCAAGCCGGAGCCCGCCCCCTCCCCCTTTTCCCCCATCACTATCCTGACTAGGTGGCTCAGTGGCTAAGACCCTGAGCTTGTCGATCAGCAAGGTCGCTTCGAATCCCCAGGACAGGTCTACCTGCGCGAGCCAGGGGGGTTGGACTAGATGACCTCCAAGGTCCCCTTCCAACTCTTGTTACTGTTACTTTATCCTGCCAGAGAAGCCCACCGTCCTTCGCCAAGGTTGACGCCGGGCGCCCGCATCCTCACCCTGCCGGCTCTGGCGAAGGGGGAAGGGGGCAATCCAGGAAACCCACCCACCCCCACCACATCCCTGGAAAGAGTCCCCCCACAACCCACCCATTCTTCTCGACCACCCCGGCTTTCCACTGGCGCTCCCTCCCCCTTTTTTTTTGGCGGAGGGGTTTTGTTTGCCCGTCTCTATCTCGGCCAGGGCTGCAGCCACTCACCATCATCACCTTGCCGCGGAAAGCGCCGGCAGCTCGGCGGGGTTGCGGCGCCCGGGGACCGTCGCGGCTCTCCAGGTCGCGCTTCTCTCGCCGGCGGCTGCTGCTGCTGCTGGTGTGGCCGCTCCGGCTGGGGCTGGGGGTGCTGCCGGCCAGGGCGCCTCTCCGCGGAGGCGGCTGCTGCTGCTGTTGCTGGTGGTGGTGCTGCCGTTGCTGCTGCTGCTGCTGCTCGTCAGCCGCATCCAAGCTGCTGAAATTCCAAACCAGCAGCGTTTGCACCAGCAGGACGGTGAGCGCCAGCAGCAGCGCCGAGTGAGAGCGCCGAGCCAGCCGGCGGCCGCACGGAGAGGCCACCCCGGCTGCCGCCACTGCTGCCGTCGTTCCCATCTCTCAGCGCTGCTTTCTCTCCTTTCGCTTCCTCGCCCGGCCGCTGCCAGCCAGTCAGCCAGCCAACCAAGCCAGCCAAGCCAAGCCAGTCAGTCAGCCAGCCAGCCAGCCAAGCCGCCGCCGCCCGGAGTTTTGCAGGCGGCGGGCGAGACGTCAGCAGGAGGCGGAGAAGAAGAAGAGGAGGAGGAGGAGGAGGAGAGGCGAACGCAGGCCCGGCGCTGGGGCAGCCCCCTCCTCGCCAGCCGTTGGAGGGGTGGGCCAGCAAGAGGAGGAGGAGGAGGAGGAGCCGCCGCAGCTGCTCCCGAACTAGCCCAGCTATTCGTTCGGTCTCTCTCTCTCTCTCTCTCTGTGTGTGTGTGTGTGTGTGTGTGTGTGTGTGTGTGTCTGGAGGCGCGTGGGTATGTTCACACGTGACGGGATTCTGTCTCTACGCCACTGAGATGGAGCTGGCAGGCTTGGGGTACCCGCGTGTTAACCAAGCCGCAGCTGCTCCCGAAGTCTAGCTGTACGCTCGGTCGGAGGGGTGTGTGTGTGTATGTGTGACATCCGTGGGTATGTTCACACGTGACGGGATTCTGTCTCTTCGCCACTGAGATGGCGGGCAGGGGCTTGGGATACCCGTGTGTTAACCACATCGCAGCTGCTTCCGAAGTCTAGCTATTCGTTCTGTCGGAGGTGTGTATGTGTGTCTGGAGGCGCGTGGGTATGTCCACACGTGACGGGGTTCTGTCTCTACGCCACTGAGATGGAGCTGGCAGGCTTGGGGTACCCGCGTGTTAACCACGCCGTAGATGCTCCCACAACCTCGCTGGTGGCATCTCTCTCCCCTCCCCTCTCTCCTCTCTCTCTCTCTCTCTCTCTCTGCGCCCTTGTGTGTTCACACGTGACGGGAACTGCCCTAACACACACGGATGGCGGGGAGAGGTTTGGGGTCCCCGCGGGCTGGCCACGCCGCGGCTGCAGCTGCTCCCAAAGCACCGATCCTGGAAGGACTGTGTGTGTTTGTGTGTCTCGACGCGCGTGTGTATGTTCACACATGACGGGGACTCTGCTTCTAACCCATCCGGATGGCGAGCAGAGGTTTGGGATAACCCGGGCGCTGTCCACGCCGCAGCTCTCCCAAAGCCTCACTGGTGGCACGCCTATGTATGCGTATGTCGACGCGCGCACGTGTGTGTGGGTTCACACGTGAAGGGGGTCCGGTGTCTCTAACCCACACGGATGGCGGGCAGCGGCTTGGGTGGGTGCCCTTAAAGACGCTTTGGCTGCAACGGAGGAAGAAGCGCGCCTGGCAACGAGCACGGAGTCCTGCATCAAAACGCGACCGTGTGAACATGGACCAGCTACCTCTGAGCTTCCCAGCCGCCTGGCGGAGTCTGGGCTCCTCTAAACGGGCATTGGATGTCAGTTCCAGAAATAGAGGATCATCACCGCTGGTTCAGTACTGCCAACTGCTGGTGGGGAAGAGCCTTAGAAGCGGGCAATGTATTTTTAATATTTTTTGTAAGCTTATAAATATGTATAGGTCTTGGACTCTGGGCTTGGTGGCCTTGACTGACCTGAAAAGCTAAGTAGGGTTAGACAGATGGATAAGGCACCACCAGGAAATCCAGCAGTGTAGAGTGGAATTTTTTTTTAAAAAAAAAAATTTGATTTATATGCCGCCCTTCTCCGGAGACTCAGGGCGACTTACAATGCGCTAAGCAATGGCCTTTATACTTTTGTATATATTTATACAAAGTCAGCTTATTGCCCCCACAAACTGGGTCCTCAATTTACCTACCTTAGAAAGGATGGAAGGCTGAGTCAACCTTGAGCCTGGCGAGATTCGAACCTGCAGTAATTGCAGGCAGCTGGTCTTAATAACAGGGTGCTTTAGACCGCTGTACTACCAAGGCTCTTGGTAGTCTGGAAGAAGACAGTTGCTCCCCATTTTCAAGATCGCGGCCAGGAAAAAGGAAAGATTCAACCTAGAAATAAGGAGACATTTTCTGACAGTGAGAACCATCAACCCATGGAACAGAAGTTGCCTTCAGATGTTGTGGGGAGGCTTCATCACTGGAGGCTTTCAAGAAGAGACCAGACTCTGCCATCTGTCAGAAATGGTGTAGGGTCTTCCTGCTTGGGCGGGGGGGGGGGGGTTGGACTAGATGACCTACAAGGTCCCTTCCAACTCTAGAGTTATTCTACTCTATTCTGAAATTAATCAAAATCCACTCCAGCTCTGAACTTGAATCTTGGCCTATGCAATTATGGGCTAATGTCAAGGAGACTGTTTTAATAAAGGGGAAATGTAGGATACAGGGTGTATTTTAATAAAAATGTTACAGTTTACCTTAAAAAAAAAAAAAGTATCAGACTCTTGTAATGAGAAGCTTTTTTTAAAACAAGGACAATCAAATGGGAGCCATAAATAGGAATCAAGAAGAACAAAGAGTTGAGAAAGAATGCTCAACCACTTTCTTTCTTTTTTTTTCTTTTGATGATATGGGTAAAACACATATAAATATTTATTGGGGTAGATCATATTACCCTGGAGGCTTTCTGTCTCCAGGATAATATGATTTATGGGTAATTTGAGGGTTTAAGAGTCAGGATAGCCACCTCTGCGGGATGGTTTAATTGCTTTTCCTCTCCGTGCCAAATAAAGTCTCCATGCTGGCTCCCATGACTTCTGGGAGATGAAGTCCAAACATCTTCAAATTAAGAAGGTTGAGAAACCCTGGGCTAGATGATCCTTCAGCTCCCTTCTAGGACCACAATTCTATGATTCTATGATGTGTCTGTCTGTCTATCAATCCATCCATCCCTGCCTTTCTGTCTGTTTGTCTGTCGATCTATCTATTGCATCTATTGTATCTATTATCTCCCTCCCTTCCCCCCCTCTCTCTATCATCTACTGCATCTGTCTATCATCTATCTATTGTATCTATCTATTGCATCTATTGTATCTATCTATCTATCATCTATCCATCTATCATCTATCTATTGCACCTATTGTATCTATCTATCATCTATTGCATCTATCTATCTATCAATCAATCATCTATCTATCTATTGTATCTATCTATCGCATCTATTGTATCTATCATCTATCTATCTATCTATCTATCTACCTATCGATCTATCTATCTATCTTGCATCTATTGTATCTCTATCTATCGCATCTATTGTATCTATCATTTATCTATTGCATCTATCTATCAATCAATCATCTATCTATCTATTGTATCTATCTATCGCATCTATTGTATCTATCATCTATCTATCTATTGCATCTATTGTATCTCTATCGCATCTATTGTATCTATCTATCATCTATCTATTGCATCTATCTATCTATCTATCAATCAATCATCTATCTATTGTATCTATCGCATCTATTGTATCTATCATCTATCTATCTATCTATCATCTATCTATCTATCTATCTATTGCATCTATTGTATCTCTATCACATCCATTGTATATATCTATCATCTATCTATTGCATCTATCTATCTATCTATCTATCTATCTATCTATCTATCATTTATCTATTGCATCATTGTATCTGTCTGTCTGTCCGTCCGTCCGTCCGTCCATCCATCCATCCATCCATCCATCCATCCATCCATCCATGTATCTGGTCTATCTAATCTTATTTGTCTGTCTGCTTGGACTATCCTCTATCTCGCCCTCCCCCCCTCCATCCCATGTCTGTCTGTCTATCTGTCTGTCTGTCTGTCTGTCTGTCTGTCTCTCTCTCTCTCTCTCTCTCTCTCTCTCTCTCTCTCCTCTGTTTGTCTACCTGTTCCCCCTTCCACCCATCCAGCTATCTATCTAGTTATCTATCTATCCATCTCTCCCTCCCTCCCTCCCTTTCATAATCCTAGCATTTAAGCTCTTCCCATGAGATCAGTTGATGCTATGATAAATCCAGGGCATATGGCAATTTAATGATTGACCCAAGATAAAAACTCTATAAAGGACAAGCGTTTGTAGTATACCGGTCCTGCCTTTCCGGATGTCGTCAAGACTAACAGCCTGGATTTACACATCATACTAAGCCATGTTGGGGTTTGTTTGGTTTGGGCTCAACAACATCTAGCCAATGGTGATTTATTGAATAAACTATATTTAAGCACACCCTGGCATTGGGCCGTGCCTGAAAAAAAAGAAAAAGAAAGAAAGACCTGCCCACAGAAAAGTTTAATTTTAAAAAGGAATATCTACAATGGGAAAATATTTACATCTGGAGATTCTTGTTACTCCCACCCCACCACCTCCTTGCTCAGTCCTAGGAACTACACTTACCTAGTTTGAAATCAGCTACACAAGGAAAGTAACAACATGTTACTTTGGGGACTGCAGCCAAGAAATGAAAAGAGGCTTGCTCCTGGGGAGGAAAGCTATGCTAAATCTAGATAGCTTACTAAAAAGCAGAGACATCACCCTGCCAACAAAAGGGCGTATAGTCAAGGCGATGGTTTTCCCAGTTGCAATGGATGGCTCTGAAAGTTGGACCACAAGGAAGGCTGAGCGCCAAAGAATGGAGGCCTTTGAACTCTGGGGCTGGAGAAGACTCCTGCGAGTCCCTTGGACTGCAAGGCGATCCAACCGGTCGGTCCTAGAGGAGATCAACCCTGACCGCTCTTTAGAAGGCCAGATCCTGAAGAGGAAACTCAAATCCTTTGGCCACCTAATGAGAAGGAAGGACTCCCTGGAGAAGAGCCTAACGCTGGGAACGACGGAGGGCAAAAGAAGAAGGGGACGGCAGAGAATGAGGTGCCTGGATGGAGTCAATGAAGCAGTTGATGTGAGATTAAATGGACTCCAGAGGATGGTAGAGGACAGGGAGGCTTGGAGGAACGTTGTCCATGGGGTCGCAATAGGTTGGACATGACTTCGCAACTAACAACAACAACAACATGTAAAAAGAAGGTTATGAGAACCCAGCAGATACCACAAAAGAAAGATAACTTGATTTGTATAGAGAAGAAAATCCAAACCAAAACCTCCCCTCTTAATCATTTGAAAAATGGATACTAATAATATAAAGGTAATCCTCAACTTGCAATGGTTCGCTTAGGGACCATTCAAAGTTACAACGGCACTGAAAAAATGTGACTTCTGACCGTTTTTCACACTTACAACCATTGTCCCCACGGTCGCGTGATCAAAATTCAGGCACTAGGCAACTGACTCCTATTTATGACGGTTGGAGCATCCCGGGCTCACGCGATTCCTCTTTTGCGACCTTCTGACAAGCAAAGTCCACGGGGAAGCCAGATTCACTTAACAACCATGTTCCGAACCGAACAACTGCAGTGATTCACTTAAGGACTGTGGCGAGACAAGTCGTAAAAATGGGCCAAAATGGTCATCGGTGTGAAAAATGGTCATAAGTCACTTTTTTCAGGGCTGTTGTTAACTTCGAATGGTCACTAAGTGAACTATTGTAAACCCAGGACTACCTGTAGGGATAGGCATCTTGAGGTCAATCCCAAAACATCTGGAGCACCACTTGAGCACAAAAGAAGGAGTAGGAGAGGGAGAGAGAGAGGGAAAGAGGGAGGGAGAGAGTGGGGGAGAGAGACAGGGAAAGGGGGGGAGAGAGACGGGGGGAGAGACAGAGTGGGAGAGGGAGAGAGTGGGAGGGAGAAGGAGAGAAAGGGAAAGAGGGAGGGAGAGGAGGAGAGAGACAGAGAGGGAGAGACAAAGGGAGGGAGAGGGGGAAAGAGGGAGGGAGAGAGAGAGAGGGGGGAGAGACGGACTGGGAAGGAGAGAGTGGGAGGGAGAGGGAGGGAGAGGAGGAGAGAGACGGAGAGACAGAGTGGGAGGGAGATGGAGAGAGAGACAGAGGGAGGGAGGGAGAAACAGGGAATGGGAGAAGGAGAAAGGGAGGGAGAGAGGGGGGAAAGAGGGAGGGAGGGGGAGAGGGAAAGAGGGAGGGAAAGGGAGAGAGGGGGGAAGGAGAGACATGGAGTAGGGGAGGGAGGGAGAGAGGGAAAGAGGGAGGGAGTGGGAGAGAGGGAGGGAGAGGCAGAGATAGAGAAAGAGGAAAGAAGAGGGGGAGAGAGACGGAGAGAGAGGGAGTGGGAGAGGGAGAGAGAGGGAGGGAGAGGGAGTGGGAGAAGGAGAAAGGGAGGGAGAGAGGGAGGGAAATAGGGAAAGAGGAAGGGAGAGGGGGAAAGAGAGACAGAGGGAGTGGGAGAAGGAGAAAGGGAGGGAGAGAGAGAGGGAAAGAAGAAGGGAGAGGGGGAGAGAGAGAGACAGAGGGAATGACGGAGGGAGGGAGGGAGGGGGAGAGAGAAAGAGAGAGGAGCACGCAAGAGATCTGTCCCTGGCTGTGTTTCCATGAGCGGATGAGAGGCTGAAATTCAAGGAGGCAGGAAAAGGACCTTTAGATTGGTGGGCGCAGAAATGCCTGACATTTATTGTGTGAATGTCGCCTGTGTGTGTGTTTTAAGCAAATTTTTGTTTGACTTTAAGGAGAAGCGTTATTTGGTTCAGTAAATAGCCTGTTTGCTTTAGGTGGGAGTGTTTTGTAACATCCATGGCTTTCTTCAAATAATTTGCTTTATTTATATCACCAGGTTTAGCGAGACTCAGGAGTGGAGAAAATGGAATCGTTTTATGAACCCCAAGCAACCACACCAGGCCATGTTTGCTTATTTATTTAGCCCCCCAACTCCTTAAATATTCTTTCCTCCCCCTCCTTTCCTTTCTTCCTTTCCCTTCCAGATTTCTTCCTTTTCTCCATGCATTTTATCTTCTTTTCTTTCTCAAAGCTGGAAATGAGCAAATGTCCTTTCGTATTTTTCGAGATGAGGGTGCATTTTTGCACTTTTTCATATGTATGTATGCATGTATGTATGTATGTATATATGTATGTATGTATTTCCCTCTCAGCTGGTTTTTTTCCTACATAAATCAAGATTTTTATACAGCCATAGCTCAGTGAAATCCCATTCACTAGTTTCTAGGCTTTTTCAGACATCAAACCAGTATTTTGCTGTCTATTGGTAGACCTAAGGGAGACTAAGATAGATCTATTTCGGACTAATTAGTCCTCATCAGTTAGCCACACCCTCATCTCATGACTCCTCCCCATAAAGGTCAAATATTTATTTTCTTGTCTTTTCGTAAGCCTTTATGTGTATTTTTCTCTCAGTTGGGTTTTTTCCTGCGTAAATCAAGATTTTTATACAGCCATAGCTCAGTGAAATCCCATTCACTAGTTTCTAGGCTTTTTCAGACATCAAACCAGTATTTTGCTCTCTATTGGGAGACTAAAGGGAGACTAAGATAGATCTATTTCGGACTAATTAGTCCTCATCAGTTAGCCACACCCTCATCTCATGTCTCCTCCCCATAAAGGTCACTGAGTTATGGCTGTATAAAGATCTTGATTTACGTAGGAAAAAACCTGGCTGAGAGAAAAATACATATAATGGCCTACGAAAAGACAAGAATGAATATAGATACATACATACATACATACATACATACATACATACATATATAAATAAATATATATATATATATGACTATATATATTTATATATGACTATATAAAGGAATTAATATTATTCCTATATAAAGGGGATGCGGTGGCTCAGTGGCTAAGACGCTGAGCTTGTCGATCGAAAGGTCAGCAGTTCAGCGGTTCGAATCCCGAGTGCCGCATAACGAGGTGAGTTCCTGTTCCTTGTCCCAGCTTCTGCCAACCTCGCAGTTCAAAAGCACATGAAAAATGCAAGTAGAAAAATTGGGGCCACTTTTGGTGGGAAGGTCACAGTGTTCCGTGCGCCTTTGACGTTGAGTCATGCCGGCCACGTGACCACGGAGACGTCTTCAGACAGCGCTGGCTCTTCGGCTTTGAAACGGAGATGAGCACCGCCCCCTAGAGTCGGGAACAACTAGCACACATGTGCGAGGGGAACCTTTACCTTTACCTTCATATTCCTATATCAGGCACTTTCTCTCCTTTTCTTTTCTTACAGCCAACACTTTCAGACCAACAGTGCATTTATTGCCTGTTGCAGCCTCTATTGTTTTCAAACGTTTTCAAACCCTTTCGGTTTGCGGGAAACCAAGACATCATGATATGTTGGCTGCCTGTTTATTGTGCGGATGAAGGGGGTCTTTTATCTCAATCAAGTAAAATGGGGAGAAAAAAGAAAAAGGAAAAAAGAAAAACCCCCAACAAGCGGGCTACAACTCGGGGACGGAAATAAATTCAATTTAGCCTCGTGTAATTGCTTATTTGATTCCAGATATGACATGCTGTTAGGACGTCAATTGACATTCTGTCCTTTTCGGTTTCGCAAAGCTTAACTCGAACACGCTGCCCTCTAGGTACAGCCTGAAATGGAACGCGACTTGATCTTCGGTTCCCAGAAAATTAGCCCGTTAAATGTGTTTGAAAAATGACTATCCAAAACATGACATTCCCCCCCCCCCAATCAGCTAGTGCTGAGGCTGCATGCTAAAAGAACTAAGAGAGGAGAGTTGGCTTTCTTTTAAATGCTCTGGGTAGACATCAGATGCAGATTACAGATTAACAGAGTTGGAAGGGACCTTGTAGGTCATCTAGTCCAACCCCCCCAACCCCGCCGCAAGCAGACCCTACAGTCAAACGTGGCACTTCAGCATTTTCCTCCACTGGTAATCCAAATGTTTGGATTTACCAGGTTTAAAACTGAGTCAAGCTTAGTCCAGACTGGTGTTTCTCAACATTGGCAACTTGAGGATGTGGGGACTTCAACTTTCAGAATTTCCCAGAAGCTGCCCACTCCTCCTTCTCCTTCTCCTTCCCCTTCTCCTTCTCCTTCTCTTTCTCTTTCTCCTTCCCCTTTCTCCTTCTCCTTCTCTTTCTCTTTCTCCTTCTCCTTCTCCTTCTCCTTCTCCTTCTCCTTCTCCTTCTCCTTCTCCTTCTCCTTCTCCTTCTCCTTCTCCTTCTCCTTCTCCTTCTCCTTCTCCTTCTCCTTCTCCTTCTCCTCCTCCTCCTCCTCCTCTTCTCTTCTCCTTCTCCTCCTTCTCCTTCTCCTTTTAATCTGCTTTCAAGAGGAAATGAACCATGGCCAGTCTGATAAGCCCATTCCAAACAAGATGAGATTGTTGGCTTGAAATTAATTTGGATAATCGTAAGATTCCTAATGGCAACCTTGACTCTCCGCTGAAGAGTCTGTCTTAAGAAGAATATTCACCTTTTCAGAATCTCCTGCAATGTAATAGTCACCATTTCATTTTGCATGGACTACTGGCATATAAATTGCACTGACCTTGAGGATCAAGATAAATTAACCAGTTTCTGGTTTTATGTCTGTATTTTCCAAACCAGGAGAATGAATTTTGGGATTCTTGGATGTGGAAAGGATCCCAGAAGTTTTTTTTTTTTTTTTTAAACACCCTGAGGTCTGAATTCACACAATTCATTGAGCCATCATATGGTTTCATGTGGTTTTTATTTATAAACCATCATGGATAGTTTCAATTCAGGGGTGAAATCCAGCAGGTTCTGACAGGTTCTGGAGAACCGGTAGCGGAAATTTTGAGTAGTTTGGAGAACCAGCAAATGCCACCTCTGGTTGGCCCCAGAGTGGGGTGGGAATGGGGGATTTTGCAGTATCCTTACCCTAGGAGTGGGGAGGGAATGAGGATTTTGCAATATCCTTCCCCCAGGAGTGAGGAGGGAATGGGGATTTTGCAGTATCCTTCCCCTGGACTGGGGTGGGAATGGAGATTTTGCAATATCCTTCCCGCAGGAGTGGGGAGGGAATGGGGGATTTTGCAGTATCTTTCCCCTGCCACGCCCACCAAGCCACACCACACCCACCAAGTGACGCCCACAGAACCGGTAGTAAAAAAAATTGGATTTCACCACTGCCTAGCACCACCTGTACCCCCCTGGGAGCAAAAACAGTTCATGGGGGGGGAACGCATTGCCCCCACCCCCTGTTTTGGGCCTAGTAGGCCTCCCTGCAGCCTCCTGGGAGTGAAAATGGGGCATGGGAGGGCGCGCCATCCCCCCCGGCCCCATCCTGGGCCTAAGAGGCCTCCCTGCACTTACCTGAGAGCCAAAATGGCGCATGTGGGGATTCCTGGAAGGAGCGGGAAGGGGAAGGAGCGGGAAGGGGCGGGGCCAGCCAGCAATTTAACTACCAATTCGCCCAAACCAGCTGAATCCCACCATTGGAGCTAAGAGTTAAGACGTAAGTAAATAAACAAGCACTTTTGCTGGTCAACGACTCCAATGAAGTTCTCTGAAGCGGCTTCGACCTGGGTAACTCTCGGCTTTTCTTTTCCTTTAAGCTGAAATAAAGCGAAGGAATGGCTACGAGCGCGTAAAAGTAACGGGAGCTCAAAATAGACCCATTTGCCAAACGATGACAGCCCTAAATATAACTCAAGAGAGAAGATTGAAAAGCAGATTTGGAGCAGGAGAGCTTCTGCCGAGCTTGTTTCCCCAGGGTTCCTCAGAGATCTTTGATTTTTTTTTCAGAGAAGTAGGTGGGGGGGCGACTGCCATTAAGAGAGCTCGTTTTTGTTAAGCTCATCCTTCCTTTGCAGGTTAATCAGCGTCTTCTTTTGAGAACAGGTTCCATTCGGCAATACGATGACCTGCTTTCTCCATCTATGGAGGTTGTCCTCGGCATCTGGCATTCTGTTCGTCGCCACATCCAGCCAGATGTTCTCCTGAATGCCTGGCTTTGATTGACTCTGTGCAGCCGTGGTGGCTGGTGGGCAGCTCTTCTATGGAAGAGAATATAAATAGCTCCTTCAACCTAGAAATAAGGAGAAAATTTCTGAGAGGGAGAGCAATCAACCAATGGAACAGAAGCTGCCTTCAGAAGTTGTAGGGGCTTCCTCACTGGAAGCTTTCAAGAAGAGACTGGACTGCCATCTGTCAGAAATGGTGTAGGGTCTCCTGCTTGGGGGGGAGGTTGGACTAGATGACCTACAAGGTCCCTTCCAACTCTGGTATTCTATATTCAATGGAACAGAAGTTGCCTCTGGAAGTTGTGGAAGCTTCAATCACTGGAAGTTTTCAAGAAAATAGTGTCAGAAATGGTGTAGGGTGTCAGGTTTCGAGGTCGTCTCAAATAAATTGCATTTCAAACAAAGTCTTTGAAGAAAACTCCCATTTATTTAGCACGACATTCTAACTCCGACTGCATCACAGCCAACACTGACTTCCAGACCCAAAACCCTCCCTTTCCATTCCCCACTCCCCTGCACTCATTGGCCATCTTCCAAGTCACTCTACCCCTAATCTACTGCTCCAGCTCAAAGGAATTTCCCCCCTCCCATCCCATCTCCTAGGGGATATTATCTCCAGGGAAAATAAGTAGGTGAAAAGTCAAACGTCCCTTTCCAGACACCTCCACTTCTCCTTCTTATGTCAGCACTAGAGTAAATGCAGCTTGAAGTGCTGACATCGGGTGTTCTTCTGCTTGGGTGGTGGTGGTGGGTTGGACTAGATGACCTACAAGATGCCTTCCAACTCTGTTATTCTGTTAAATTCTTGTTCTTCACTCAGCAAATAGACAAACTGGGGGTCGCGCTTCCCAATTATTGTTGGCCATGGAAGTCTGCCTCCATGCAATACACTACACCTCGGCAACTTTAAGATCTGTGGACTTCAACTACCAGAATTCCCCAGCCAGCCACATGCCCAACCCCTTGCTCAAGAAAGTAGACCCTCTACCATCCTTGTCAAAGGGCTGTTCAATCTCTTCTTGAAAACCTCCATCGATGGAGCACCCACAACTTCTGGAGGCAAGCCGTTCCACTGATTAATTGTTCTGACTGTCATGAAATTTCTCCTTAGTTCTAAGTTGCTTCTCTCCTTGATTAGTTTCCACCCATTGCTTCTTGTCCTGCCCTCAGGTGCTTTGGAGAATAGCTTGACTCTCTCTTCTTTGTGGCAGCCCCTGAGATATTGGAAGATGCTATCATGTCTCCCCTAGTCCTTCTTTTTCATTCTCACACAATTTCCAGTTGGGTTCTTCCTCCTGATTTCCCATTTCACTCTGGCCTCCTTTTTGCTCTTATCTTGTTAGCCTCCTCCTCATATCTATCCTTCCGGTCTGAAGTGCTTCTTACCCCTAAATACCAGCTGCTCCCCCATATTTAACGAATGATCCCTAGCACCAGGGGTGAAATCCAGCAAGTTCTGACAGGTTCTGGAGAATTGGTAGCGGAAATTTTGAGTAGTTTGGAGAACTGGCAAATACCACCTCTGGCTGGCCCCAGAGTGCGGTGGGAATGGGGGATTTTGCAGTATCCTTCCCCCAGGAGTGGGGAGGGAATGGGATTTTGCAGTATCCTTTCCTGGAGTGAGTGGGAATGGAGATTTTGCAATATCCTTCCCCCAGGAGTGGGGAGGGAATGGGGTTTTTGCAGTATCCTTCCCCCAGGAGTGGGGAAGGAATGGGGATTTTGCAGTATCCTTTCCTGGAGTGAGTGGGAATGGAGATTTTGCAATATCCTTCCCCCAGGAGTGGGGAGGGAATGGGGTTTTTGCAGTATCCTTCCCCCAGGAGTGGGGAGGGAATGGGATTTTGCAGTATCCTTTCCTGGAGTGAGTGGGAATGGAGATTTTGCAATATCCTTCCCCCAGGAGTGGGGAGGGAATGGGGTTTTTGCAGTATCCTTCCCCCAGGAGTGGGGAGGGAATGGGGTTTTTGCAGTATCCTTCCCCTGGAGTGAGGTGGGAATGGAGATTTTGCAATATCCTTCCCCCAGGAGTGGGGAGGGAATGGGGATTTTGCAGTATCCTTCCCCTGGAGAGGGGTGGGAATGGAGATTTTGCAATATCCTTCCCCCAGGAGTGGGGAAGGAATGGGGATTTTGCAGCATCCTTCCCCTGCCACGCCCACCAAGCCACACCACGCCCACCAAGCGACCCCCACAGAACCGGTAGTAAAGAAATTTGGATTTCACCACTGCCTAGCACCACCTCCCCACACCCCAATAACCTTCACCCAGTTTGCGTAGAAAAGTGTTAAGTTCTGTACGAGAAGAGAAGGGAAGGAAAACGCTCACCAGCCCTATTGTTTATCCATTCTCGCCGTGCCAGACATAACTTGCTAAGCCTCTAGCTTGGGCTACTATCTTCATCCTTTCCCCCTGCACATGGGCGGATGTGTCTGGGTGCATAGCCGAATGCTTCAGCTTGTCATTTGTTGCAAAGAAGGTCCTGGTGTAAGAGTTTTACTAGGGTGAGATAATGAGGAAAACGCTGTCAAGGGATATATTTCTCTAGGGATCAGTCTTGGCAGCTTATCTTGGCAGCCTGACACGCAAGACAAGTGTTGAATACTTTGCTTGACACCGGATAAAGATATGAAGCAGAGAGAAAGCGTGTGTCCAACTATCCTTAATGGGGGAAAAAATCTGTATGTCCTTCTTTCCTTCCTTCCTTCCTTCCTTCCTTCCTTCCTTCCTTCCTTCCTTCCTTCCTTCCTTCCTTCCTTCCTTCCTTCCCTCCCTCCCTCCCTCCCTCCCTCCTTCCTTCCCTCCCTCCCTTTCTTTCCCCCTTTCCCCTTCCTTCCTTCCTTCCTTCCTTTCCCCCTTCCTTCCTTCCTTTCCCCCTTCCTTCCCTCTCTCTTTCCCTCCCTCCCTCCTTCTCCCCCTTTTCTCTCCCTTCCTTCCTATTCTCCCTTGCTCCCTACCTTTCTTTCCCCTCCCTATTTCTCCCCCTTTCCGCTTCCTTCTTTCCTTCTTTCCTTCCTTACCTTTCCCCTCCCTCCCTGCCTTTTGTTCAGTTTATCATGCATCCCCTTTCCATTTCTCCCCCCCTTCCTTCCCCAACAACATCCCTGTGAGGTGGGCTGCATTGGGCAGAGAGAAACCCAAAGTCCTCCACAGAGCCTTCTTAGCCGAGAGGGATTGGAGAGCTAGAAGCTGAGCCTCTCTACAGAGTTTGAATCCCCAGAATCTTTCTCTCTCTCTTTCCCTCTCTCTCCTTCCCTCCCTCTCCCTCCCTCTTCTTCCACTCCCTCTCCCTCTCTCTCCAGAGAGAGAAGTTCCCAGAGGATGGGAAGCACAAATCCCAAAACTCAGAAGACTAAACTGTTGGTCTCGGACCCAGATTGGATTCTGCAACATTATCTTGGGACCCAAGAGTTTAATTTGGTCCCGGCAGCCATTTTGCAAAGACGTGAGCCCCTCAGGAGGATCGTTTGATGCGAAGGCTAGCAATACGTTCACCAAACTGTCCACGCAGCCCAAGGTTTGTCTATTTCTTTCTTTCCTAACGTATAGGACAACGAATGACAGCATATGAAATTTAACTAGGTTATCATTCTGTACACCAGACCCCATTAATCATGATGTTGCCACCCGCAGTTCAACCTTCGTATTGGATCTCCCTGCCTTTCCCACTTGATTGAGACTTCAATTCCTCCATGGACTCGATTCAGATTCTTTGAAAAATTAAATTCCTGGATGCTTGTATTGGATCTGACCAGCAAATGATCTCTTGCTAAAGCTTCCTCGATATGTAAGACAGCGCCGGTGAGCAAACGATCCATCACTTTCTACTGGCGTGACAAGTGATGTAGGCTCTGAAGGACCAGAGACGAGGGGACCATTGTGCAAGGAGCGGATTTCTTCATTGCTCCATCCATAAGATCGTACCAGTCTCATCCATCAAAACAGAAGGTTTCACTCAGTAGCTTCTTGATAAAGGTATGAAATGTTCACCTTTATGAGATGGGACAGGAAAGAAGGAGGAATAACAGAATAACAAAGTTGGAAGGGACTCTTCTAGTCCTATCCTTGCCCAAGCAGCAGATTCTATACCCGTGATGGCGAACTTATGGCACGCATGCAAAAGGTGGCACACGGAGCCATATTGATGGGCACACGAGCTTTGCCCTAGCGCAGCTGCAGTGCACATGTGCGCGCAGGCCAATTGGTTTTCAGACCTTCTGGGCCCACCTGAAGTTGGCAAACGGGCCGTTTCCAGCCTCTGGAGAGCATCCAGGGGAAGGCTGTTTTTGCCCTCCCCAGGCTCCTAGAAAACCTCTGGAGCCTGGGGAGGGCAAAAAACAGGCCTACCGGGCCATCACATGCCAAAAATGGGAGGGGGGAACACAGGGGGTGTCAAACGTGCATGCGTGGGGCGCATTGAATTGTGGGTGTGGGCACACGTGACCCCCGCACGACCCCCACTTTTGGTACACGGCAGCAAAAAGATTAGCCATCACTGCTCTATACCTTTCCGGACAAATTGGCTTCCAGTCTCTTCCTGAAAACTTCCACTGGTGAAGCACCCACAACTTCTGGAGACAAGATGTTCCACTGGTTAATTGTTCTAAATGTCAGGAAATTTCTTCTTAGTTCTAGATTGGTTTTCTCCTTGATTAGTTTCCATCTATTGCTTCTTGTCCTGCCTTCAGATGCTTTGGAGAATAGATTGTCCCCCTCTTCTTTGTGGCAGTCCCTCAAATCAAATCAAATCAAATCAATCAAATCAAATCAAATCAAATCAAATCAAATCAAATCAAATCAAGAGAATTGATCTGGAAAGTTCACCTGAACTTGAAATGAAGTTCACCAATGCTTCCTACTCACCCTTTTGCTAATTGCGATTTGATGAATAAATCATAATTCTTTCCACTTATTTATTATACTGTGTCATGGAGTTTGGTTATGGCTTAATAGTTGCACTCCGACAAACTATCCAACTTTATTGTACTGTCAGCACTTCAACCTGCATTTACTCTAGTGCTGACATAAGAAGGAGAAGAGGGAGCAGCTGGCAAGAGGAAGCTTGACTTCCCACCTACTTATTTTCCCTGAAGATAATATCCCTTAGGAGATGAGATGTGAGGGGGGACATTCCTGGGAGCTGAAATAGTAGATATGGGGAGAGTGATTTGGAAGATGGCCAATGAGACGCAGAGAATTGGGGAACGGAAAGGGAAGGTTTGGGGTCAGGAAGTCAGTGTTGGCTACGCCACAATCGGGGACAGATTGTCATGCTTAATAAAATGAAAGATTTCATCAAAGACTATTTGTTTGGGAAATGCAATTTATTTTATTTGAGAAGACATCGAAACCTGACAGTTACACTTTGTAGAAACCCAGACCTATGATTTACGTTTCAGTGCCTCATGTAAATGAAGCTAATATACTTAATGAACTAATCCAGGATTAGGTTAAGCAGAGGTAATCGTATTGTGTAAATCCTGCAACGTTTTGGTGAATTTAACCGCGGCCATTTGCAAACAATGGTTTATTGGCGCTGCGTTGAGTAATGCCAGCATGGTTTATGCAACAATATATGTTAAAACACATTATGGCTTAGCAGAATGGAAGAACTGAAGTAGCATGGGGTGATAGTTTGGTCTGTATGGTGCATTGTACTGGGCAATTTCAGAAAGCTAGTTTATATTCATGAAATACTCGTTTTATATTCTGTCTTATATTCACAAGACAAAAAAAAACATATCAAGTTTTTTTGCTTATGATATTTTCATATCTGGCTTTTCCCATAAGATAATTTTTAAGGGGGAGAGAAAAAAAAACCCCTAACTACAGATAAGGGAAGCTGTATCCACCTCTTTTGGAAGAAACTTCGTAACCATTTCTTGTGGCGCAGAATAGAGCAGCGTGAATTCTTCCTCATGCATGAAATTATTTTATTTTGACACTGTCGCTGAAATGGAAGTGACACGAAGTGCTTTGGGTTGAAAATACTGACGTTTAGATTCTGACAAGAATAATACGATCCTCTCTTTGAGCAAAAGGACTGAGATAGAAGTCGGAAACGGCCCTTCTTCTTTTCTTCACCCAATGAACAACGCATGTCATGGGACGTGAGAATGACCTTGGGAGACAGGAGCAACATCGCAGCCTAGACAGATGATGGCGAACCTATGGCATGTGTGATGGAAGTGGCACGCAGAGCCATCTCTCCGGGCACGCCTGCTGCTTTTCCAGGTTCCGGTGTGCTGGCCAGCTGGGCTTCACGCACAGGCAGGGGTGAAATGCTCCTGGATTGGATCGGACCACCCGATCCGGTAGCGATTTTTCCCTGTGGTTCGGCGATCTGGTAGTGATTGCCTCCCCCTATTAGTGCAGGTCACATTGTCCAATTAAATGTCATGGTGTTGTTATGAGAAAAAGTCTTTGGGTTTGGCAAACACCTGCTGAAGTGTCCTTGGCTCCCATGGATCATCTTCTTGATGTCTGGAGCCCGAATTCCAGCTTTCCCTTCCCTCCCCCGTGGTTCTTTGGCAAGCTGAGAAGCTATAATAGTTGCAACAGCATAAGCACGCTTCAAATTTGACAGCAACCTTACTTACACTAAAGACAGAACCAGTATTCCTGGTTATGCTTCTTGTCTGGACTACCTCATAAGGTTGGCAACCCATCTGCTTGCTTTTGAACTTGCTTTCATTCAGAAACAGTCCCATTCAGAGGTGGTATTCAGCCGGTTCTGACTGGTTCTGGCGAACCAGTAGCGAAAATTTTGAGTAGCTCGGAGAACCGGCAAATACCACCCCTGGCTGGTCCCGCCCCCATCTATTCGCTGCCTCCTGAGTCCCAGCTGATAGGGAGGAAATGGGGATTCTGCAGTAACCTTCCCCTGGAGTGGGGTGGGAATGGAGATTTTGCAGTATCCTTCCCCCAGGATTGGAGAGGGAATGGGGATTTTGCAGTATTCTTCCCCTGGAGTGGGGTGGGAATGGAGACTTTGCAGTATCCTTCCCCCAGGAGTGGGGAGGGGGAATGGGGATTTTGCAGTATCCTTCCCCCAGGATTGGTGAGGGTATGGAGATTTTGCAGTATCCTTCCCCAGGAGTGGGGAGTGAATGGGGATTTTGCAGTATCCTTCCCCTGGAGTGGGGTGGGAATGGGGACTTTGCAGTATCCTTCCCCCAGGAGTGGGGAGGGAATGGGGATTTTGCAGTATCCTTCCCCTGCCACGCCCACCAAGCCACGCCCACAGAACCGGTAGTAAAAAAAAATTGAGTCCCACCACTGGATTCCCATTGTCTCTAAATAGTTAGCGGTAACCCAGGATGGTATTTTTAATGTCTACTTCCCTCTTTGTCAAACCTTCTGTGGTCTTCTTGGAGAAAATGGCACCTCTGGAGTCGTAGGACTTAAAAGCTATCGAGGGAAGCCAGAGAGAACTTGGAACAACCCTTAAGGCAGAGCTTTGACTAACAAGGGCTGGAAAATCCAGACACGAGATCCGAACGAGAACCAGATGTTAATAATTCCAGGCAAATGCCAGATGAGGAAATTCACTGGATGTGGCTGGAGCAGATGACAGAAATGTTACCATCTGCTTGCGTTTTCCACACTTAGTTTAGTTTAGTTTAGTTTAGTTTATTTGATTTGTATACCGCCCTACTCCCGAAGGACTCAGGGCGGTGAACAGCCAAACAATAAAATACATAAATACAAAAAATTTAAAAAACCAGATAAAATCAAATTAAATCATTTTGGCCCGGACAGATTAAAACACCCCAATAATTTAAAAACAGATTAAAATTTACATATTAAAAGAGGGAGGAGATTAGGCCAAGTCCGCTTGATGGAATAAAAAGGTCTTCACAGCGCGGCGGAAGGTGCGCAGATCCGGGATCCTCCGTATCTCCGGGGGGAGCTCATTCCAGATGGTAGGTGCCCCCACAGAGAAGGCTCTCCCCCTAGGGGCCGCCAGCCGATACTGTTTGGCTGACGGCACCCGGAGGAGTCCCTCTCTATGAGAGCGTACTGGCCGGTGGGAGGCTATTGGTGGTAGTAGGCGGTCCCGTAAATAACCAGGTCCTAAGCCATGGAGCGCTTTAAAGGTGGTAACCAAAACCTTCTAGAAAAGAGCCACAGAAATTCTGTTTTTGGAAGAATTCCTTCAGGAGTGAAGGTATCATGTTTGGGACTAATGTTTTATTTAGAAAAAAAAAAAAAGATGAATAAAGTAGGATCAAGGCAGGGGTGGACACGAATCTGTATGGAACAGGAAAAGAGGATTGGCAAATATTACTCTTTTGAGAGTCCTGAAATGAAAAAAAAAAAAAGCCAGTAGAAGACTAGGGCAAGCATTTAGCAATAGCAAGAGCTATTATATATAGACTTATATACTGCTTATATACTGCTTTACAGCACTCTCCATCTAAGCACTTTAGAGAGTCAGCATATTGCCCCCAATAATCTGAGGTCCTCATTCTACCTCATTTTACCAGGAGCCTTGGTAGTACAGTGGTTTAAAGCACCCTGTTATTAACACAGCTGCCTGCAATTACTGCAGGTTCGAATCTCACCAGGCTCAAGGTTGACTCAGCCTCCCATCCTTTCTAAGGTAGGTAAATTGAGGACCCAGTTTGTGGGGGCAATAAGCTGACTTTGTATAAATATACAAAAGTATGAAGGCTATTGCTTAACGCATCGTAAGCCGCCCTGAGTCTCCGGAGAAGGGCGGCATATAAATCAAAATTAAAAAAAAAACCTCAGAAGGATGGAAGGCTGAGTCAACCTTGAGCCGATCAGGAGCGAACTGCTGGCAGTGGGCAGAGTTAGCCTGCAATGCTTCCTTCTAACCACTGCGCCACTACAGCTCTTTTATTCACGCTTTGAAGTTAAGAACAAAACCTCAGCCCGATTTACACAATAAGATTGATAAACCATCTTCTTTTTTTTATTGTACAGCAATCTTTCTCCTCAAACCTAGCCTCTCCCTCTTCTCCTTCCAACTTTCTTTCTCCACCTTCTTCTTCTCTTCTCTTCTCTACTCCCCTTCCCTTCTCCTTCTCCTCCTCTCTTCCTCCCTGTCTTGCCTTCTCTCCTACTCTACTTTCCCTTCCCTTCCTCCCTCCCTCCTCTTCCATCCCTCTCTCTCCTTCCTCCTCCCTTCCAATTCCTTCATCTCTCTCTATTGCTGTATTCATTTTCAATTTAGTTTGAAAACGAGACTCTATGACTAAGTGTGTTGGGTCAACCCAATCAATTTTGGTTCATTCAGTAAATTAAAATTATTCAAATCATGTCTTATAGTGAGATGTTGGAGTCCTCTCAATGGAAGTTGGAGAAATAGCCCTAACTCGGATAATTTTAAGGGAAGTAGAAAATGTATGAAGGATGAACTTATCAATAGCCAATTCCCATGAAGATTCTATATACCTCTTCCTAAGTTGTGAAAAATATGAAGAAGAAGTGATGTTGGGTTCTTCTAAAGTGACATCTGATTGGTAACTGTGGACATAGGAAACCTCATTCCCTAGAATGATCAAGGGGCCAAAAAAGAGAATTTAACTAGGTTAATGATGGTGGAGTGCAAGGCGATCCAACCGATCAGTCCTAGAGGAGATCAACCCTGACTGCTCTTTAGAAGGCCAGATCCTGAAGAGGAAACTCAAATACTTTGGCCACCTAATGAGAAGGAAGGACTCACTGGAGAAGAGCCTAATGCTGGGAATGATTGAGGGCAAAAGAAGAACGGGACGACAGAGAACGAGATGGCTGGATGGAGTCACTGAAGCAGTCGGCGTGAGCTTAAATGGACTCCGGAGGACAGGACAGGACAGGAAGGCCTGGAGGAACGTTGTCCACGGGGCCGCAATGGGATGGACACGACTTTGCAACTAACAACAACAACAACAAATGATGGTAGAAAGAATCACAGTTTAGCAAAGATCCATCTCAGGAAAACTGGATGCCCAAAGATGCTGATAGTGTCCCTGGATATTCCAGTTTTTGGACCCCAAACAGTAGAAGTCAAATTCTAAGATACTTCTCAAGGGTTCTAGGTATTTAGAACCAATATATTTTTATGGACCAGGTAAGAGCTAGGCTCTAGAACATCCAGGAAGGATGAAGGAACCTAGAAAATATTAAGATTAAGAATTAAACTTGGATGTTGGAGCTTTATATAGAGAGAGGTGGATGAAGGTTGGCCTTTATGAGAAGTCAACTGACCCATTGCTCAGGTAGGCAGGTGCTGCCACCCAGAGGATGCCTGTGGAAAGAACACAGGATTAGAGTCTCGCTGGAACCTTTCTCGTATATGTCATTTTGTTCCATTGAGGGTCAAAACGAAACAACACAAAGGACAAGATTTCAACAAAAGGTTCAAGAGTGGACCCAAAGGTGCTATTTTTTTTTGCGTGCATTTAGTGTGCACTGTGCATGCGCACGCAGCACGCATTTGGCACGCACCGCACATGCCTGGCAGTGGTGGGTTTCAAATTTTTTTACTACCGGTTCTATGGGGGTGGCTTGGTGGGCGTGGCATGGCTTGGTGGGCATGGCAGGGGAAGGATACTGTAAAATCTCCATTCCCACCCCACTCTAGGGGAAGGACACTGTAAAATCTCCATTCCGTCCCCAATCCAGGGGAAAGATACTGCAAAATCCCCATTTCCTCCTGATCAGCTGGGACTTGGGAGGCAGAGACTAGATGGGAGCGGGGCCAGTCAGAATTTTTACTTCTCCGAACTACTCAAAATTTCCGCTACCGGTTCTCCAGAACTGGTCAGAACCTGCTGAAACCCACCTCTGATGCGTCGGCAGCGAACCGGTGGCAATCCGCGGAGGATTTCACCCCTGCTCTGATCCAAATGGTGGTCGTAAGTCGAGGATTACCCGTATAGCTTTCCCCACACTATCAATCCAGCATTACTCTCTTGTAGTAGAACACCGGCTATGCAGGAAATAAGGTATTGGGGGAAAGGATTTAAAGCACAATTGCTCAGGTTTACCACATCCAACAAGGATGCTCTGATGGGGTGACCATGCTTTTGAAATCCCTGTTTACTGCCAATTCTTTGAACATCGTGGAAAATTGACAGTTTTCATCCACAGTGGCCAACATAAAAATAAGGGCTTCCTAGCTTTTTTTCTTTGTACCTGTAATAAGTTTCAGCAGAGCTGATAGGCATGCAAACAGCAGCTCCTGTTATCAGAGGCTTTTCCACCTTGATTCTAAGAGTCAAAGAACAGAGGATTAGAAGTTTAAAAGCTAATACTTTATCGGTGTGTTTTTTAAAAAAAATAAAAATCAATAATATAAAAAAAAAACCCTCAAGCTTCTCTCTTTACTTTCCATTCTTGGATTTTCAAATTACTTCAGGTAAATCTAAGACACAAATACGATTTAAGAGCCCAGGTGACCTCTGAGGAGGAGATAACCAAGTGTGAATTATTTTTCAAGTCTTACAGCTAAGAAGCCTTAAGGGAGACAGGTGCCTCTTGGAATTTTTATGCCGTAAGTATTTTTGGAGCACGGGGGCACCCGTATTTTAGTGTGTGTGTGTAAAGAAGCCCAAACTGTTTGAGTAGGGAGGGTAGAGGTGAACACACTGCAGAAGATCCTATCTGGAGAAACTTCATGTAGTTGAATCAAAAGTCAAACTAAAGGATGCAGTACAAGGCAGCGAGACGTGTACAGATCTGTTGATTGGAGAAACAAAACAACCGTTTCACAAACCATGGCCCAACAAATAAGGGGAACAAACCCATCCGGACAAAATTCAGCAGTCCACCCTTCTTTGAAAGATAAAGGACACTCTTTTGAAGACAGCAAAGTCCACGTTCTGGACAGAGAGGACTGCTGGTTTGAAAGAGGGGTTAAAAGAGGCCATCTACATTAAGATTGAACAACCCTCTCTCAATAGAGGGGGAGGGATACAACATCACCTATCTCCTGTTTACAACACAGTCCTTTCAGCAGTTCCAAGAAGGTTCCACACCCGTCTGCATATTCAGGTGACCCTGAAAGCACAAATAAACCTCCAGGTGTCCTCAATGGCTCTCAGAAAGAGTAATAATGACCAGATGACCCCAAGGAATATAAATCCTTCCGTCCCCCGCCATTCAGTCAGAACTGAAAACGCTCCTTGAATGAGAAGTGAAATGTCTTCAAGGAAAATCAAAGTCCTGTCGCCTTTTGAAAAAGCAACCATTGAGACAATCATGACCTGGATGACTGAGACTCTCCACAGACATTTAAGCTATATGAAGGATACAGAGCAAAGGCAGGGGTGAAATCCAGCAGGTTCTGACAGGTTCTGGAGAACCGGTAGCGGAAATTTTGAGCAGTTCGGAGAACCGGCAAATACCACCTCTGGCTGGCCCAAGCCAGAGAATGGGGATTTTGCAGTATCCTTCCCCTGGAATGAGGTGGGAATGGAGATTTTGCAGTATTCTTCCCCTGCCATGCCCACCAAGCCATGCCCACAGAACCAGTAGTAAAAAAAAATTGGATTTCACCACTGGGCAAAGGACAGATATTTGTTTCAAAACAAGAGCACCAAGTGAAAAATTACCATATTTTTTAGACTATAAGATGTACTGGAGTATAAGACGTACCAAGATTTCGAAGAAGTAAACAAGAAAAAAAAAGTTTTTGCCCTCCCCAGCTCCCAGGAGCACTTTGCAGGCCTCCCAAACCTTCTGCGCATCCCGTTTTTGCAAAAAATGGGCCTGTTTTTCACAAAAACAGGGTGCTCAGAGGGTTTGGGAGGCCTGCAGAGTGCTTCTGGGAGCTGGGGAGGGCAAAAATGCAACACATGGGGGGGTTTGGGAGGCCAAAAATGGGGCTGTTTTCCCCAAAATGGGGCCATTTTTAGCAAAAAACTGTGTGTACAGAGGGTTTGTGAGGGCTGCAGAGTGCTCTTGGGGCCTGGGGAGGGCAAAAACACACCAGTTTTTGCAAAAAACGGGCCCGTGTTTGGCCTCCCAAACCCCCTACGCATTGTATTTTTGCCCTCCCCAGGCCCCAGGAGCACTCTGCAGGCCTCCCAAATCCTCTGCGCATCCCGTTTTTGCAAAAAATGGGCCTCTTTTTGGAAAAATGGGGCAGGGTTTCTGGAGGCCAGAAATGGCTGTATTCGGTG
Organism: Pantherophis guttatus; assembly: GCF_059756535.1. NCBI lineage: Eukaryota > Metazoa > Chordata > Lepidosauria > Squamata > Colubridae > Pantherophis > Pantherophis guttatus. Next base: position 14,886,223 of record NC_142076.1, on the reverse strand, counting down.
TATAAGATGCACCAACATTTCCACCCTCTTTTAGGGAGGGGAAAAAGTGTGTCTTATACTCTGAAAAGTATGGTAACTAGAATTGGGTCTTGGGCATATTTCTTTTGTTTATTACACTTATAATTTGTCTTGAGGGTTTTGAGGTGACTTACAAGTTTTTCTCTCCTTAACAACTCTGTATGGAAGTTTGATGTACGGATAAGCTCTGGTTGACTCAGGAAGCTTCGGGACTTCAGATAACCGACTTCAGGAAATATTTTAGACAGCCAGGTGTACATTTCTTCCATTGTTGGGAAAAAGAAATCACCCCTTTTCTGCTTCACAGGAGAGTCATTACCAGGAAATTTAGAAAGCCTCCACCCTACTTTGGCAGGGAATAAACTGGTACTAAATGGGAAGTAGTACTTCAGTTGCTGGAATTCTTGCAACCCCATCTCATAAATCTTGTTAAAGAAGACTCTGTTGCATCAGGGAGAATAATTTACTTTCTGTTTAGATCCAAGAATCTGACATCAGGGAGAATAATTTACATCCAAGAATCTGGCAACTGGGGACTGAGTAAGGGATGTGTCACCTGAGTCCTATCTTGATATTCTAACCCAGGACAGGACTAGCGAGAAGGTCTATCACCACGAGTCATGCTAAAATGATTTAGGCATCAGAAAAACCATCCCTGAGGATTGCTCCAGATGGTCGGGATAAATTGCTCTCCATCTGTCCTGGCCCTTGTTAGCTAATTCGGTCGAAACCGAAAATTCCCCAGAACGTTTAGGGATAATATTACAGAAATGTTTGCCATGGGTCTTTCTACTTTACAGTCCAAGTAAAAGCCATTTGTTAGGGCGGGACCCATTTGAGTTTCTTCATGGTGACTTTGCTGTGAACTGAGTTGCTGGCTGGTCTTTTCTCAAACAGCTGAGGAATTTGCAAGCGGCTGATGTCTTCCCAACCATTTCTTTGATCTGTCCCAGTCTGTAAACAAACCGGGTCCTTCAGCTGGCAGAAGAGGAACAAGGACATAAATGGTTGCGGACATTCAGACAAATGGTTATCCAACCTCTTCTTAAAAACTTCCAGTGTTGAAGCATTTACAACTTCTGGAGGCAAGTTGTTCCACTGATTAATGGTTCTAACTGTCAGGAAATTTCTCCTTAGTTCTCAGTTGCTTCTCTCCTTGATGAGTTTCCGCCCATTGCTTCTTGTCCTGCCTTCAGGTGCTTTGGAGAATAGCTTGAGTCATTCTTCTTTGTGGCAGCCCCTGAGATATTGGAAGACTGCTATCATGTCTCCCCTAGTCCTAATTTTGAGTAGTTTGGAGAACCAGTAGTGGAAACTTTGAGCAGTTCGGAGAACCGATAGTGGAAATTTTGAGCAGTTCGGAGAACCGGTAGCGGAAATTTTGAGCAGTTTGGAGAACTGGTAGCGGAACCTTTGAGCAGTTCAGAGAACAGGTAGTGGAAATTTTGAGCAGTTCAGAGAACAGATAGTGGAAATTTTGAGCAGTTCAGAGAACAGGTAGTGGAAATTTTGAGCAGTTCGGAGAACCGGTAGCGGAAGTTTTGAGTAGTTCGGAGAACCGGTAGCGGAAATTTTGAGCAGTTTGGAGAACTGGTAGCGGAATCTTTGAGCAGTTCAGAGAACAGGTAGTGGAAATTTTGAGCAGTTCGGAGAACCGGTAGCGGAAATTTTGAGTAGTTCAGAGAACCGGTAGCAGAACCTTTGAGCAGTTCAGAGAACAGGTAGTGGAAATTTTGAGTAGTTCAGAGAACCGGTAGCAGAACCTTTGAGCAGTTCAGAGAACAGGTAGTGGAAATTTTGAGCAGTTCGGAGAACCGGTAGCGTAAATTTTGAGTAGTTCGGAGAACCGGTAGCGGAAATTTTGAGCAGTTCGGACAACCGGCAAATAGCACCTCTGGCTGGTCCTAGAACGGGGTGGGAATGGGGATTTTGCAGCATCCTTCCCCTGCCATGCCCACCAAGGCAACAGTAGTAAAACTGGTAGTAAAATATTTGGATTTCACCACTGGGCAAAACTTATTTATCAACTGTCTCATTTAGCAACAGAAATTGTGGGCTCCATTCTCAAGGACTATCTGTATTTAAAACCCTCCCTTATATAGTTTTTTTTATTCTTATGGCAATATCTGCATCAAGATAGCATGATAGCAAAGGATATTTTCTTGTAAGAAGAGCAAAGGGCTGTTTTTTTTGACAGACATCCTCTCTAAATATACAAATATAGAGCGATGTCGACTTGTCTCTTTTTAAAATTCTACCTGCGGTAGACAGTCCTCAACCAATTTAATGCCCTGAAAGATATTTTTCCAATTAAAATATGGGAGTTTTGCCTCTTCCATGCCAATTTCCCTACCTTGGGATTTGAAATCCGCTCTTTTTAAACTTGGTGCTAAGCTAAATATCTGAATAATAATAACGGAAAGAGGAAAATTGTTGCTTCTGCTAATAGTGAGAATTTTGGAAATCAAGGTTAGAGATTTTTTTAAAAAAAGATAATTTTTGGCAATCTGGGGATTTTGGGGATAGAAGAATTAATATGTTCTTTTCGGTCTGGTGAAATCAAATCGTAATTTATCTTTGAAGATCTGGAAAATATTCAGGAAGGAAAATGTGGTCACTCCTCTAACCGGAATGCTATTTTTTCTGTCTCCTCCTTCTGTGGGAACTAAAACATTAGATGACACAATTGAGCAAAATGGAATTGCACAGGGTGAGGCTATAGAAATAAAATAGCTTGTCACTATTTTTTTTTTTAAATTGTTGGAGTATTAAGCATTTAAAATATTTCTACTGCCAGGAGCTGTTGTTCTTACAAAATTCAGATGTTTCTGAATAATCATCTACGTGGCTCTGTCCTATCATATCTAAGGCCAAATCAATATCTAGCAATCTAAAAAAAAAATGATCCCCTCCAAATTCTTGGGAGAGTTGGAAACCTACTAGCCATGTTTCCATGTCTTTTAATGGTTCACTGAGGAGTTTAATGTGTCATGGGAATACGATGTTGATCCATCATGAAGTCAACAAGTCCCAAGCAGTATAATTTACCAAAAGAGATCCAACCTTACATTAAAGTTATTTCAACCAATAGTAAGTCATGTTGTGGGAACACCTAATCCCAGTCAATCAAACCCTAGTTTCCTACTTCATCCTCCAAGAAATAGAGTTGGAGAGAAAGAATGGCCAAGCCATAAAGCCTCTCTATTATACAACAATGGTGGCTGAGGACCCATCCCTGTTACTGATAGGCTGACAGTGCCCAGGTCATGCCTACTACAGTAGGTCTGGCCAATGGGGAAAGGACTTTTGATGTCATGAACCTCTACTAAAAATTGGTAATGTTTTCAATTCCTTGGATGGAAGGAGAAGGCCATAGTTCTATCTTAGAACTCTGTCTGGTGTATTAGCTTTGGAAGTGTTTGTTTTTCTATTCTTTGAGAAGATCATTCAATATGTAATGATTTCCTTCCTTCCTTCCTTCCTTCCTTCCTTCCTTCCTTCCTTCCTTCCTTCCTTCCTTCCTTCCTTCCTTCCTTCCTTCCCTCCTTCCTTCCTTCCTTCCTTCCCGCCCTCCTTTCCTTCCTTCCTTCTTTCCTCCCTCCCTCCTTTCCTCCTTTCCTCCCTCCCTCCCTTCCTCCCTCCCTCCTTTCCTTCCTTCCTTCTTTCCTCCCTCCCTCCTTTTTTCTTCCTTCTTTCCTCCCTCCCTTCTTCCTTCCTCCCTCCCTCCTTCCTTCTTTCCTTCCTCCCTCCCTTCCTTCCCTCTTTCCTTCCTTCTTTCTTTTGTTCCTTCTTTCCTTCCTTCCTTCTTTCCTCCCTCCCTCTTTCCTTCCTTCTTTCCTCCCTCCCTCCCTCCTTTCCTTCCTTCCTTCTTTCCTCTTTTCCTCCCTCCTTTCCTTCCTCCCTCCCTCCCTTGTCTCTCACACAAACCTCTACAGCTGCGACCTGAACAATCTTAAATAAGATATGGATTAGGAAAAAGAGAAAACTACACCTCAGAGCTGAAGAAAGCATACCATCGCACATAAAGGTCCTCTGAGATCTTTTAAAAACAACCCACTGTTTTCAAACTGGTCCATTTTAAGATGTAAATTCTGGCTGGAGAATTCCGGGAGTTGCAGCCACCCACACATCTTAAAGTTGACCCAACTTGGGGGGAAAAAAAAGCCCACTGATTTAATCCATCCTTTTTGATGCAGGATAAAACTATAGCATCCTCCGTATCTGGACTAAACTCAAACGTTATCTGTCAATAACATTCTCTTCCCTGGGAAGATTAATAGACTAGTTTTTGAGCTGGCAGGGCTGTGAGAAATTTCCTCCCAGCTCTCTTCTGTAATTCATTTTTTGAGGCTATTGATTTACCCTGCAAGATGAGCCCAACGCCAGGAGTGAAGTGAACATGAAAAAACAAATGAACCCTCCAATTTTCAAGCCCTCCTCAATTTGTCTGAATTCCAGTTGCCAATCGGGCCTGCGATGTTCCTCATTTCCTCCCTTTCCCCGAGTCTGCTGCCATCCCAAGACTCATGGATCTTTTCTGGCCATGATGACACAGGAGGACACGTCTAATTACGGTCCTTTACCTGCTCTCCAAGCCACAAGCCATGCGCTCGAAAAGTTTCAAAGCTTGATGGAATGGGATGCCTCAGCACATCCTCTGTTTGCCAGGGAACACACGGCAACGAGATGAGTCATCCTGGATGGGCCTTTTCTATTCAGGACTCGCCGTACTTTTTTTTCATAGTATTTTGTGTGTGTGTGTGTGTGTGTGTGTGTGTGTGTGTGTGGCATTTTGCAGATGGAGAATTTGTGAGAAAGAAAAACCGGTTAGCCAGGAGAAGGGCACCCATGGCCTTTGGGCTTACGTTACGGTCTCCTGGAGCTTTGAAGGAAAAACAGGAGAACTAAAGATTGCTCTGGAGGAAGTCCTGCGTAGAGGGCTTGCGTTAGTGGTGAAATTTCTCAGTAGAATGTCTTCTTTCTTCAGAAAACCACTTTGCAGATTTTTTTCCCTCCTTCCGGAATGATAACAATCCTTGGTTAGGACTTGAACTTTTACAGTAAGTTTTTATCGGTCCCAGATTGTGAATTGAATATGATTCCTTCTTCCTTCTTCCTTCCTCCTTCTCTTCCTCCTTCTCTTCCTTCTTCCTTCTACTTCCTTCCTCCACTTCCTCTTCTTCCTTCTTCTTCCTTCTTCCTTCTTCCTCCTTCCTCCTCCTCTTCTTCCTTCTTCCTTCTTCTTCCTTCCTCCTCTTTTTTCTTCCTCCTTCCTCCTTCCTCCTTCTTCCTTCCTCCTTCTTCCTTCTTCCTTCCTCCTCCTCCTCCTTCTCTTCCTTCTTCCTTCTACTTCCTTCTTCCTCTTCCTCTTCTTCCTTCTTCTTCCTTCTTCCTTCTTCCTCCTTCCTTCTCCTCTTCTTCCTTCTTCCTTCTTCTTCCTTCCTCCTCTTTTTTCTTCCTCCTTCCTCCTTCCTCCTTCCTCCTTCCTCCTTCTTTCTTCTTCTTCCTTCCTTCTTCCTTCTTCTTCCTTCTTCCTCTTCCTCCTCCTCCTCCTCCTCTTCCTCCTCCTCTCCTTCCTCTCCTTCTTCCCCTTCTCCCGTCTCCCTTCTCCCAATTTTTTCACATTAGGACCATAAAGCTTCAGCCAGCCGATGCTTCATCGTCCTGGCTGCCTTTTATCGTTATCATTTCATTTATGTATAGACTTTTTTTACTTGTGTTCTTTGAAAGAAACACATCTTTAAAAAAAAAAAAAAGACACAGGTAAGACTTCAGCCATGCAGTCGCAGCTCCCATCTTAACCTTTTGGATTGCTTCTCCCCACGGAGGGACCAGGTAGATGCTCAAGAACTAAGCAAGATGACAAGAAATGGGCTGATGGGCTCAAAACCAAGGTGATCATTTCGTTAAGTGCTTCTTTCGGAAGGAGTTAATTATAACATTTTGAACAGATGGTATGGAACACCTGTGCGCATTCTGTAAATACCTTGGAAAAAGAAATTGGGTTGCGCAAAAGGATGCTGGGAGGCTGTTTATATCAAACATACGCAAGACTCTGTTAATATAGTTGGGAATTCTAGTCCCCTAAATAGCAATGCAAGTTCTACGATAATGTGCAAGAATATCTTCCTTATTGTCAAAACGAAATGGCATACAAGGGACAAAGACTTACAGATAGTCCCTGACTTATGTACCATTTGTTTATTAGCCATTTGAAGTTATAAGTGATTTACAACTACGGTAGTCCTTGCGTTTAAAAGAGTTTAAAAGAAGTTGTGAAGGCTCCAACCCTGAAAGTTTTTAAGAAAAGATTGGACAACCATTTGTCTGAATTGGTATAGGGCTTCCTGCCTAAGCGGGGGGTTGGACTAGAAGACCTCCAAGGTCCCTTCCAACTCTGTTATCCTATCCCATCCCATCCTATCCTATTATCAATAGTCATTTATCAATAGTCACCATACTATACAGAGGTAGGTTTCAGCAGGTTCTGACCAATTCTGGAGAATCTGTTTTGGAAATTTTGAGTAGTTTGTAGAACCGGTAAATACCATCTCTGACTGCCCCGCCCCCATCTATTCTCTGCCTCCCGAATCCTAGCTGATCGGGAGGAAATGGGGATTTTGTAGTAACCTTCCCCTGGAGTGGGGGAGGGAATGGAGATTTTACAGTATCCTTCCCCTGCCACGCCCACCAAGCCACGCCCACCAAGCCATGCCATGCCCACTAAGCCACACCCACAGAACCGGTAGTAAAAAAATTTGAAATCCACCACTGATACAATACTATATCAGTGTAGTCACCGTACAAGATTATATTATCTTTTTTTATTATTATTTAAAAAGTTTTACAAATACATTTTCTCCCCAGTTTCCCCCCCTCAAACCCTCCCTAACCCTCCCCTCCCCGCAAGACTTCCTCAAAATAAAATCAAAATCAAAATCACATTTTATGAAACTTAAACCCCCTCACCCCCTGTGTATTGTTTATATCCTCATAAAATTCAGTTAGTCTATCCCTGCATAATACATTCAGCTAAAAGCTATCTGATATTTCTTGGTTTGATATTTATTCTGCACATAATCTATCCACTTCTTCCACTCCCAAACATAAACCTCTTGAGTCTGATCTTTTAGATACGCTGAGATCTTCGCCATCTCTGCAAAACTGGCCATCTTCAAAGTCCATTCTTCAATAGTAGGCATAGCATCATTTTTCCAATATTGACCATTGATATTATCAATGGTCACCATACTATACTATATTATACTACTTGATCTGTCCCCGTCCACACACACACACAAACACAGCCAGCCGAGGGTTAAGGAAGCACTTGGCACACACCCAGGTCTATCTCCAACTTGGCAGCGATATACACACCGTCTGCCAAGTGCTTTTATTTCCACAGAAACAGAAAGATAATATACTCAGTGTACAAGAGTCCAACAGAATTAATATTCCTCTCAGCAGTTTTGGACGATGCTTTAGTGACTATCCAAGGTTTATTTTTGTTCGTCACAGGGATCACTGGCCACCACCCTCTATTATATAGTCTCTGGGGTGTGGTCCAGTGACTCAGTTCTAATCCCTAGCACACCCCCTGAGCTGCTGCAATCGTTTATCACGCCTTCGGAGGTGTGCGTCCAGGAATGATGTCTCTCCCTTGCTCTCATCCGAGACACCTGTCTCCCGGCTAATCTCCTCTCCCTCGGCCGGCTCCTGAGACAGTGCCAGAGGGGAGGGGCCTGGAGAGGGAGGCCTGGCTGACTCCTCTTCCTCATGCTCGGAGCTTTCTTCCTCCGATGGGACAGGCTCAGAGGGCGGGGCCACAACACTACTATAATATAATCGGTACAAAAATATCACAGAATCTCTACCACTCTTAAAAAAAAAAATACTGCATTCTTTGATTAGTAGAAAATACTATCTTTTCCCTTCCTCCACCCCAAACACAAATACCACACATTTCCTTTGGTTGACTGCTTCGTTTATAAATTTCTCTTTGATTTAATTATTGATACGATTTTTTAATCTGCTTTTGTTCTAGCTGGTCTTATTTATTTATTATTCATTGCCGCTATGACAATTTATCCTTGTAACTGTTGTAACTTTGGGAAATAACGGCTTGCTTTAATTGATTTATATTTACTCTGGATGGTTTAACCCTTAATGGATATTTTAATGGATGGTTTCCTAAACTGCCGAGAGTCAAAACTGCTTCAGCAACATACAAGTAGGATATAGGCAATTGTTTGCATCTAGAGGTCTCTTTTTCTGATATGCCTCCCCGTTTCCAGGACAATTAAGGGATTTCTCCACCTTTAAATCACATTTCTAGAAAGAAACATTTGCTGTTGGTAGGCCATTCTTCCCTAGGAGATAATTATGCACGGGAAACACAAAACTGCCTTCTTTTTTTTAGATATATATATACCAGAGGACAAAACCATGAATTAATAATCTGTTTTGCGTAATACGCCATTCTGTTGCAAGATGATATTCCAGTCATAGCACAATGCACAATCTTCTCATTTATATTTTAGCTCGCTTTAATTATGCTATTTTCCATTAGAATGCCTTGCCTGTTTCGGAACACACCTGAAAATTAAATTGGATGAAACTATTATTTAAAAAAAAAAGAAAGAAAGAAAACCACATGGGCCAACTGGTAGTAACGGGTGGAAGGTTATCAAAGAGAGGAGCACCCTAGAATGAAGGAGAAATTTCCTGACAGTTTTCTCGGTTTTCTCCGAAATAAGAAGAAGGGATGGAGAGAGATGGACCTGGGGTTCCTTGGAGAATCCCCTCCAGACAGGGGTGTCCAACCTTGGTAATTTTAAAGGCTTGTGGACAGGGGTGGGCTTCTGCCTGGTTGCTGGGTGGGAGTGGCCATGGTGGGCGTGGCCTAGTCATCCTCCTGCACCATGGCGGGGGATGGGGTGTTATCACCTTCCCCAGGCTCTGGAGGTTTTCCTCGAGCCTCTGGGAGGGTGAAAAATGCCTCCCCCGGGCTCTGGAGGCCCTCTGGAGGCCCTCTGGAGGCCGGAAACGGATCTGTTTTTGGAATTCCAAAACTTCTGGGAGGCCTGTTTTTTCCCCCTCCCTGAATTTCCGCGTGGGCCCTGCACTTACCTCGCATACAAAACGGGCTGCGTGGAGACTCCTGGGAGGGGAGGGTCAGGGCGGGGTGGGCAGAGCCAGCCAGGGGTGGGATTTGGAGGTTCTCCGAACCGGCCATAACATTAGCTACGGGTTCTCCTGAATCCGGGCGAACCCATAGCATCTGTCCGAAATGTGGCTTCCTCATTGACTTTGCTTGTCTGAAGTTCACTAAAGGAGATCACATGATCCTGGGACATTACAACAGTCATAAATTCATGCCAGTTGCCAAGGATCTGAATTTTGATCACGTGACTACGGGGATGCTGCAACGATCATGTGAAAAACAGTCATCGGTCCCTTTTTTTTCAGTGCCGCCGTAATTTCCAATGGCCACGAAACGAAGGGTTGTAAGTCGAGGATTACCTGTATTACCAGGGCCCTGTAAACACACAGGCAGTCCTCGACTTAAAACAGTTTGTTCAGTGACGAAGTTCACTAAGGTGAACTTTAGTGACAACAGCACTGCAACAAGGGACTTATGACAAGTCAACAAGTGGTGCAGGAGGCCGACTAGGCCACGCCCACCATGGCCACGCCCACCCAGCAACCAGGCAGAGAACCCCTTGCTAAAAATTTTTGAAGCCCACCCCTGACCAGAAACCGGAAGACCAGGTGGCTGGTGCACATGTGCAAGTCGTAAACTGGAAGATAATCTTCCTGGCGTGCGCATGTGCGCCGGGCACCTGCTCTTCTGATTTCCAGCACGCCTGCAGGTGCACGCGGGTGCTTCCGTTTCAGCACTTGGTGCCGAAAAGGTCCGCCAACACTTTGGCATAGACAAAGGCGAGAGAGAGAGAGAAAGAGCCTTGGTAGTACAGTGGTCTAAGGCACCCTGTTATTAAGCTGGTTATTAAGACCAGCTGCCTGCAATTACTGCAGGTTCGAATCTCGCCAGGCTCAAGGTTGACTCAGCCTTCCATCCTTTCTAAGGTGGGTAAATTGAGGACCCAGTTGTGGGGCCAATAAGTTGACTTTGTATAAATATACAAAAAAAGAATGAAGGCTATTGCTTAGCGCATTGTAAGCCGCCCTGAGTCTCCGGAGAAGGGCGGCATATAAATCAAATTAAAAAAAAAAGAGAGAGAGAGAGAGAAAAAAGCAACTTTAATAGAACTCCTCCGCCAGACAATGGACGTTCAACTCAGTGGCTTTGTTTGCCGTATTATGTGTTGACACTTTCTGCTTCGTCAGCTTTCAAAGAAATTGTGTGCGAGCTGCTCTTTTTGTCAGCTTGATTTCTCTTAATAACCGTTAGCAATTTCTACTTTTCAAAAGGTGCCGGAAACATTCATTCATCTTCAGGCTATCTTCGGAAAAAAGCGGGTGCAAAGCCATACTGCCGGCCTTGATTTTAGACAGCAATGGAATATTCACCAGATTTACTCGACTTCCCAGCGGAGCAGATGTCCAACACAAGATTGGATCTTTCCAGAACAAAAAAAAGAGAGAGTAGTAGTTTACTATTGGTATTTGTTATGTTTAAAAGCAGTGCACTTCGGGCCCACATTAACCGGGAGCATTTATGGACGTTTGCAGAGTCACGTGACTGCATTTTATGATGGTTTTCTTCAAGCTGGTACAACCATTCATTTAGTGACTATTCAAAGTTCGTTTAGTGACTGTAAGGCACTGAAAAAAGTGACTTATGACCAGGGGTGAAATCCAGCAGGTTCTAACAGGTTCTGGAGAACTGGTAGCGGAAATTTTGAGCAGTTCGGAGAACCGGCAAATACCACCTCTGGCTGGCCCTAGAGTGGGCTGAGAATGGGGATTTTGCAGTATCCTTCCTCTGGAGTGGGGAGAGAATGGGGATTTTGCAATATCCTTCCCCGAGGAGGGGAGGGAATGGAGATTTTGCAGTATCCTTCCCCTGGAGTGGGGTGGGAATGGAGATTTTGCAGTATCCTTCCCCTGCCGCGCCCATGACGCCACGCCCACAGAACTGGTAGGGAAAAATTTTGGATTTCATCCCTGCTTATGACCGTTTTTCACACTTACGACCATTGCAACATCCCCAGGGTCCTGTGCTCAAAATTCAAACACTTGGCAACTGACTCCTGGTTATGACGGTTGCAATGTCCTTGGTGTCATGTGATCCCCTTTTGCGAACTTCTGACAAGCAAAGTCCAGATTCCCTTAACGACCAGGTTACGAACAACTGAGGAAGAAATAAACATCTTAAAAACCATCTCACAAAAAAAAAATAAAAAATCAAGCAGGTTCTACTTCCAGCTTCGATCCAGCTTCACGATATAAATCGAAACAGACTGCAGGTAGTCCTCGACTTATGACCACAGTTGAGCCTGAACTTCCTGCTGCTAAGCGAGACAGTGGTTAATTGACTTTTGCCCCAATGTACAACTTTTCCTGCCACTGAGGTTAAGGGAACCCCTGCAGTTGTTCAGTTAGTGACATGTTCCTGTTTGAAACTCAAGAAGAACTTTTTTATTATGTAATGACAACAACTGGTAAGAAGACTTTGTATTTGGAATATCCCTGAATTGATATTTTAACTACCGCCTTATCTGTGTATGACTTGGATTGTTATTGGACTTTCCTTTACTTTTTTCTAAAAGTAAAAGACTACCACAACTCAGTGTGTCAGTATATTAACTGTGGTTATTCATTCTCAGCCGCTTTCATGTGCATACTCAAGGGGTGCTCTGCTCAATAACCCATTACATTGGTTATGAGCCAAGAATATCCTTAACAGTTGTTAAGCAAATCTGGATTCCCCTTGGATTTTGCTGGTCAGAAGGTCGACAAAGGGGATCACGTGACCAGGGGTGGGCTGCTGGGGGGGGGTTTGCAAGGGTTCGGGAGAACCTCTAGCTAAGATTCTGTGCAATTAGGAGAACTCCCAAATCCCACTCTTGGCTGGCCCCGCCCACCCCATCCCTCTCCTCCCAGGAGTCCCCATGTGGCCCGTTTCGGATGCAGGTAAGTGCAGGGTGCATGTGGAGGCTCGGGGAGGACAAAAAACAGGCCTACCGGAAGTTCAGGAAGGCCGGAAATGGAGGGCTTCCGGAGCCTGGGGAGGCCATTTTCACCCTCCTGGAGTTTCCGGAGTCTGGGGAGGGCAAAAATGCCCCCCTCCCCCATGGTGCAGGAGGCCGACCACCCAGCAACTGGGCAGAGCACCTCTTGCTAAACTTTTTGGATCTGCATGACCCTGCGACCATCATGAATCCACGCCAATTGCCAAGCCTTCGAATTTGGATCACAATGATCATAAGAGTGAAAAACGGTCGTAAATCCCTTTTTTTCAGCGCCGTTGTAGCTTCGAAACGGTCATTAAATGAAGCATCGCAGGTCGAAGATTACCTTGTCTTCTTCTTCCTTCGTCTTTGAGTCCTCCCTGGCAAAAATGAAGGCCTCACCGCCTGCCCAAGACCGCACAACGATTCTTCAAGGTTTCCGCGAGAAGACCAAGTGGCATCAATGAGCAAATAAGATGAATGAGAGACCCTGTTTGCTCATCGATGCCAGTTGGCCTTCTCACAAAAACCTTGATGAATCATTGTGCAGTCTTGCTCTCATTGCTTTCCCCTCCTTCCCAGCTGCCACACGGTGGAATATTGTCTGGGTTTTTAATTTTTTTTTTAAACGCCGTTATTTGGGTTTTCTCTCGCTCCAATCCACCACCCACCAGGCCTGCTGTGAATCTGCGGAATTGTTAAGAATGAGAGAAGTGTGACTTGAGATGAGAATAAAAGTAGGAGCCGGCTTCCTTGCCCGCCCACTTTTCCCTTCCTGTCTTCTGAAGAACGGAAAAAGGACTCCATCAAAAACTTCCCCCTTTGCCGGAAGGCAGCATTAAATATCTTAAATATTAAATAAGTAGGCCCCGACTTACCGTTATTTGCTGAGCAGCCGTTTAAAGTTACAATGGCACTGAAAAAAAAAAAACCCACTTAAGATTGATCTTCCTACTTAGAACCACCCCAATCAAAGGATTAAAATTTGAGAGATAAAAAAGATGTTGAGACTCTAGAAAGAGTGCAGAGAAGAGCAACTAAGATGATTAGGGGGCTGGGGGGCTAAAACATACGAAGAACGGTTGCAGGAACTGGGCATGGCTAGTCTAGTGAAGAGAAGGACTAGGGCTGACTTGATTTTGTTGTTGTTGTTAGTTGCGAAGTCCAACCCATCGCGACCCCATGGACAACATTTCTCCAGGTCTTCCTGTCCTCTATCATCCTCTGGAGTCCATTTAAACTCACACTGACTGCTTCAGTGACTCCATCCAGCCACCTCGTTCTCTTTTGTCCCCTTCTTCTTTTGCCCTCAGTCATTCCCAGCATTAGGCTCTTCTCCAGAGAGTCCTTCCTTCTCCTTAGGTGGCCAATTTGAGTTTCCTCTTCAGGATCTGGCCTTCTAAAGAGCAGTCAGGGTTGATCTCTAGGACTGACCGGTTGGATCGCCTTGCAGTCCAAGGGACTCGCAGGAGTCTTCTCCAGCACCAGAATTCAAAGACCTCCATTCTTTGGCGCTCAGCCTTTCTTATGGTCCAACTTTCACAGCCATCCATTGCAACTGGGAAAACCATTGCCTTGACTATATGCATGGAAGGGATGCCACAAAGAAGAGGGAGTCAAGTTCTTCTCCAAAGCACCTGAAGGCAAGACAAGAAGCAACAGATGGAAACTAATCAAGGAGAGAAGCAACCTAGAACTAAGGAGAAATTTCCTGACAGTTAGAACAATTAATCAGTGGAACAGCTTGCCTCCAGAAGTTGTGAATGCTCCAACACTGGAAGTTTTTAAGAAGAGATTGGACAGCCATTTGTCGGAAATGGTGTAGGGTTTCCTGCCTAAGCAGGAGATTGGACTAGAAGACCTCCAAGGTCCCTGCCAACTATTATTCTGTTATTCCTGACTAGCCACAGTCAACTCTGTTTCAGATTCTAATCACATCTCGGTCATCACCAAGATGAAATGTTCATTGTGATGCAGAAGGCTATATCGATTTCTGACCCAGCTTATCCCCTCCTCTCGTTTTCCATGCTTGTAATGATGTCATTTCTCCATTCTGTCCTCCAGCAACTCCTTTGGGTGTGGCTCTTGATTCAGATCTCTCATGCTTGGATGGTATTAATTCCTTGGTTAAGTCTTGTCATCTTCCACCTGGCATTAATCGCTCAGTCCAATGTTTGTTTGGTAAGAAGATATCTGTAACTACTGGACTGATTTAAATGGCAAAGACTTGGACTTTGTTTAAAGACTATGAGACTGTTTTTCTACTATAAAGTAAGCTTTCGATAAACCAGTTTGCATAACTCTTATTCATTGCTCTCAGCAACGTTTCCTTGTGCATTTATTCTGCTGGTCGGTAACACAACAACAATATCCTTAACATTTCCCCTTCTCTTCCAAGAAGGAATCTTGGTGAACTTACAAGAACAAAGGCACAGATTGGATACAGTAGAAAAGGCAGAAGTTATTTTATCGGCAATATATAGAACAACAAAAGAAGCAAAAGTGAGAGAAGAAGAAGGGGCAAGCTGCCAGGAAGAGAAAAGAAAACAACTGATGGAGACAACCAAAGAATAAGAGGAAAGAGCCTCGTTGGCTTTCTTGATTCTCGCAGAATAAAGTTTATGCTGATTATTGGCATATCTCAATAGGATCTCTCATTCACTTTGCCTCTCCCCGTTGAGGTCACAGATCTTTCTCATATTACTGCATCTAAATTCCTTGACCAAACTCTTGTTTATACAGATTCCTTCTACAATAAACTACCCAAAGCTTTCCGGATTAAAGACTCATTGCATCTGCACCACGTATTTAGCTGTATTTATCAAGTTAAAGCATGTTTGGGATTCACGCAGTGAATCATGAGCTGCTGGAAAAGGTTAGGCATTCGTGACAGCCCCTCCCTTAAAAGCATGAAATAACCCAACTTAACATAGAACAAACTTTGCCAGGTGTGCAAACACAAATGCCTTCCTCTGATCTGCTGTAGAACATTGTATAAACTCTAATCAGATATCTAAATTACTAGAGTATACAGGTAGTCCTCGACTTACGACCACAACGGAGCCCAACGTCTCTGTCGTTAAGTGAGACAGTTGAGTGAATCTTGTCCCGTTTTAGGACCTTTCTTGCCGTGTTTGTTAAGTGAGTCACTGCAATTGTGACGTTAGTGGAGAATCTGGCTTCCCCATTGATGTTGCTCATCAGAAGGTCGCAAAAGGGGATCACATGACCCTGGGAGACTGTGTATGAGTCGGCTGCCAAACGTCGGAATTTTGATCACATGACCATGGGGATGCTGCAACAGTCGTAAGCAGTGGTGGGCTGCTGCTGGTTGTAACAACTGGTTCGCCCAGAACCGGAAATGTGAGTGCGCGCTCACTCGCTCTAACTTCACTCACATGTCCACCTTCCGTGTATGCACATGGCATTGAAGAACTAGTGATTATATAGGTTGTGATAGTGCCAGGGCGGGTGGGCAGGGCAAGCCGCTGGTTGGAACTACCAGTTCACTTGAAGTGGTCTGAACCAGTAGCAGCCCATCACTGGTCGTAAGTGTGAAAAATGGTCATAAGCAGTGGTGGGATTCAGCCAGTTTGCACCTGTTCGGGAGAACCGGTTGTTAACCTTCTAAGCAGTTCGGAGAACCATTTGTTGGAAGAAATCTTATTTTGTTTTTTTTCCACTTTACGGGGCTAATCCTGTAAGGAATTACAACATTCTGGTGTTGTTTCTAGCCTAATCTTTATTGCCCTGCTTACAGAAACTGCCTCTCTGGTTAACCCTTATTACATTGTAACAGGTAAGGCGAAGCGCCCATCAATGTGAGTGACATTGAATTGGCCATGCCCACATGGTCACATGACAACCAAGCCACGCCTATCCATCTGATCATTAGGGCAGAGAACCGGTTGTTAAATTATTTGAATCCCACTACTGGTCATAAGTAATTGTTTTCAGTGCTGTTGCAACTACAAATTACAAAGTGAACTGTTGTAAATCTAGGACTACCTGTACTATTTTATGGCTGTCGCACATGCTGAGGTGACACAACAAAGGTCTAAGAAAGAAATAGGGAGGTGAGGAGCCCAAGGCAAAACTTGACAGTGGTTTCCTTAAGGTTCATTGAAGCTCATTCTTGGCAGTCCAAGAGGGTTGCTCACCACAGATTTTATAAATTTATTAAAATATAAAGGTGACCCCTATTGACCCTGAGCACACAGATAAACCTCCAAGTGTTTCAACAACCAGAGGTTGTTGTTTCAGCAGGTTCTGACCAGTTCCGGAGAACCGGTAGCAGAAATTTTGCGTAGTTCGGAAAACCGGTAAGTAGTTCGGAAAACCTCTGACTAGGCCCCACCCCCATCTATTCTCTGCCTCCTGAGTCCCAGCTGATCGGGAGGAAATGGGGATTTTGCAGTATCTTTTCCCCTGGAATAGGAAGAGAATGGGGATTTTGCAGTATCCTTCCCTTGCCATGCCCACCAAGCCATGCCCACCAAGCCACACCACACCCACCAAGCCATGCCCACAGAACACAGAATACTCAAAATTTCCACCACCGGTTGTCCAAACTACTCAAAATTTCCGCTACCGGTTCTCCAGAACCTGTCAGAACCTGCTGGATTTCACCCCTGAACAGAGTGCATTTGTGTCTGAATTCAGCTTTGCTCTTGGTCCTCTTCTGATCTATTTGTCCTCACACATGTGAGTTATCATTCTTTATTCCTACCCCACATATGTAATCAACAGGAGTTTTGGCAATGGGAATCAGTGAAGACCACTTATGCTGCCAATGTAAATTTTTAAAAAAATGAATTAGCCCTTTAAGCTGTTTCTTAATTAGCTGATTAATCACCTTAATTAGGAGAAAAAGGACTGGGGCTTTTTTTTGGGTATCGCTTAATTGCCATTGTTTATCTAAATGAAGTAAAGTGCACAGAAGAGGAAAAAACACTTTTCCGGTCACGATTTTTTGGATTTAAGGACGTTCAGTTTGGGATTTGCACATATGGGATACTGGCGGTGGTTTAGATTAATGTCACATTTTCTTTTATTCCATTCTTCTTTTTTATATATATATAAAAATAAATATAGAAGCTGCGTTGAGGAAATGCCGTTCAGTTTTGGAAGCTGTCAGGGTAGGAAAAATTGCAAAATTTCCCCAAGGTGAGCCTGAAACTTAGGAATTCAATTCAAATGCTGGTTATTGAAAGTGCATCTCAATATATTGTGCTGCTAGTCCCAATTGGCGTTGCTAAGCGAAAAACCTCCTGTATTGCAAATAAAGAAGCAAACTCCTCAAAGTTTCTGGCTTCTTGCCATTTCTTTTTTAAAAATTATGATTATTGTAATTCTGTCTTTTTTATTATTATTATTATTATTAAAATAAAATTTTACCCAAGGTTTAAAAACTATGCAGACATAAAAGGAAAGTTAGGAGAAAAAAGAAATAGTACAAAAGAAGAAAAGGGGGGGGGAAGAAAGAACACAGAAGAAAAAGAGAGAAAAAGTCATTTTCCATTTCTGATTTTTTCCCCCACTAAAGTTTTCACCTTCCTTCTCTGCTATCCATTTGCTGCAAAGGGAGCTGACCAAGGTGCTGAATATTTTTCAAGCAGGCTTGCGATAGAACGGAACGGCGGTATTTCATTTTTATTTATTTTTATTTTTATTTTTATTTTTATTTATTTGATCTCCAGTAAGTTATCTGCCTCCTCCGCCTCACTTTCCCTCTAACGTAAGTAGCTCTGCTTTTCAAAGAGGAAGGGGTGTAATTGTAAACATTACAAGAAAGAACGAACCGTTTACCCAGATTGCCTGAATGGAAATTAGAAGAATACATTCATGCCAGTGATGGAATTCAATTTTTTTTTTTTACTACCGGTTCTGTGGGTTTGGCTTGGTGGGCGTGGCTGGGGAAGGATACTGCAAAATCCCCATTCCCTCCCCACTCCTGGGGGAAGGATACTGCAAAATCCCCATTCCCTCCCCACTCCTGGGGGAAGAATACTGCAAAATCTCCATTCCCTCCCCATTCCAGGAGGAAGGCTACCGCAAAATCTCCATTCCCTCCCCTCTCCAGGGGAAGGATACTGCAAAATCTCCATTCCCTCCCCACTCCAGGGGAAGGGTACTGTAAAATCTCCATTCCCACCCCACTCCAGATGAAGGATACTGCAAAATCTCCATTCCCTCCCCATTCCAGGAGGAAGGCTACCACAAAATCTCCATTCCCTCCCCACTCCAGGGGAAGGATACTGCAAAATCCCCATTCCCTCCCCACTCCTGGGGGAAGGATACTGCAAAATCTCCATTCCCTCTCCACTCCAGGGGAAGGATACGACAAAATCCCCATTCCCTCCCCACTCCTGGGGGAAGGATACTGCAAAATCTCCATTCCCTCCCCACTCCAGATGAAGGATGCTGCAAAATCCCCATTCCCTCCCCACTCCTGGGAGAAGGATACTGCAAAATCTCCATTCCCTCCCCATTCCAGATGAAGGATACTGCAAAATCTCCATTCCCTCCCCACTCCAGATGAAGGATACTGCAAAATCTCCATTCCCTCCCCACTCCAGGTGAAGGATACTGCAAAATCTCCATTCCCTCCCCACTCTGGGGCCAGCCAGAGGTGGTATTTGCCGGTTCTCCAAACTACTCAAAATTTCCACTACCGGTTCTCCGGAACCTGTCAGAACCTGCTGGATTTCACCCATGAGGGTGTCTTAGAGGGAAGTGAGAAAGAAAGAGAGGGAATCTCCAAGAATCCCACAGTTGTTGTTCTCCCATGTTGTGCCCTGTGTTTATGAAGTAAAAAAGAAAAAAAAAATTAGCTCCATCACTGAAAGATTTTAAGAAGAGATTAGACAGCTATTTGTCTGAAATGGTATAGCAAAATGGCTAACCTTTTTGCTGTCATGTGCCAAAAGTGGGGGGAGCATGAGGCGGGGGCGGTCATGTGCATGCATGCCCACATCCATAATTCAATGTGCCCACCCCCCACATATGCGTATGACCCCCCAAGCTCCCCCTGCTTTAGGCAGGCGATGGCCCGGTGGGCCCGGTAGGCCTGTTTTTTGCCCTCCCCAGGCTCCAGAGGCTTTCTTGGAGCCTGGGGAGGGCAAAAAACAGGCCTTCCGGTTCCACAGGAAGTTGGCAAACAGGCCATTTCTGGCCTCCAGAGGGCCTCCAGGGTGGGGAAGGCTGTTTTAGCCCTCCCCAGGCTCCTAGAAAGGCTCTGGAGCCTGGGAAGAGCAAATAATGGGCCTTCACCACCACCACCCCCAGAGGTCAGAAACAGCATGTTTCCTGACTTCCAGTGGGCCCGGAAGGCCCGAAAACCAGTTGGCCGGTGCGCGCGTGCATGCTGGAGCTGAGCTAGGGCAATGCTCGCGTTCCCACCGATATGGCTCCATGCGCCACCTGTGGCATGCGTGCCATAGGTTCGCCATCACGGGTATAGGGTTTCCTGCCTGAGCAGGAGGTTGGACTAGAAGACCTCCAATGTCTCTTCCAATGGTCTTATTTTATTTTATTTATTTATTTTATTATTCACATTTCTATGCCACCCACTCTCCGAGGACTTTGGGCGGCTTACACCAAAGACAGTATACTAAATAGCATATTGCCCCCTAACAATCTGGGTCCTCATTTTACCCACCTCGGAAGGATGGAAGGCTGAGTCAACCTTGAGCCATTGAGATTTGATCCGCTGATCTGCTGAACTAGCAGTCAGCTGAAGTAGCTGCGGTACTGCACTCTAACCACTGCGCCACCTCGGCTCATTCTGTTAAAGATCAGCAAAAACGAACAAAGCAGGAGGGATCTATAAAACAACCATTCTCGTTATTTATGTATTGGATTTCTCTCAACCTCCCCTTGCCCCCCCCCAATCTCAGCAAACTACTCTGGGAGGCTCACAATCTAAAGCAGACATTACAATTAAAATTCTAAAAACATTTGAAAACAATAAAAAGCATTAAAACAGTAAAAAAAACAACATCAAAACGTCTAATTAAAGTATGTACAAAGCCAGGGAGTCAATAGCATGTCAATAATGACCACAATTTCCTTTTGGAGGATCAATAACTGGCAGCCACACCAGCCCTCAATATTGTGGGTTGATTGCATGTCAGATCCAAAAGGATCCTCCCCTCCAAAAGAACCATTTTTTTAAAAAAATTGATTTATATGCCGCCCTTCTCCGGAGACTCAGGGCGGCTTACAAGGCGTTAAGCAATAGCCTTCATACTTTTGTATATTTATACAAAGTCAGCTTATTGCCCCCACAAACTGGGTCCTCATTTCACCTACCTTAGAAAGGATGGAAGGCTGAGTCAACCTTGAGCCTTGGAGAGAATCGAACCAGCAGTAATTGCAGGCAGCTGTGTTAATAACAGGGTGCTTAGACCACTGTACTATCAAGGCTCCTATTTCACAGCTAGCATCGTGTATAGAATTCTTTATTGGCCAAGTGTGATTGGACACACAAGACACATTTATTGTGTGTCCAATCACAGTTGGCCAATTAAGAATTTTCTTCTATTCTATTCTACATCAGGAATATGTAGAAGGAGGAGCCTTGGTGGTGCAGCGAACTAAAGTGCTGTTAAGTGCTAGCACTTAGCTGCCAGCTGCCTGCAATTAGTGCAAGTTCGAATCTCACCAGGCTTAAGCCTTCCATCCTTTCGAGGTAGGTAAATTGAGGACCCGGATTGTGGGGGCAATAAGCCAACTTTGTATAGAACAACACCACTTAAGGCCCCCCAAAAGCCCTAATAAGCAGGTATATACAAAAAAGTATGCAGGCTATTGCTATAATGCAGTGTAAGCCGCCCTGAATCTACGGAGAAAGGCAGCATATAAATTGGACTAATAAATAAATAAATAAATAAATCACATTGAACTAAGCTACTTTCTCAATTCTTGCCAGACAGTGTGTCCGTCTGATTAGATTAAACATGGATCTGGTTGTCTCCCCTTTTTATTTTTTAAAGAACATTAATATTTTAAAAACAGGTGGAGGAGGCAGGAAAAAGAGAAAAAGCTTTTTTAAAAAAAACCCTCCCAAAATCCAAAGTGGGGGTGGGTGAGGGTGGAAATCCAATCTTGGATCAATGCTGAGCTCACTTTCCATTTATGAACTGGTTCTCTACTATTGCAATATAAAGGTTAATCAATATTCTTTTTGTGTAGCTGGGATTTAATGATATGTTTAAAAGGTGAGCGGAGTGACTTTCTTGGGATGTAATGTATGGTTTTGTTGTTTGCCACCCATAAAGTATACAGAAATGTATCCAGTTCACATTTTTTTTTCATTTTAAACATATTTTAGTCTGTTTTTACTCTGAATTATGGTTGTTGTTGTGTTTTAAAAAGAGAGCCATTATACTACCGTGTAATCAGGGGTGAAATTCAGCAGGTTCTGGGGAACCGGTAGCGGAAATTTTGAGTAGTTCGGAGAACTGGCAAATACCACCTCTGGATGGTCCCAGAGTGGGGTGGGAATGGGGATTTTGCAGTATCCTTCTCCTGGACTGTAGAATAGAATAGAATAGAGTAGAGTAGAGTAGAGTAGAGTAGAGTAGAGTAGAGTAGAGTAGAGTAGAGTAGAGTAGAGTAGAGTAGAGAGTGGGGAGTAGGGAGTAGGGTAGGGTAGGGTAGAGTAAAGAATAGAGTAGAGAGTAGAGAATAGAAAATAGAATAGAATAGAATAGAATAGAATAGAATAGAATAGAATAGAATAGAATAGAATAGAATAGAATAGAATAGAATAGAATAGAATAGAATAGAATTTTTTTTATTGGCCAAGTGTGATTGGACACACAAGGAATTTGTCTTTGGTGCATACGCTCTCAGTGTACATAAAAAGAAAAGATACATTCGTCAAGAATGATAAGGTACAACACTTAGTGATAGTCATAGGGTACAAATAAGCAATCAGGAAACAATCAAATCAATATCAATCATAAAGATACAAGCAACAAAGTTACAGTCATACGTGGGAGGAGATGGGTGATAGGAACAAAAAATTGCCAAAGTTAGACACCCTTGCTGTAAACCTACGAGGTGGGCACTATTTCCTCCCATGTTCTATTTTGTATGTGTGCCTGTGTGTGTGTGTGTGTTTTGTTATAGTCTTCCTTATGGGAATAGATTTATTGGGCCCATTAATCCGCTTACAGTCTTTAGCACAGAGAAGAGATGCCACGGGATTTTAATGGCTCATATATTTTGTGAATTACACGATCATTATATCCATTCTGGCACCAGAAAAGAGAAGTCCCTGTTTTTTATCAAGCCCAATATTTAAAGACAGGAAACACCACACTCTCTCTAGTCTTATGTAAGTAAACTCCGTTCTATTTTTTGGGTTTTTTTTTTTTTTTGTTTAACGAACACAAATAGTCGCCAGGAAACATTTAGTAAGCACGTTAACTGTTCTTGCTTATTAGAGGCGTGCAAAGTTTTAAGGCAGACCTGGGCATTTCACAGCCTTCGGGCCACATCTGGCTCTTTGGCTGTGCCTGTCTGGTCTGCATGAGTTCAATCGGAAATTAGAAGTCAAATATCAATAAGTGTACACCTCGAAAGCAACGCAACTGCATTGCTTTTATTTTGAACGTGACTATTTTTTAAAAAAAAATTACATATGTGCATGCCTTCACAGTCCTGTTGGTATGGCCAGGGGTGGGCTGCTGGGGGTTTGCACGGGTTCGGGAGAACCTCTAGCTAAGATTTTGTGCAGTTCGGAGAATCCCCAAATCCCACTCCTGACTGGCCCCACCCTGCCCACCCCACCCCTCCCAGGAGTCCCCACGCGGCCCATTTTGGATGCAGGTAAGTGCAAGGCACGCATGGAGGCTCGGGGAGGGCAAAAAAACTACCAGAAGTTTGGAGAGTTTGGACTCCAGAGGGCCTCCGGAGCCTGGGGAGGCTGTTTTCGCCCTCCTGGAGGCTCGAGAAAATCCTCCGGAACCAGGGGAGGGCAAAAATCCTGCCCTTCCCGGGGATTCACAAAAATCCTTGTGAACTGTTTGGACCAGTTCGCAAGAACTGGTAGTAAAACTGGCGGGAGGCTCCGCCCACTGCCCCGGATGTCATCATAGGCAATCTGCGCAAACGCAGAAGCTTCTGTAAATGTGCAGAAGCTCAGCACGCGCACACGATCCTGTTGCGAACTGCTAGTAAAGGTAAGTAGAACCGACCCCTGAGGTAGAAGCAAACTTTCTGCCAACTACACGAGAAAGTAACTTGAGAATCCTGTGCGGTAACCCTGTAGGTAACCAAGGGAACGAAACTCACGGGTCTGTTTTTTCTGGGATGTCAAAGGATGTCTTGAGTGGAGGAAACATGTGCAGGCTTTAAGGTGGCCAGCGTACACATTTGCATACACATCTTTAATACATTATCTCTAAGCATCTTAAATTATCAGCAGAGGGCAGTGGCAGGTATCTATGCCAGATCTATATAGATGCTTGGCTTGCTTTTTAGTGAAAATCTTTATGTCTTCCCCAGCTCTTTTTAAAAAGGATGAACCCTGGAAATCGAAGAGAGGGGTGCACACTTAATCTTTCTAAATGAAATTCAAATGCTAGGCGAGATTATAATCTTTAGTGGCGGTGCTGCTCATTTAGGATAAAACCACATAATTATCACAGCTTTTGTTGTTGTTCATTGCGAAGTCGTGTCCAACTCATCACGACCCCATGGACAACGTTCCTCCAGGCCTTCCTGTCCTGTGCCATCCTCTGGAGTCCATTTAAGCTCACGCCGACTGTTTCAGTGACTCCATCCAGCCACCTCGTTCTCTGCCGTCCCCTTCTTCTTTTGCCCTCCTTCGTTCCCAGCATTAGGCTCTTCTTCAGGGAGTCCATCCTTCTCATTAGGTGGCCAAAGTATTTAAGTTTCCTCTTCAGGATCTGGCCTTCTAAAGAGCAGTCAGGGTTGATCTCCTCTAGGACTGACCGGTTTGATGGCCTTGCAGTCCAAGGGACTCACAGGAGTCTTCTCCAACACCAGAGTTCAAAGGCCTCAATTCTTTGGCGCTCATTCTTTCTTAGGGTCCAACTTTCACAGCCATCCATTGCAACTGGGAAAACCATCGCCTTGACTATACACACTTTTATTGGCAGGGTGATGTCTCTGCTTTTTTGTATGTTATCTAGATTTGCCATAGCTTTCCTCCCCAGGAGCAAGCGTCTTTTAATTTCTTGGCTGCAGTCCCCATCTGCGGTGATCTTGGAGCCCAGGAAAATAAAATCTGTCACTACCTCCCTTTCTTCCCCATCTATTTGCCAGGAATTGAGAGAGACGGATGCCACAATCTTAGTTTTATCACAGCTATTGCAGGATTATTAAAAAAAAAAAATACAATACAGGTAGTCCTCAATTTACGACCATAATGGCACAAATAAAAGGATATAAATGGGCAAAACATAGCCATAAGCACATAGAATGAGTACATATAAATGGGGACAGGAGGACAGGGATGGTAGGCACGCTGGTGCGCTTATGCACGCCCCCTTAGAGACCTCTTAAGAAAAAATGAAAGATCCACGGTAGACAGTTTAAGGTAAAAGGTATGGGGATTAGCGAGACTAACAACAGGATCAGGTAGAGTGTTCCAGACCTTTACTACTCTATTGCAGAAGACATATTTCCTACAATCAAGATCAGAGAGAATTACATTGAGTTTGAATCTATTGGTAGCCCTTGTGTTATTACGGTTGAAATTAAAGTCCTCATTTACAGGTAGGACGTTTTGGTAAATAATCTTATGAACTAAGTCTAGGTTGGAACGTAGATGGCGTAATTCGAGGCTATCCAGACCTAAAATTTCAAGCCTGGTGGGATAGGGAATTTTATTTCGAGCAGAAGATTTGAGGACTCTTCTAATAAAATATAATGAAATGTTTGGAAACCTGAACTCTCCACCCAAGATTCTTCGCCGTTTTATAATTACCATTTTTAGATGAGAGGCGGAATTGAGTCATATTAAAAAACTTGCACACAAATCCCAAAATTTACAACTCGTACACATTAACCTCTTTCTTGTTAAAACCCATTCAGGCTTCAAGAACCCCCCAGAAGCAAAATAAAAATGCTGAGAGCGTTTTCTCCCCATCCTCACCTCTTAAATAACCAGAAATATTATATTATTCTGGATCGCCTTTAGCTAGGATTAGCTAAATCAGTTTGACCAGCTCAAGATTACTGTATTCCTCTGCTTCTCCATCTGATTAAATCCATTTATATCATTTCGTTTTAGCCCTTCTTACGAAGGAGATCAATTTCCATTTTAATTAAAACAATGCCTCCTCTTTTATTTTGGCTCCGTCAAACAACTCGCGTTGAATTTCTGAATGGTATTAGCTTCGGGACTGAATACTTTTTTATTTTTATTTTTTAGTTTAACCTGCTTAAAAGAAACCGGGTTTCTCCAACCTCATGTTACAATTACTGGCCTAGAATCCGAGATGTGACTTGCACCCGGGGGTAAATCCAGCAAGTTCTGACAGGTTCTGGAGAACCGGTAGCGGAAATTTTGAGTAGTTTGGAGAACCGGCAAATACCACCTCTGGCTGAGTGGAGTGGGAATGGAGATTTTGCAATATCCTTCCCCCAAGAGTGGGGAGGGAATGGGGATTTTGCAGTATCCTTCCCCTGCCACGCCCACCAAGCCACACCACGCCCACCAAGCCACGCCCACAGAACTGATAGTAAAAAAAATTGGATTTCACCACTTTTTGCACTACAAGCTGGAGAGTATCCTGCAGAAACAGCGAGCAAACAAGAAGAAATGTCACAGACAGTCGCTTTGAACTGTGAAATGAGTTGCGAACAAATCTGATAATAATAATAATAATAATAATAATAATAAAAATCTACCAATAGTAATAGGCGCCTTGGGTGCAATCCCAAAGCAACTGGAGCACAACATTTGAATACCATCGGCATTGACAAATTCAGCACCATCAGTCAATTGCAAAAGAGCTCAGAAGAGTTTACATCCTGCAATGATACCTCTGGCACCATAAAACATCAACATTTGTCTACCCCAGGTCCTCACACTTATGACCGTCTCCACGGTCACATGATCAAAATTCAGGTGCTTGGAAATCGGCATGTGTTTATGAGGGTTGTAGCATCCTGGGGTCATATGATACCCATTTGCAAACTTGCTTAACAGCCGTGGTGGCGCAGTGGTTAGAATGCAGTACTGCAGGGTACTTCTGCTGACTGCCAGCTGCCCGCAGTTTGGCAGTTCGAGTCTGACCAGGCTCACTCAATCATTCATCCTTCTGAGGTGGGTAAAATGAGAACCCAGATTGTTGGGGGTGATAGGCTGACTCTGTAAACCATTTAGAGAGGGCTGTAAAACACTATGAAGCAATATATAAGTCTAAGTGCTTTTTTCCTTCCTTCCTTCCTTCCTTCCTTCCTTCCTTCCTTCCTTCCTTCCTTCCTTCCTTCCTTCCTTCCTTCCTTCCTTCCTTCCTTCCTTCCTTCCTTCCTTCCTTCCTTCCTTCCTTCCATGGTGTGCAGTGGTTATCATGTAGTATTGCAGGCTAATGCTGCCAACTGCCAGCACTTCGATCCTGACCAGCTCAAGGTTGACTCAGCCTTCCATCCTTCTGAGGTCAGTAAAACGAGGACCCAGATTGTTGGGGGACAAGAGGCTGACTCTGTAAACCGCTTAGAGAGAGCTGTAAAGGCACTGTGAAGCAGTATATAAGTCTAAGTGCTCTTTTCCTTCCTTCCTTCCTTCCTTCCTTCCTTCCTTCCTTCCTTCCTCCCTCCCTCCCTCCCTCCCTCCCTCCCTCCCTCCCTCCCTCCCTCCCTTTCTTCCTTCCATGGTGCACAGTGGTTAGAATGCAGTATTGCAGGCTAATGCTGCTGACTGCCAGGAGTTCAATCCTGACCAGCTCAAGGTTGACTCAGCCTTCCATCTTTCCGAGGTCGGTAAAACGAGGACCCAGATTGTTGGGGGCAAGAGGCTGACATTGTAAACCGCTTCGAGAGGGCTGCAAAGTACTGTGAAGCGGTATATAAGTCTAAGTGCTATTGCTAGCCAGCTTCTGATAAACAATCTCAGTGAGGACATTCAATTAACGACCGTGTGGTCCGCTTAAGAACTGATTTACTTAACAACCATGCCCAAAAGATCATAAAATCAAAACTCATTCAACAACCTCCTCATTTAGCCCTAGAAATCCCAATTGTTGCTGTAAGTCGAGAACTACCTGTATACATCAGTTGTATCTGAATGTTCTTTTTGGACTCGGTGGAGTTTGAGCCTGAAGGGGCCGGGTTTGGTCCAGCAGGCAATTCTTTAATATTCCCATCCAGTTTCTGCCTTGGAGTGCAACACAAAGTACTTTTAGAGAGCATCGCATCTGAGCAACACAACAAAAGAAAAAACGGCCATTCAGACCCCAGGCGCCATCAGTAAAGGTCAGGAATACAAAATCACCCCAGGTGAACATTGGCGTCCAAGGAGACGTTGCATAGACACAAAAGGGAATACCCACATCTGAAAAAATGGATAAAAATTGATCGACTAGCATTCAAATCTCCAGGAAGGAGAGAGAGGGGGGGGGGAAACCTCATTGGAAAGGTCTCAGACAGCTAAGATCAGAGGATGTCAACACAGTACAGGCAGTCCTTGACTTATTCAGGCAGTTCATTTAGTGACGGTTCGAAGTTACAGCCGCGCTGAAAAAAAAGTGACTTAGGAACGTTTTTCACCCTTACGACCGTGGCAGCATCTCCAGAGTTGGAAGGGAACTTGGAGATCTTCTAGTCCAACCCCCTGTTCAGGCAGGATACCAGGGGTGGAATCCAGCAGGTTCTGACAGGTTCTGGAGAACCAGTAGCGGAAATTTTGAGTAGTTCGGAGAGCCGGCAAATACCACCTCTGGCTGGCCCCAGAAAGGGGTGGGAATGGGGATTTTGCAATATCCTTCCCCCAGGAGTGGGGAGGGAATGGGGATTTTGCAGTATCCTTCCCCTGGAGTGGGGTGGGAATGGAGATTTTGCAGTATCCTTCCCCTGCCACGCCCATCAAGCCACGCCCACAGAATCAGTAGCAAAAAATTTTGGCTTTCACTACTGCAGGATACCCTACACAGGTAGTCCTTGACTTCAGTGGTGGGATTCAAAATTTTTTACTACCGGTTCCGTGGGTGTGGCTTGGTGGACGTGGCAGGGGAACGATTCTGTAAAATCTCCATTCCCTCCCCAGTCCAGGGGAAGATTACTGCAAAATCCCCATTTCCTCCCGATCAGCTGGGACTCGGGAGGCAGAGAATAGATGGGGGCAGGGCCAGTCAGAGGTGGTATTTACCGGTTCTCCGACCTACTCAAAATTTCCACTACCGGTGGGATGCAGTGGCTCAGTGGCTAAGATGCCACTGAAAGGTCAGCAGTTCAGCAGTTCGAATCCCTAGTGCTGCGTAACGGGGTGAGCTCCCATTACTTGCCCCAGCTTCTGCCAACCTAGCAGTTCGAAAGCACATAAAAAATGCAAGTAGAAAAATAGGGACCACCTTTGGTGGGAAGGTAACAGCGTTTTGTGCGCCTTTGGTGTTGAGTCATGCCGGCCACATGACCACGGAGACGTCTTCAGACAGCGCTGGCTCTTCGGCTTTGAAACGGAGATGAGCACTGCCCCCTAGAGTTAGGAACAACTAGCACATATGTGGAAGGGGAACCTTTAGGACTTGGAAAAGCATTGAGTTTGGGAAAATCTTGGTTTTTCCCCCTTGCTCCTTTTGTTTGAGGTAGCCAGATGGCAACATTATAAATTGTATAATCGGAGAAGGGGGGAAAAAAAGAAGAGAGAGAGAGAGAGAGAGAGAGAGAGAGAGAGAGAGAGAGAGAGAAGGAGGCAGGAAGAAAGGATGCAGCCTATAAATCAGGTGAAGGAAATTTATTATGCGTCTAAACACTATAATCTATCTTCCTATAATTGCTTCCATAGCAACACCATCAACAGGTTAGCCAACCTGATTCGGGGACATTTGGTGGGAACTGAAAACAAGATGATTGGCATTTCAGGGAAGTGACCCATGTCAGTACAAACAGAAAACAGGCTGTTCCGGGAGGTTTTTTTTTGGGTAGCTAACAACCCTTAATTTCAAATCACGTTTCGACACCTAATGTTGCCTCCTTCCCTTTAACCCTTCGTCTGCTAGCATCCGAAAATAGATTTAGGCACACAAAAATGTCTCAAACATTATCTAGCCTCTGGCCTCGTTTTTAACCATCCAAGTAGGCTGAACCCGAAGTTGAGACCTTCAGATAACTTCTCTAGATCAAGGAGAGATGTCCAGGTTAATAGAGGAACATTGCCAATCAGGATTTTGTTTTAGCAACAGCTGATCCGTTGACCAGGTCAACAGGTTTGACAGGCGAAGTTCCTATCGCGTTTCTGCATGGATTCTTATTTCAGTGATGATCCTGAATATTGTTTTCTCCTGAGGAGTATGACTCACATGTACCTGAGATGCTGCACGCCTCCTATTGAACATCACAACATGTTTGCTGGGGTCCATGGGGGCTCCCTGAGCTTGTTTTCTGGCAGATGTTTTACTACCTAGCAAGGTAACGTCATCACTGCTCGAAGGGAATGGGGTTTCCTCCAGGGCTGGGATTGGAAAATTTTAGCAACTGGTTCTCTGCTGGATGGGTGTGGCCATGGGGGCGTGCATCACAACAGGGGGGGGGGCGTTTTCTCCCTTCCCAGGCTCCGGAGGCTGTCCTTGAGTCTCTGGGAGGGCGAAAAGGGCCTCCCCCGGGCACCTGAGGCCCTCCAGAGGCCGGAAACGGGCCCATTTCCAGACTTCCGGTCCTTCTGGTAGGCCCGTTTTTCACCTTCCCAGAGCCTCCGCGTGAGCCCTTACCTGTCCTCCAAAACAGGCCGCGTGGAGACTCCTGGGAGGGGAGGGGCAGGGTGGATGGGATCATCAGTCCTTGCAACTACTGGTTTGGCGAACCAGATGTAAAATTAATATCCGGTTCTCCCGAACTGGCTGAATCCCTCCCCTGGTTTCCTCTCTTTTTATATACTATCGGTTTACCCTGTCAGCATTGCTGGGATGTTTTTGGTGGTTCCTCGAATCGGTTGTTGTTTACTATTAGCTTGCTTGTTTGTATTCTGTGGTTCTTTGATTGGGGTATGGTTTCCTTGTTGACGGTTGGTTTAATATTGATCTTGGTGTAAATATCTGCTGTTGTTGTTTTGTTGATTGCCGATGGGGAGATGTTTTGGGCTTTTGGATTGTTTCTTTTGAACGGTATGTAAATGTTATTTATCTCTATGTGCTTGTTGATGGCTGATCCTGAGCCATGAGCACATTTGTTCTTGAGAGTATGGAGATACCACAATGAGTTTGGAGTGAGAAGATGTATCAAACACATATGCCAGTAGTTCCCTATCTTCCCGGTACACCCAACCAGATCTACCACCATCAGCTATTTGAAAGTCTTCTGCTCCATGAACCAACTCTAGCTCTTTATCCACAGATAGTCCACATATCTGGAGTCATCTCCCAAAATACTTGTTTGCCCTTCTC
The DNA here is from genome assembly GCF_059756535.1 of Pantherophis guttatus. NCBI lineage: Eukaryota > Metazoa > Chordata > Lepidosauria > Squamata > Colubridae > Pantherophis > Pantherophis guttatus. The sequence continues at coordinate 14,855,490 of NC_142076.1, read as the reverse complement.
AAAAGCCTAGCTGACCTCAGGGTCTGCTTTTCCTTCCCAATAGTCTACAACAGAGGTATCCCTCTTTGGCCAATCAGAAGAAGGGAATGTTGTGCCTCACTCCCTTTCTAACCCTGATGATGTTACCTAGCTGGGTGACGAGAAGTCTGCAGGAAAACAACCAAGCTCCGAGAGCGCAAAGGAAACCCCAACAAACATGTAAAAAGTTTCTTTGCCTTACAATATAATTATTTAAGTACACACGCACGCAGCTTTTTTCCCCTCTATTGTTGTAAATCTGACAGTAATTCTGTTTCTAATGGAAACGGCAAGATTAATAGAGGCTCAGGTAAACTCAGCAGGGGAATGACATTTTCATTAGTGATTTACGGGGTGTGAAATTTCAACCATGGTGGACTATTTAAGAACAGCATGCTTCATGCCTTTCTCCATAAATATCTTCCTTCTTAATTAATCACAAGGCAGAGGTTGGGCTGAACATCTGTGGATCAAAACTGTGTTGGTAATCACAGAAACATTTCGGCAGCACTGACTTTGGAAGGGTTTCAAAGGCCACAAAACACGAGGAGTTAAAGCTGGCTCAGTCTGAACTCAGAGGGATCCTGGAGTGGAGCTCGCCAAGAATATCAACAGTATGTTCTCCAAGCCACATTAATTATGATTGGGCTTACCAGTTGGTCTACATACGGAAGATAGCAGTGGCCAAAATTGTGGAAACCTTTTGGGAAAAGTGTATTTTTGAGGTTTGATGGCTAATAACACCACTATTTTGGGGGAGGGGGGTGTTAGGGTGTGTGTAAAAAGTATTTGTTGCTTGTGCAACAAGCAGAGCAGAAACACACAGGGAAGGAGATAAACGTGCAGCTCGTGTGAGAAAAATACTTTATATATAAGATAATAAGCAGTCTCAGTGTAGGTAAAACAGTCCAAGGTCATAAACAGTAGTATCAGTCCAGTAAGTATCTTCCCTTACCAAAGCAAACAGACTTTAGTAACTCTCGGTATACAGTACCATATAACAATCCAGTCTAACACCAATCAGCAGAAAGACGCAGGAAGCAACAGGAACAGGAACAATCAGGAACAAAGAACGCTTCTCTGCGCTGCTTATTTATGCACTGTAGCCTAATTACAGGGTTCAGCAAACCCTGATTACGTGGCTCAGTTGTTTCTTAAAGAAACAGATATATTGCCTGACCAACAAGTTAGGAGTAAGCTACAAGCTGAACCTAACAGGGGGTTTTCAAGATAATCCTATTCCACTGCTGGAATGGCCAGGGAATAGCTCAGACCTTAACCCAATTGAAAATCTATGGAGCCGACTAAAGAAACTTGCTAGTCAGAAGCGATCTGGCAATAAAACCCAGTTAATAGAAGCAATCACTAAATCTTGGTTTCACAGGATAACAGCTGCAGAACTCAAAGACTTGGTTCACTCCCTGGGAAGACTGTTGTAAGGCTGTAATTCATGCTAAAGGTTACCCAACGAAGTATTCACTGACATGATGATAATTTTTATATATCTCGTTTTTTCTACGTGTTTCACTTTTCTTCTTTATCCTGTAACTGCTATTCCAATAGCAAATCCTTCCTAAAAGTTATTGCGTTACATTCTTGATTAAATTGTCTTTCCATTGATATATAATTTTATGGTACTACTCCAAAAAAAAAAAAAAAGTGGTATTATTAGCTAGTTTTAGAAAATACACTTTCCTCAAAAGGTTTCCGCAATTTTGGCCACTACTTTATTTTGGTTAAGGAAGAGCGGTCCTCACCTTGCAACCACAACGTTAGTTAGCCCAACATTTCTGCTGCTAAGCGAGACGATTGTTAAGTGAAATTTCCCCCCGTTTTACGACCTTTCTTTCCACAGTTGTTAAGTAAATCGCTGGAGAACTACGGGTGACACGATAGCAGCAGGGGTGGGGCTGCTGGGGGTTCGCAAGGGTTCGCGAGAACCTCTAGCTAAGATTCTGTGCAGTTTGGAGAACCCCCAAATCCCACCCCTGGCTGGCACTGCCCGCCCCGCCCCTCCCCTCCCCTCCCAGGAGTCCCCACGTGGCCTGTTTTGGGTGCAGGTAAGTGCAGGGCACACGTGGAGGCTTGGGGAGGGTGAAAAACAGGCCTACTGGAAATTTAGAACGGCCAGAAATGGACTCATTTCCAGAGGGCCTCTGGAGCCTGGGGAGGCCATTTTTGCCCTTCCGGAGGCTCGAGAAAAGCCTCTGGAGCCTGAGGAGGCCATTTTTGCCCTTCCGGCGGCTCGAGAAAAGCCTCTGGAGCCTGGGGAGGGCACAAACGGCCCCCCGCCATGGTGCAGGAGGCTGACTTGGCCACGCCCACCATGGCCACGCCCACCCAGCAACCGAGCAGAGAACCCCTCGCTAAAATTTTTGAAGCCCACCCCTGGATAGCAATATTCCAGTATTCTGGAATTCCCGTATTCTATTTTTTAGAATAGAAATCAAGATGTTGAGGTTGTCCTGATTCCAGTGAAGATCCACAAGGCAACGTTCAGGGTTATTCCCCCTGTGGTTTTGGTGACTTGCATTGATTTTAGAATTGATTGCATTCTCCGAGTCAGTTTGAAGGCGGGGAGAGGCATTCATTTTTTTTCTCCCCCTTTGTCATCCTGTCAAGCTGCTATTTACAAGGCAGGATTCTCGGAACAAATGCTAAGAGCGGAGTGAACGATGACCTTGCCATTGTAACCAATTATTTTCGACTCTCCGAAATCCAAAAAGGAAGTTTGCATTTCATACATTTATTATGAAACATTGCAAGGAAGAGAAAGGAAGCTTGGAATTCAAGAAGACCAAATGTGTCCCACTGGATCTACTGCAAGTTTATTGAGTCCTGATTAGGTAGACCGTCTGAAGATTCCAGGTAAGTTGTAAAAACATTTTCCTACTTTCCCTGCGTAGAATCCAGTCAGGCAAGGACAAATCTGCATGAATCAAGAGGTAATTAATATTATGGTGTTGGAAGAAACATCCTTCTGGGTTCTGCTCCAAGTGGGGAAAAAGACACTGGAGACATGGAGACTGCTTGGAAAGATGGTTTAATGGTGGACAGGATCACATGGCTTGAGTTCCTGAACAGAAAAGGGGGCAGATACAACGAGTTTTTCAGGTTTTATGCTCTCTCTGGCTTTGAACTTCCTGGGGCCCAGAAAGAGTACTCTGATTGGTTGTCAGACTCCCAGGGGGTGGGGGTCTTGCTGTCTGATGGTCACATGTGCTTCCCAGGTCACATGTGGTGAGTTTTCTGCTGCTATTGTGTAGAGGGCTAATCCTATCTTTGTTGGATCTTTGGCAATTCCTACTATGGCTCTGCCTGAAGGAGGTAGATCTTTGTTTTTGTTTTTGTTTTTGTTTTAAATTTGATTTATATGCCGCCCTTCTCCGGAGACTCAGGGCGGCTTACAATGCGTTAAGCAATAGCCTTCATACTTTTGTATATTTATACAAAGTCATCTTATTGCCCCCACAACTGGGTCCTCAATTTACCTACCTTAGAAAGGATGGAAGGCTGAGTCAACCTTGAGCCTGGTAAGATTCGAACCTGCAGAAATTGCAGCCAGCTGTGTTAATAACAGGGTGCATTAAACCACTGTACTACCAAGGCTCTTATGTTATGTAGAATAGACTGGCCCAGGACTTAATGGCCCATTGACAAAGGGTGGGGGGCAGGAAGATGGGAGCTGCTTCAAAACATGCTTATCCCAGGGAAATATAATATTCTGCCTTTTTCATATTTCCTAAAATATTTCACTCTTCCAGGAAAGGGGTGGGTGCTAACTTCCTACAATGGTATAATAATGGGCATGTAGCCATCTAGATCCTAACTCCAGCTCCCACAAGCTCTAAGTATGACCAATGCTGATGAATAATAGGAGCTGCTGTCTAACAGCATCTAAAGCAGTGATGGATTTCAACATTTTTTACTATCGGTTCTTGGGTGGGCATGTGGGTGTGGCTTGGTGGGCGTGGCATGGTTTGGTGGGCATGGCTTGGTGGGCATGACAGGGGAAGTATACTGTAAAATCTCCATTCCCACCACACTCCAGGGGAAGGATAAAATCTCCATTCCCTCCCCACTCCAGGGAAAGGTTATTGCAAAATCCCCATTTCTTCCTGATCAGCTGGGACTCAGGAGACAGAGAATAAATGGGGATGGGGCCAGTCAGAGGTGGTATTTACTGGTTCTCCGAACTACTCAAAATTTCCGCTACTGGTTCTCCAGAACTGGTCAGAACCTGCTGAAACCCACCTCTGATCTTTAAGATCCGGGGACTTCAACTCCCAGCCATGTTGGCTGGAGAATTCTGGGAGTTGAAGTCCACAGATCTTAAAGTTATTTATTTTATTTTATTTATTTTATTGGTTCGATTTATATGCCACCCTCCTCCGGAGACTCAGGGCGGCTTACAATGCGTTAAGCAATAGCCTTCATACTTTTGTATATACCTGCTTAGTAGGGCTTTTGGGGCCCCCCTAAGCGGTGTTCTTTTTTTATACAAAGTCAGCTTATTGCCCCCACAATCTGGGTCCTCATTTTACCTACCTCGGAAGGATGGAAGGCTGAGTCAACCTTGAGCCTGGTGAGATTCGAACTTGCAGTAATTGCAGGCAGCTGGCAGCTAAGTGCTATTTAACAGCGCTTTAGTCTACTGCTCCACCAAGGCTCCAAAGCTCCACCAAAGTTGCCAAGGTTGGCCACCCTTGATCTATAGCAGTGTTTCCCAAACTTGACCCTTTGAAGATGTATGGACTTCAACTCCCAGAATTCCTCAACCAGGCATACTGGCTGGGGAATTCTGGGAGTTGAAGTCCATGTATCTTAAAATAGCCAAGTTTGGGAAACACTGATCTATAGAATGAGTTGGCAACATGTGACATATGACATGTTCCTCCCCATTTCTATTTTTCTAACTCTTGGAGGACACACTGATCATGTTTGCTAGAAAATAGCCAGTTTTAGGGAGGTGTGTAGGGTGTGGTCAAATGTTGCCCTACCCAACGAAGGTGGGCTTAAATCACAGGCTCCCTATTGCTAATCTGTTGTTCCATACTGGCTGCCCCATAAACCTGGGCAGTTTGTGGGTTGCCGGCTCCAACCAACACATGATGACTGCTTGTGTCATCTACAACTGAAGACAGAAGTTGGTTTATGGTTTGCCAAGCACTCTCATCTGCCAGCAGCTCTGAGACTTAAGTTTGCCAATTGGCTTTGTCCAAACTGCGTTAGGCTAAGAATATTGCACAAGATGTTGGTACTCTCAACCAGAATTTCTCAAGGATGTACCTGGGAATGCCAAATCATTGGCTGTCGGGTGCAAAGAATCAGGACTATGCATTAAGTCGCAGTTCACAAGAATCTAGTCAACTGACAGTCAGCATTAAATTGGCACCAGATAAGGGTCAACGAAATTCAAGAGGGGAAGACCAGTTGTGGCAACGTAACGACTCTAAGCTTATGACTTGTTTAACTCCGCCCTCCAGCTCTGCCTGTCCTTCTCCTACATTAGCATTCTTATGAAACTTGGTGTTGTGGTCCGCCAGCAGCTTGCGGAGCTGGCAGGAGAGTCGGACAGTGAGGAGGCTGGGGAGGAACATGGGCCAGTCCTGGAGTCTGGGGAAGGCTCGAACGAGGGCTCTGCATCGGAGGCAGAGAAAGGGCCATCTGGGAATATTCACTTTCTGCCATTAGAGTGGTATCATCTCAGTGATGAAATCCAAATTTTTTTACTACCAGTTCTGTGGGCATGGCTTGGAGGTTGTGATGTGGCTTGGTGGGCGTGGCAGGGGAAGGATACTGCAAAATCTCCATTCCCACCCCACTCCAGGGGGAAGGATACTGCAAAATCCCCATTCCCTCCCCAGTCCTGGGGGAAGGATATTGCAAAATCTCCATTCCCACCCCACTCTGGGGCCAGCCAGAGGTGGTATTTGCCGGTTCTCCAAACTACTTAAATTTTCCGCTATCGGTTCTCCAGATTGTGCTGGATTTCACCCCTGTATCATCTGCATAGCTGAGGTTGTTGATATTTCTCCCGGCAATCTTAATTCCAACTTTCGATTCATCTAGCCCTGCCTTTCTCATCTGTATCTCCACCCTTGAGCTTTGATTTGAAGATTCTTTTTTTTTTCCTTTTTTTTGTTATACCAAGAAAACTTTGTAGCTTGGAATAGTAATATATCCCCCCTGCCTCCCCTCCCCCAAAACCAATTATATGTCTTTCTTTGGGTTGGTTCTATGAAGATTAATGGAGGAAAGATACAATTGATCAAAAAATGCAGTTAAACTCTCAACGTGTAGGCAGGTTTACATGGCTGAATGCTATCTATCAAACACCTTGGTCTTAAATATATATGACAATTTTGGCCAAAACCGGTGTAGTGCCAGAATTAATGAGACAGGTTCCTGGATTCAATCAGGCAATGAACACACCGAAGACAAGGTGCAGTTGAGATAATTTATAGCTAACAGAGCTGATTATATAAAGCACTAAGACGTTCTAAAAAGATGGCTAAAGAAACAGAAAAGGAGGAGGGGAAGCCTGTTGGCAGGGACCCCAAACAAAAATGGACAGAACCCCAAACGACATCCCATGGCAGAGGTGGGTTTCAGCAGGTTCTGACCAGTTCCGGAGAACCGGTAGCGGAAATTTTGAGTAGTTCGGAGAACCAGTAGTAAAAATTCTGACTTGCCCCACCCCCATCTATTCTCTGCCTCCTGAGTCCCAGCTGATCGGGAGGAAATGGGGATTTTGCAGTATCCTTCCCCTGCCACGCCCACCAAGCCACACCCACAGAACCGGTAGTAAAAAGTTTTAAATTCCACCACTGTCCCATGGATCATGATACCATCATATATTTGCATTTTGATGTCCTTCCACGGGTGACTTCCTTTCTCGTCCATGAATTGCTATAGATCCAGTGTGGATTTTCTCTGGCTATCTTATTTTATTTATTTTTATTTTATTCAATTTGTATACCGCCCTTCTCCTAGTGGACTCAGGGTGGTGCACAGGCAGAACTAAAACACATAACAATACAAAATTTAAAATTATTAAAAGAATTATGTACTTTGGCCCAAATTTAAAACAATTCGAATTAAAACCCATTAACAGATTAAAAGCTAAACAATTAAAAAACTGAAAAAGGGGGCGGGGTTCACGCCAGCCCTGCTTGATGGAAAAGAAAAGTTTTCAGGGCACGGCGAAAGACCCGGAAATCCGATATCCTTCGTATCTCCGGGGGCAAATCGTTCCAGAGGGCGGGAGCTGCCACAGAGAAGGCCCTCCTCCTGGGGGTCGCCAGCTGACATTGCCTGGCTGATGGCACCCTGAGGAGTCCCTCTCTGTGGGAGCATACTGGTCGGTGGGAGGCTATCTTCTTGTTCATATGAGACCTCTCATACGGTATAGTATGAGAAGCCTCATACAATGTTTGTATGAGGCATCGCATGCAAAGCATATTCATGTTCATATTCATCTCATACAAAGCATATTCTCCAAAGCACCTGAAGGCAGGACAAGAAGCAATGGGTGGAAACTAATCAAGAAGACAACCATCCTAGAACTAAGGAGAAATTTCCTGACAGTGAGAAAAATGAATCCGTGGAACAACTTGCCTACAGAAGTTGTGGATGCTCCAACACTGGAAGTTTTAAAGAAGAGATTGGATAACCATTTGTCGGAAGTGGTGTAGGGTTTCCTGCCTAAGCTGGGGGTTGGACTAGAAGTCCTCCAAGGTCCCTTCCAACTCTGTTATTCTATTCTATTCATCTCCACCCTCTGTGACCAGTGCCAAACATGACAATTTGCAGCAAAATGCAAACAAAACTTAGTGACTGTGGAAAGGAGATGTTTGAAGAAAGCTGCTGGACTGACCAGAAGAGATAAAAACAGAAAGAAGACCATAAGAGAAAGGATTGGCACAGAACTCATTTTAAATTAATCACACACAAAAATAGCAAATAAAGTGGTTTGCTCACCTGGAGAGGATGTTGCGGGATTCCATAATGTGCGAGGGGTACACAAAAAGAGGAGAAGTTCAAAAAACAAAAGGTAGACCCAGAAGAAGATGGAGAGACAACATCAAAGACATGACACAACCACATCAAATAACGATGGTTGAGACCGCCAGAGGAGCAAGACTTTGTATTCCTCTCAGCACCTAAAATAGTAAAAGAGGAAGAGGAGGAAGAGGAAGAGGAAGAGGAGGAGGAGGAGGAGGAGGAGGAGGAGGAGGAGGAGGAGGAGGAGGAGGAGAAGGAGGAGGAGGAGGAGGAGGAGGAGAAGAAGGGGAAGAAGAAGAAGGGGAAGGAGGAGGAGGAGGAGGAGGAGGAGGAGGAGGAGGAGGAGGAGGAAGAGGAGAAGAAGCAGAACTCAAACACTCAAAATTTCTCAATCCAGTAGATATGAAACCATTTTTAATGCCCTCTCCTCCCATCTCTTGAAGACTTTTACAGTCAACCATTTGTGTTGATTGATTGATGTCATTTGTATGCCACCTGCTTATATTGACTTTAAATCTATACAACTTCCCAAAAAATATATCTCAAAATCTTCATCTCAAAACTTTCATCTGGTTCTACTTATTCAACTCTGGCTACTTCTGATTATTCCCTACTCTAAAAATTTCTCCAAAAGGGGGGGAAAAATCCATTTTCTGACCTTCCTAATCTCAGAAGACAAAGTATTTTAAAGGAAAGGATACTACTGAGATGATCTTTCCCTGCCTTAACATCTTGGAGAAGAATTCATAGTTTGCAGCTAAATATGTATGGGACAGTCATCAGGTAGATAATAAGATTGTCAGGGTTCCAAGTCATAGACCCAAAGCAAGCAAAACTCTGAGACAGGTGGGTTCCTCAAAGAATAGCTTTATTGGAAATTGTTGTGGTCCGCCAGCAGCATGCGGAGCTGGCAGTGAGGAGGCTGGGGAGGAACATGGGCCAGTCCTGGAGTCTGGGAAGGCTCGGACAAGGACTCTGCTTCGGAGGCAGAGAAAGGGCCCTCTTGATGCCTCCAGAGTCGGACGTCAGTGAGGCAGAGGAACAGGGGGAGCCTGTTCCCAGTGCGTACATGCGCAGAGCTGCCAGAAGGTAAGAACACTTAAAACAAAAGGGACGAATCAGGAGTAGAGCTTGGAGATGATTGGCCCCTCCCAAAAGACTTAGAGGAGCAAAGGTAAATGGGCCTTTGCAGGAAGCAACGTTGTTAATTCTGTGCAGTTTAAAGTCTGAAGCTCTGTTTGATTCTGGGCTCTGTGTGGCTTTGCCAATTAGGTCTTTGGCAGCGTGTCAAAGGAGATAAAGGTGGGTGATTATCAGCTTTATCCCAAAGGACTCTTTACAACTATTGGGGACTCATCTGTGAATGAACAGAATTCACAGCTGTTAAAATAAAACAGGTTTTTGGGACGACTCGTGTGGTCTAGGTCAGAACAAAAATATCATATTGGCACAGATCTGGTGAAAACCGGCTGAGCCAGCTCTTATGAATGAGGAATTTCTTCCCGCGTCTCTGAGCTTTAATTGGGATATTACAGTAGACGCCAATGGAACCCATGGCATAGAGACAATAGCCAAGATGAATTAAAGCAGGACTGGAAAAAAATAAGAATAGTAGCGGTAATACTGTGTCAAAATAAACACCAGCGTTTCCAAAGAAATGCGCATTGCAAGCAAGATTTCCGAGGGCCATAGGATCTTCCGTACAGCTGCTGCAAGTATATTGTGAATAATGAGCTGAGATGTATATGAACATCTGTTGGCATCAGAAACCAAACCGGGGGATAGTTGTTAAACCTATTCAGGGAGACCAGCGCGGGAAATAGATAAGGCTCATCTTCCATTTTTGCAACTTCGCAACTAACAAGAACAAAAATTTCCTCTATGCAATCATGTCCGACTTTAGGGGCCGATGCTCATCTCTGTTTCTGAGGGAGCCAGCATTGTCAAAAGATGTTTCCAGGGTCAATCATGCTGCAGCACAGAGCATGCGACGAAACACAGAACGCTATTACCTTCCCGTCAAAGTGATACCTACGTCAGGTTTCGATGTCGTCTCAAATAAAATAAATTGCATTTCCAAACAGATAGTCTTTGAAGAAATCTTTCATTTTATTAAGCACGACAACCTGCCCCCGATCGTGGCGTAGCCAACTCTGACTTCCTGACCCCAAACCTTCCCTTTCCGTTCCCCAATTCTCTGCGTCTCATTGGCCTTCTTCCAAATCACTCTCCCCATATCTACTACTTAAGCTCCCAGGAATGTCCCCCCCTCCCATCTCATCTCCTAGGGGATATTATCTTCAGGGAAAATAAGTAGGTGAGAAGTCAAGCGTCCTCTTGCCAGCTGCCCCCTCTTCTCCTTCTTATATCAGCACTAGAAGAAATCCAGGTTGAAGTGCTGACAACCTATTTATCTACTCGCACCATCATGCTCTTGAACTGCTAGGTGGGCATGATATGGTTATTACATCTACTATAATTAATAGGTTCCCTGAAATCCAAGCATAGGTATAGCTTTCCAACCACCATGGCATCAAAATGACTGTTTAGGTATCAACAGACAAAGAATGCACTTAAACAAGACCTGACACATCCGTGTAAGTCATAATATTTGCTTGTGTTTGTCAAGATGCGTGCGTCATCCTTTGACACCCGTATTCCTATTCAGGATGATTGTGTAGCCTTCGTCTCGATGCCTTTTTGATCCAATCTTTGCAAACTATTCCTGTGTTAGGGAATAATAAAAATACTTAATTACAGATTCCAAGCAATACGTAGTTAACTATTACTTACTGGCTTTTAATTGGATGTTTCTTTTTTTTAAAAAACCCATTAAAGGCTAGCTGAAAACTAGCAATTACAAGTCATTATGTAATAAGTTAATTTTTTTAAAAAAAGAATAAATAACAGTTTGCTTTATAATAAAAGCGTAGGGACCTATTAAGTGGCTTTAATTCCAGACGTGAAATTCTTTTTAAATGCTTCTCTTGGTGCTAGATGCCATTTTGAGTTAGAATTTCTACTTTTTTCCCCCCCAACCAGATCTATCCATTTCTTTGCCAAAGCATCTTGTGAGCATGTTGGCTTGGGTTGAGTATGCCATGTAAACTCCACACAGTGAACAGAATTCCTCTTCCTGAAGTGATTGAAACGGTTGATTATCCTCTATGCTCAATATTCACAACCTTTTCCCTTCAAAGCTTTGGGTGTAGTTTCTAGAAATCATTGTTGTCATTGTCAGCCATTCAGTCCTGTCCGACCCGCGGTCACTCTATGGATCATCACTCTCCATGCCTCTCTGTCTCGTACTGCTTCCTTCAAATCTGCCTTGGTCATCCCAGTATTATCCTTTATAGCAGGGGTGTCAAACCAGGGGTGAAATCCAGCAGGTTCTGACAGGTTCTGGAGAACCGGTAGCGGAAATTTCGAGCAGTTCAGAAAACCGGCAAATACCACCTCTGGCTGGCCCTAGAGTGGGATGGGAATGGGGATTTTGCAGTATCCTTCCCCTGGATTGGGGAGGGAATGGAGATTTTGCAATATCCTTCCCCCAGGAGTGGGGAGGGAATGGGGATTTTGTAGTATCCTTCCCCTGGAGTGGGGAAGGAATGGGTATTTTGCAGTATCCTTCCCCTGCCACGCTTGTTTTTATGGCTTGTTTTCAGGCCAAAGTGTTCAGCTTTCCCGTGAGCAAAATCGCTCACAAGATTTCTAATCTGTGCAATTAGAAGGAACGGAAGCTCTGGTGAGGAACTTCAATGGGCTCCTTATCTTAGATATCCTTATGCACCAGGTCATGACTGCAAATGAAGAATTGTGGCTTTTTTTTTTCCGTTGGCAATTATCCATCATTCCATCGCTGTGCTGAAATCAGGTTTTTTCCCCCCATTTATCTCAGCCCAGTTTCCAAACTATTTAAAGAAATGTTTGTTGATTAATCACACAAGGGTTGTTTTTTTTTTTTTGGCTGTCAGCCAGGAACAGATAGGCCTGACAGAGAGGACAACCAACAATAGCAGTCTCGAGGCAATCTTCAAATCCTTCTTCCTTGTTGGTTAAAAGGATTTTGGGGGATGTTGGAAAAAAATGCAAAGGAACAAAGTAGATGGCAGCTCCCTCGTAGGAAATCTCAGAATCGGCTTTCACCCATTTGTGCCAATAATATGATATATCCAAATAAGCTGTTCTTTGAGGAACTCGAGTGCCTCAGAGTTTGTTTTCTATGGGTGCATTACTTTGAACCAGGGGTGAAATCCAACAGGTTCTGGAGAACCCAGTAGCGGAAATTTTGAGTGGTTCAGAGAACCAGCAAATACTACCTCGCCCTGGTCCCAGAGTGGGGTGGGAATGGAGATTTTGCAGTATCTGCCACGCCCACCAAGCCAAGCCCACAGAACCGGTAGTAAGAAATTTGGATTTCACCACTGCTTGGAACGCTGACACCCTGTTTATCATCGTGTTGAGGGCATACTCCATAAAAGTTCAACCCTGTAACCTAAATTTAATGAATTTGTGACACAGTCAAAGAATGGAGGCCTTTGAACTCTGGTGCTGGAGAAGACTCCTGTGAGTCCCTTGGACTGCAAGGCGATCAAACTGGTCAGTTCTAGAGGAGATCAACCCTGATTGCTCTTTAGAAGGCCAGATCCTGAAGAGGAAACTCAAATACTTTGGCCACCCAATGAGAAGGAAGGACTCACTAGAGAAGAGCTGAATGCTGGGAATGATTGAGGGTTGTCCACCTTCTACTCAGGAGTCTTCTTCCCCCAACAGAAAAGTTCAAAGGCATCATACTTTTCCCATCCTGCTTCTTTCAACAGCCCAACTTTCACTTCCATGGAGTGTCACAAGGAGGCAAAAATATGGAATACCCTGGATTTGCGTGATTCTGATCTTGGGAGGCATAGATTTTTGTAGCTATATTGTAATTAAAGGAAAGCTATGGCAAAGTTAGACAGCATACTAAAAAGCAGAGACACCACCCTGCCAAGAAAAGTGCGTATAGTCAAGGCTATGGTTTTCCCAGTTGCAATGTATGGCTGTGAAAGTTGGACCACAAGGAAGGCTGAGCGCCAAAGAATTGAGGCCTTTGAATGATGGTGCTGGAGAAGACTCTTGCAAGTCCCTTGGACTGCAAGGCGACCCAACCAATCAGTCCTAGAGGAGATCAACCCTGAGTGCTCTTTAGAAGGCCAGATCCTGAAGAGGAAACTCAAATACTTTGGCCACCGAATGAGAAGGAAGGACTCCCTGGAGAAGAGCCTCATGCTGGGAATGATTGAGGCAAAAGAAGAAGGGGACGGCAGAGAACGAGGTGGCTGGATGGAGTCACTGAAGCAGTCGGCGTGAGCTTAAATGGACTCCAGAGGATGGTAGAGGACAGGAAGGCCTGGAGGAACGTTGTCCATGGGGTCGCGATAGGTCGGACACGACTTCACAACTAACAACAATAACAAATCTGGGATTTTTCTCCTCAATCACTTTGAAGAGAAAGTGGCCCTGAAATTCACAACATGTAATCTCACTCTGAACATGGTACCTCCAGATGTTTGGACTTCAATTCCCAGAATCCCCTAGCCTTCACACCCATTGTTGAGACGACTGGGGATTGAGGTCTTCGCATCCGGAAAGCAGTTTACCTTAAGCAAACCTGTACACACACACACACAGACAAAAGGATTAAATGTCTATGCCAGCAAAAAAAACAACAACAAAAAAAACCCACATACCCACACAAACAGACAAAGAATAGTATATCAGAGCTGGCTGTGATACAAGATATAGTTGGAAAAAAACATGACTGATGGTTTCTAAGCAACCGATGCTGTCCTTCCTTTTTTCTTTTTGCTAGAGAAATAACAGACTGTTGTGCATAATGAGATAAGAATTCACATTGTGTTGGCTTTAGAGAGGTAGCTTTTGTATTCCCAGGCCAGTGTCCAAATACCGTTCCAGCCATCCTCAAGGATGTAGGTGTACCCAAGAGATATTTAAGTCTGTTGCACGCAATGCCAGATACTCATGTGTCCTATCACAAAAATGCCTTTGGAAACCTAGCAAACGGGCAGATTTCCCAAACTGAACTTAACAACCAAATCCTCCTGGATAAAAATCGTTTAGTTCAGGACGGGGTTGAAATCCAGCAGGTTCTGACAGGTTCTGGAGAACCGGTAGCAGAAATTTCGAGCAGTTTGGAGAACCGGCAAATGCCACCTCTGGCTGGCCCCAGAATGGGGTGGGAATGGAGATTTTGCAATAACCTTCCCCCAGGAGTGGGGAGGGAATGGGGGTTTTGCAATAACCTTCCTCCAGGAGTGGGGAGGGAATGGGGATTTTGCAGTATCCTTCCCCTGCCACGCCCACCAAGCCACACCATGCCCACCAAGCCACGCCTACATAACCGGTAGTAAAAAAAAATTGGATTTCACCACTGGTTCAGGATGCAATCCTTTGGCTCTGCTTCGAAGCTCCAAAGATCATAGGGCAGTGATGGCTAACCTTTTCTGGACTGGGTGCCCAAAGCACATGCCCAAACCCCCAAAATGCAATGTGTGTGCAGCTCCTCGCATGCTCCCCGCATGTGCCCTGCCTCCCGTGCATGAACGCACAGCATCCCTGCGTGCACCCCTCCTCTGGATGTGCACGCACCCCTGCACGCACCCTGTCCCCCCATGCATGCATGGCAGAGACTTGAAGATCAGCTGGCTGGCAGGAGGTGCTCGCGCATGCACAGCAGAGCTGAACTGGGGCGACACCTTGCGTGCCGACAGAGAGGGTGATGCATGCCACCTCTCGCACGTGTGCCATAGGTTCACCTTCACAGTCATAGGGAGCCCTACATTTCCATGCCTCGTTCAAGTCCCAATTTTGTTTGGGGTGTTTAATTTTTAAGGAGACGTGATGGCTTGATGGTTAAAGATGCTGAGCTTGTCAGCTGGAAAGAGTGAGACCCGAGTGCCTCATGCCGGGGTGAGTTCCCGTTCCTCACTCCAGCTCCTGCCCATCCAGCAGTTCGAAAACATGCAAGTAGATAAATAGATACCAATTTGGTAGAAAGCTAGGAGACTTCCGTGCACCTCAACATATGGCCATGCTGGCAACATGACTATGGAAAATGTCTTCAGACAACAGTAGCTCCCTTGGCTAAGAAACAGATAAGCACTGTGCACCAGACACAATTGGATGGGTCAACCTTAATTATTTATTTATTTTTAGGTGGGGAGAAGAAGGCTCCTTTAGGAGCATATTCTGGAAATATGGTCCATAAGAAACCAGGAAAATCAACCGACATTTGAAGACCAAAAAAAAGGAGAGTTGGAAAAAATCCATAAAAAGGGAGAGGGGGGAGGGGAGAAGGGACAAGGAGGAAGGAAGGAGGGAGGGAGGGAGGGAAGGAGGGAGGGAGGGAAGGAGGGAGAGAAGAAAGAAAGGAAGGAAGGAAAGAAAGAAAGAAAGAAGGAAGGGGGAGGGGGGAGGGAAGGAAGGAAGGAAGGAAGGAAGGAAGGAAGGAAGGAAGGAAGGAAGGAAGGAAGGAAGGAAGGAAGGAAGGAAGGGGAGAGGGAGGGAAGCAGTGGTGGGTTGCCCCCGTTTCGGACCGGTTCGCAAGAACCAGTAGTAAAACCGGTGGGAGGCTCTGCCCACTGACCCGGACGTCATCATAGGTGATCTGCACATGTGCAGAAGAGCGCGCGTGAGAGGCGAACCAGTAGTAAAGTAGTAGTAGTAGTAATAGTAGTACCAGTAGTAGTAAACCAGGTAAGTAGAACCCACCCCTGGAGGGAAGGAAGAAAGAAAGGGAGGGAGGGAGGGAAGGAAGGAAGGAAGGAGGGAGGGGGGAGGGAGGGAGGGAAGGGAGGGAGGGAGGGAGAGAGGAAGGAAGGAGCCCTCTTTGGTAGAAGGGGAAGAACTGAGAAAAAGAACCACTCCAGAAATCTTCAACTGGGGAGGGACATCTTCTGAAGCATCCGCTCTTAACAAGATTATGCACTCAAGATACCATCACGAGGATCCTGATTTACCGGCGGCCTGCTGTTCTGCTTTGATGGACAGACTTTGTTCTTACTGCCTTCAGTTTTTTCTCTTTTTCCGCTCATGTGTGACCACCCTACAGCACTCTCACCCCACAAATCACTTTCTCCAAGGTTTCTCATCCAGAGCCTTTGCCCCAAGAAAGAAAAGTGTCAGTTTCTTTCTCCTTAATTGACCAAAGCCGATAATGAGCTTGCTGGTTCATAGGGATTTTCAGAGCTTCCCTCCCTCCCTCCCTCCCTCTCCCTCTCTCAGTCGCTCTTTTTCTGCTGTTTGGAAGCAGTGTTGCCCATCTCTGCAAATCACTGTTATTTTGTCATTTGTGTCTAGACGAAGCTATAAGGAAGCGAGGATGGGGAAATAGGATGATTAGATCATAGGATGACAATGTGGTGACACTGTAAAGATCTGATGGATTTGGGGGGAGCTTAAAGGACAGAACGAGAAGATCAAGTGCCAGCTGATGCCACGGTTGCTAATAAAACTGACTGAGGGGGGCGTGGGGGTGGGTGGTTAGAAACGCAAACCAGGATCAAACATACATTAGTGGGTGACTTTCCAAGAAAGCATGGCTAGGTTAAAGAAGGCAGTTGGAGGCAGCAGGGAGACATCAGAGAAAGAAGTCTCCTTTTCCTTCTTCCTCTCTTCCCTCTCCCTCTCCTCTCCCTCTCCTTCTACTTTTTCCTTTCTTCCCTCTCCCACTCCCTCTCCCCCCTCCACCTTCTCCTTCTGCCTCTCCTCCCCCTCTCTCCTCCTCCATCTCATCTCCCTCTCCTTCCTGACCACGGAGTCACGCGTTTTCTTCCCCAGGCACCAAAAAGGCTCGATTTTTAAAAAGTGGAAGCAACACCATTTTTAGACATGGAATTTCATCCCGAAACTCATCCTGGTGTCCGTTTTTACATTTGGTTTAAAGGAACAAATTTGACTTCAAAAAACCTTTTGCTTCCTGGGCAGCATTTTTCCTGACCGCGGAGTCATGCGTTTTCCTCCCCAGGCACCAAAAAGGCTCGATTTTTAAAAAGTGGAAGCAACACCATTTTTAGACATGGAATTTCATCCCGAAACTCATCCTGGTGTCCGTTTTTGCATTTGGTTTAAAGAAACAAATTTCGCTTCAAAAAACATTTTGGTTCCTGGGCAGCCTTTTCCTGACCGCGGAGTCACGCGTTTTCTTCCCCAGGCACCAAAAAGGCGCGATTTTTAAAAAGTGGAAGCAACACCATTTTTAGACATGGAATTTCATCCCAAAACTCATCCTGGTGCTTCCACTTCTTAAAAATCGAGCCTTTTTGGTGCCT
The DNA here is from genome assembly GCF_059756535.1 of Pantherophis guttatus. Taxonomy (NCBI): domain Eukaryota; kingdom Metazoa; phylum Chordata; class Lepidosauria; order Squamata; family Colubridae; genus Pantherophis; species Pantherophis guttatus. The sequence goes on along the minus strand of NC_142076.1, from coordinate 14,838,136 downwards.
GGGGAAGAAAACGCGTGACTCCGCGGTCAGGAAAAATGCAGCCCAGGAACCAAAAGGTTTTTTTGAACCTACATTTTTTTTTGAAGCCAAATGCAAGAACGGATACCAGGATGAGTTTCGGGATGAAATTCCATGTCTAAAAATGGTGTGGCTTCCACTTTTTAAAAATCAAGCCTTTTTGGTGCCTGGGGAAGAAAACGCGTGACTCAGGAAAAAGGCTGCCCAGGAACCAAAAGGTTTTTTGAAGCTAAATTTTTTTTTGAAGCCAAATGCAAAAACGGACACCAGGATGAGTTTCGGGATGAAATTTCATGTCCAAAAATGGTGTTGCTTCCACTTCTTAAAAATCGAGCCTTTTTGGTGCCTGGGGAAGAAAACGCGTGACTCCGCGGTCAGGAAAAATGCAGCCCAGGAACCAAAATGTTTTTTTGAAGATACATTTTTTTTTGAAGCCAAATGCAAAAACGGACACCGGGATGAGTTTCGGGATGAAATTCCATGTCTAAAAATGGTGTTGCTTCCACTTTTTAAAAATTGAGCCTTTTTGGTGCCTGGGGAAGAAAACGCATGACTCCGCGGTCAGGAAAAAGTCTGCCCAGGAACCAAAATGTTTTTTGAAGCCAAATGCAAAAACGGACATGAGGATGAGTTTCGGGATGAAATTCCATGTCTAAAAATGGTGTTGCTTCCACTTTTTAAAAATCGAGCCTTTTTGTGGCCTGGGGAAGAAAACGCGTGACTCCGTGGTCAGGAAAAAGGCTGCCCAGGAACCAAAATGTTTTTTGAAGCCAAATGCAAAAACGGACAACGGGATGAGTCTCGGGATGAAATTCCATGTCTAAAAATGGTGTTGCTTCCACCTTTTAAAAATTGAGCCTTTTTGGTGCCTGGGGAAGAAAACGCGTGACTCCGCGGTCAGGAAAAAGGCTGCCCAGGAACCAAAATGTTTTTTGAAGCGAATTTTTTTTGTGAAGCCAAATGCAAAAACGGATACCAGGATGAGTTTCGGGATGAAATTCCATGTCTAAAAATGGTGTTGCTTCCACTTTTTAAAAATCGAGCCTTTTTGTTGCTTGGGGAAGAAAACGTGTGACTCGGCGGTCAGGAAAAAGGCTGCCCAGGAACCAAAATGTTTTTTGAAGCCAAATTTTTTTTTGAAGCCAAATGCAAAAACGGACACCGGGATTAGTTTCGAGATGAAATTCCATGTCTAAAAATGGTGTTGCTTCCACTTTTTAAAAATCGAGCCTTTTTGGTGCCTGGAGAAGAAAACGCATGACTCCGCGGTCAGGAAAAAGTCTGCCCAGGAACCAAAATGTTTTTTGAAGCCAAATGCAAAAACGGACACCGGGATGAGTCTCGGGATGAAATTCCATGTCTAAAAATGGTGTTGCTTCCACCTTTTAAAAATTGAGCCTTTTTGGTGCCTGGGGTAGAAAACGCATGACTCTGCGGTCAGGAAAAAGGCTGCCCAGGAACCAAAATGTTTTTTGAACCCAAATTTTTTTTTTGAAGCCAAATGCAAAAACGGACAACAGGATGAGATTTGGGATGAAATTCCATGTCTAAAAATGGTGTTGCTTCCACTTTTTAAAAATCGAGCCTTTTTGGTGCCTGGGGAAGAAAACGCGTGACTCCGCGGTCAGAAAAAATGCTGCCCAGGAACCAAAATGTTTTTTGAAGCCAAATTTTTTTTTTCAACCCAACTGCAAAAAAGGACACCAGGATGAGTTTCGGGATGAAATTCCATGTCTTAAAATGGTGTTGCTTCCACTTTTTAAAAATCGAGCCTTTTTGGTGCCTGGGGAAGAAAAGGCTTGACTCCGCGGGCAAGAAAAAGGCTGCCCAGGAACCAAAATGTTTTTTGAAGCCAAATTTTTTTTTGAAGCCAAATGCAAAAACGGACACCGGGATTAGTTTCGGGATGAAATTCCATGTCTAAAAATGGTGTTGCTTCCACTTTTTAAAAATCGAGCCTTTTTGGTGCCTGGGGAAGAAAACGCGTGACTCCGCGGTCAGGAAAAATGCAGCCCAGGAACCAAAAGGTTTTTTTGAACCTACATTTTTTTTTGAAGCCAAATGCAAGAACGGATACCAGGATGAGTTTCGGGATGAAATTCCATGTCTAAAAATGGTGTGGCTTCCACTTTTTAAAAATCAAGCCTTTTTGGTGCCTGGGGAAGAAAACGCGTGACTCAGGAAAAAGGCTGCCCAGGAACCAAAAGGTTTTTTGAAGCTAAATTTTTTTTTGAAGCCAAATGCAAAAACGGACACCAGGATGAGTTTCGGGATGAAATTTCATGTCCAAAAATGGTGTTGCTTCCACTTCTTAAAAATCGAGCCTTTTTGGTGCCTGGGGAAGAAAACGCGTGACTCCGCGGTCAGGAAAAATGCAGCCCAGGAACCAAAATGTTTTTTTGAAGATACATTTTTTTTTGAAGCCAAATGCAAAAACGGACACCGGGATGAGTTTCGGGATGAAATTCCATGTCTAAAAATGGTGTTGCTTCCACTTTTTAAAAATTGAGCCTTTTTGGTGCCTGGGGAAGAAAACGCATGACTCCGCGGTCAGGAAAAAGTCTGCCCAGGAACCAAAATGTTTTTTGAAGCCAAATGCAAAAACGGACATGAGGATGAGTTTCGGGATGAAATTCCATGTCTAAAAATGGTGTTGCTTCCACTTTTTAAAAATCGAGCCTTTTTGTGGCCTGGGGAAGAAAACGCGTGACTCCGTGGTCAGGAAAAAGGCTGCCCAGGAACCAAAATGTTTTTTGAAGCCAAATGCAAAAACGGACAACGGGATGAGTCTCGGGATGAAATTCCATGTCTAAAAATGGTGTTGCTTCCACCTTTTAAAAATTGAGCCTTTTTGGTGCCTGGGGAAGAAAACGCGTGACTCCGCGGTCAGGAAAAAGGCTGCCCAGGAACCAAAATGTTTTTTGAAGCGAATTTTTTTTGTGAAGCCAAATGCAAAAACGGATACCAGGATGAGTTTCGGGATGAAATTCCATGTCTAAAAATGGTGTTGCTTCCACTTTTTAAAAATCGAGCCTTTTTGTTGCTTGGGGAAGAAAACGTGTGACTCGGCGGTCAGGAAAAAGGCTGCCCAGGAACCAAAATGTTTTTTGAAGCCAAATTTTTTTTTGAAGCCAAATGCAAAAACGGACACCGGGATTAGTTTCGAGATGAAATTCCATGTCTAAAAATGGTGTTGCTTCCACTTTTTAAAAATCGAGCCTTTTTGGTGCCTGGAGAAGAAAACGCATGACTCCGCGGTCAGGAAAAAGTCTGCCCAGGAACCAAAATGTTTTTTGAAGCCAAATGCAAAAACGGACACCGGGATGAGTCTCGGGATGAAATTCCATGTCTAAAAATGGTGTTGCTTCCACCTTTTAAAAATTGAGCCTTTTTGGTGCCTGGGGTAGAAAACGCATGACTCTGCGGTCAGGAAAAAGGCTGCCCAGGAACCAAAATGTTTTTTGAACCCAAATTTTTTTTTTGAAGCCAAATGCAAAAACGGACAACAGGATGAGATTTGGGATGAAATTCCATGTCTAAAAATGGTGTTGCTTCCACTTTTTAAAAATCGAGCCTTTTTGGTGCCTGGGGAAGAAAACGCGTGACTCCGCGGTCAGAAAAAATGCTGCCCAGGAACCAAAATGTTTTTTGAAGCCAAATTTTTTTTTTCAACCCAACTGCAAAAAAGGACACCAGGATGAGTTTCGGGATGAAATTCCATGTCTTAAAATGGTGTTGCTTCCACTTTTTAAAAATCGAGCCTTTTTGGTGCCTGGGGAAGAAAAGGCTTGACTCCGCGGGCAAGAAAAAGGCTGCCCAGGAACCAAAATGTTTTTTGAAGCCAAATTTTTTTTTGAAGCCAAATGCAAAAACGGACACCGGGATTAGTTTCGGGATGAAATTCCATGTCTAAAAATGGTGTTGCTTCCACTTTTTAAAAATCGAGCCTTTTTGGTGCCTGGGGAAGAAAACGCGTGACTCCGCGGTCAGGAAAAATGCAGCCCAGGAACCAAAAGGTTTTTTTGAACCTACATTTTTTTTTGAAGCCAAATGCAAGAACGGATACCAGGATGAGTTTCGGGATGAAATTCCATGTCTAAAAATGGTGTTGCTTCCACTTTTTAAAAATCGAGCCTTTTTGGTGCCTGGGGAAGAAAACGCGTGACTCAGGAAAAAGGCTGCCCAGGAACCAAAAGGTTTTTTGAAGCTAAATTTTTTTTTTGAAGCCAAATACAAAAACGGACACCGGGATGAGTTTCGGGATGAAATTCCATGTCTAAAAATGGTGTTGCTTCCACTTTTTAAAAATTGAGCCTTTTTGGTGCCTGGGGAAGAAAACGCATGACTCCGCGGTCAGGAAAAAATCTGCCCAGGAACCAAAATGTTTTTTGAAGCCAAATGCAAAAACGGACATGAGGATGAGTTTCGGGATGAAATTCCATGTCTAAAAATGGTGTTGCTTCCACTTTTTAAAAATCGAGCCTTTTTGTGGCCTGGGGAAGAAAACGCGTGACTCCGCGGTCAGGAAAAAGGCTGCCAAGGAAACAAAATGTTTTTTGAAGCCAAATGCAAAAACGGACACCGGGATGAGTCTCGGGATGAAATTCCATGTCTAAAAATGGTGTTGCTTCCACCTTTTAAAAATTGAGCCTTTTTGGTGCCTGGGGAAGAAAACGCGTAACTCCGCGGTCAGGAAAAAGGCTGCCCAGGAACCAAAATGTTTTTTGAAGCGAATTTTTTTTGTGAAGCCAAATGCAAAAACGGATACCAGGATGAGTTTCGGGATGAAATTCCATGTCTAAAAATGGTGTTGCTTCCACTTTTTAAAAATCGAGCCTTTTTGGTGCTTGGGGAAGAAAACGCGTGACTCCGCGGTCAGGAAAAAGGCTGCCCAGGAACCAAAATGTTTTTTGAAGCCAAAATTTTTTTTTCAACCCAACTGCAAAAAAGGACACCAGGATGAGTTTCGGGATGAAATTCCATGTCTTAAAATGGTGTTGCTTCCACTTTTTAAAGATCGAGCCTTTTTGGTGCCTGGGGAAGAAAACGCGTGACTCCGCGGTCAGGAAAAATGCAGCCCAGGAACCAAAAGGTTTTTTTGAACCTACATTTTTTTTTGAAGCCAAATGCAAGAACGGATACCAGGATGAGTTTCGGGATGAAATTCCATGTCTAAAAATGGTGTGGCTTCCACTTTTTAAAAATCGAGCCTTTTTGGTGCCTGGGGAAGAAAACGCGTGACTCAGGAAAAAGGCTGCCCAGGAACCAAAAGGTTTTTTGAAGCTAAATTTTTTTTTTGAAGCCAAATGCAAAAACGGACACCAGGATGAGTTTCGGGATGAAATTTCATGTCCAAAAATGGTGTTGCTTCCACTTCTTAAAAATCGAGCCTTTTTGGTGCCTGGGGAAGAAAACGCGTGACTCCGCGGTCAGGAAAAATGCAGACCAGGAACCAAAAGGTTTTTTTGAAGATACATTTTTTTTTGAAGCCAAATGCAAAAACGGACACCGGGATGAGTCTCGGGATGAAATTCCATGTCTAAAAATGGTGTTGCTTCCACCTTTTAAAAATTGAGCCTTTTTGGTGCCTGGGGTAGAAAACGCATGACTCTGCGGTCAGGAAAAAGGCTGCCCAGGAACCAAAATGTTTTTTGAACCCAAATTTTTTTTTTGAAGCCAAATGCAAAAACGGACACCAGGATGAGTTTCGGGATGAAATTCCATGTCTTAAAATGGTGTTGCTTCCACTTTTTAAAAATCGAGCCTTTTTGGTGCCTGGGGAAGAAAACGCTTGACTCCGCGGGCAAGAAAAAGGCTGCCCAGGAACCAAAATGTTTTTTGAAGCCAAATTTTTTTTTGAAGCCAAATGCAAAAACGGACACCGGGATTAGTTTCGGGATGAAATTCCATGTCTAAAAATGGTGTTGCTTCCACTTTTTAAAAATCGAGCCTTTTTGGTGCCTGGGGAAGAAAACGCGTGACTCCACGGTCAGGAAAAATGCAGCCCAGGAACCAAAAGGTTTTTTTGAACCTACATTTTTTTTTGAAGCCAAATGCAAGAACGGATACCAGGATGAGTTTCGGGATGAAATTCCATGTCTAAAAATGGTGTTGCTTCCACTTTTTAAAAATCGAGCCTTTTTGGTGCCTGGGGAAGAAAACGCGTGACTCAGGAAAAAGGCTGCCCAGGAACCAAAAGGTTTTTTGAAGCTAAATTTTTTTTTTGAAGCCAAATACAAAAACGGACACCGGGATGAGTTTCGGGATGAAATTCCATGTCTAAAAATGGTGTTGCTTCCACTTTTTAAAAATTGAGCCTTTTTGGTGCCTGGGGAAGAAAACGCATGACTCCGCGGTCAGGAAAAAATCTGCCCAGGAACCAAAATGTTTTTTGAAGCCAAATGCAAAAACGGACATGAGGATGAGTTTCGGGATGAAATTCCATGTCTAAAAATGGTGTTGCTTCCACTTTTTAAAAATCGAGCCTTTTTGTGGCCTGGGGAAGAAAACGCGTGACTCCGCGGTCAGGAAAAAGGCTGCCAAGGAAACAAAATGTTTTTTGAAGCCAAATGCAAAAACGGACACCGGGATGAGTCTCGGGATGAAATTCCATGTCTAAAAATGGTGTTGCTTCCACCTTTTAAAAATTGAGCCTTTTTGGTGCCTGGGGAAGAAAACGCGTAACTCCGCGGTCAGGAAAAAGGCTGCCCAGGAACCAAAATGTTTTTTGAAGCGAATTTTTTTTGTGAAGCCAAATGCAAAAACGGATACCAGGATGAGTTTCGGGATGAAATTCCATGTCTAAAAATGGTGTTGCTTCCACTTTTTAAAAATCGAGCCTTTTTGGTGCTTGGGGAAGAAAACGCGTGACTCCGCGGTCAGGAAAAAGGCTGCCCAGGAACCAAAATGTTTTTTGAAGCCAAATTTTTTTTTTCAACCCAACTGCAAAAAAGGACACCAGGATGAGTTTCGGGATGAAATTCCATGTCTTAAAATGGTGTTGCTTCCACTTTTTAAAGATCGAGCCTTTTTGGTGCCTGGGGAAGAAAACGCGTGACTCCGCGGTCAGGAAAAATGCAGCCCAGGAACCAAAAGGTTTTTTTGAACCTACATTTTTTTTTGAAGCCAAATGCAAGAACGGATACCAGGATGAGTTTCGGGATGAAATTCCATGTCTAAAAATGGTGTGGCTTCCACTTTTTAAAAATCGAGCCTTTTTGGTGCCTGGGGAAGAAAACGCGTGACTCAGGAAAAAGGCTGCCCAGGAACCAAAAGGTTTTTTGAAGCTAAATTTTTTTTTTGAAGCCAAATGCAAAAACGGACACCAGGATGAGTTTCGGGATGAAATTTCATGTCCAAAAATGGTGTTGCTTCCACTTCTTAAAAATCGAGCCTTTTTGGTGCCTGGGGAAGAAAACGCGTGACTCCGCGGTCAGGAAAAATGCAGACCAGGAACCAAAAGGTTTTTTTGAAGATACATTTTTTTTTGAAGCCAAATGCAAAAACGGACACCGGGATGAGTCTCGGGATGAAATTCCATGTCTAAAAATGGTGTTGCTTCCACCTTTTAAAAATTGAGCCTTTTTGGTGCCTGGGGTAGAAAACGCATGACTCTGCGGTCAGGAAAAAGGCTGCCCAGGAACCAAAATGTTTTTTGAACCCAAATTTTTTTTTTGAAGCCAAATGCAAAAACGGACACCAGGATGAGTTTCGGGATGAAATTCCATGTCTTAAAATGGTGTTGCTTCCACTTTTTAAAAATCGAGCCTTTTTGGTGCCTGGGGAAGAAAACGCTTGACTCCGCGGGCAAGAAAAAGGCTGCCCAGGAACCAAAATGTTTTTTGAAGCCAAATTTTTTTTTGAAGCCAAATGCAAAAACGGACACCGGGATTAGTTTCGGGATGAAATTCCATGTCTAAAAATGGTGTTGCTTCCACTTTTTAAAAATCGAGCCTTTTTGGTGCCTGGGGAAGAAAACGCGTGACTCCACGGTCAGGAAAAATGCAGCCCAGGAACCAAAAGGTTTTTTTGAACCTACATTTTTTTTTGAAGCCAAATGCAAGAACGGATACCAGGATGAGTTTCGGGATGAAATTCCATGTCTAAAAATGGTGTGGCTTCCACTTTTTAAAAATCGAGCCTTTTTGGTGCCTGGGGAAGAAAACGCGTGACTCAGGAAAAAGGCTGCCCAGGAACCAAAAGGTTTTTTGAAGCTAAATTTTTTTTTTGAAGCCAAATGCAAAAACGGACACCGGGATGAGTTTCGGGATGAAATTCCATGTCTAAAAATGGTGTTGCTTCCACTTTTTAAAAATTGAGCCTTTTTGGTGCCTGGGGAAGAAAACGCATGACTCCGCGGTCAGGAAAAAATCTGCCCAGGAACCAAAATGTTTTTTGAAGCCAAATGCAAAAACGGACATGAGGATGAGTTTCGGGATGAAATTCCATGTCTAAAAATGGTGTGGCTTCCACTTTTTAAAAATCGAGCCTTTTTGGTGCCTGGGGAAGAAAACGCGTGACTCAGGAAAAAGGCTGCCCAGGAACCAAAAGGTTTTTTGAAGCTAAATTTTTTTTTTGAAGCCAAATGCAAAAACGGACACCAGGATGAGTTTCGGGATGAAATTTCATGTCCAAAAATGGTGTTGCTTCCACTTCTTAAAAATCGAGCCTTTTTGGTGCCTGGGGAAGAAAACGCGTGACTCCGCGGTCAGGAAAAATGCAGACCAGGAACCAAAAGGTTTTTTTGAAGATACATTTTTTTTTGAAGCCAAATGCAAAAACGGACACCGGGATGAGTCTCGGGATGAAATTCCATGTCTAAAAATGGTGTTGCTTCCACCTTTTAAAAATTGAGCCTTTTTGGTGCCTGGGGTAGAAAACGCATGACTCTGCGGTCAGGAAAAAGGCTGCCCAGGAACCAAAATGTTTTTTGAACCCAAATTTTTTTTTTGAAGCCAAATGCAAAAACGGACACCAGGATGAGTTTCGGGATGAAATTCCATGTCTTAAAATGGTGTTGCTTCCACTTTTTAAAAATCGAGCCTTTTTGGTGCCTGGGGAAGAAAACGCTTGACTCCGCGGGCAAGAAAAAGGCTGCCCAGGAACCAAAATGTTTTTTGAAGCCAAATTTTTTTTTGAAGCCAAATGCAAAAACGGACACCGGGATTAGTTTCGGGATGAAATTCCATGTCTAAAAATGGTGTTGCTTCCACTTTTTAAAAATCGAGCCTTTTTGGTGCCTGGGGAAGAAAACGCGTGACTCCACGGTCAGGAAAAATGCAGCCCAGGAACCAAAAGGTTTTTTTGAACCTACATTTTTTTTTGAAGCCAAATGCAAGAACGGATACCAGGATGAGTTTCGGGATGAAATTCCATGTCTAAAAATGGTGTGGCTTCCACTTTTTAAAAATCGAGCCTTTTTGGTGCATGGGGAAGAAAACGCGTGACTCAGGAAAAAGGCTGCCCAGGAACCAAAAGGTTTTTTGAAGCTAAATTTTTTTTTTGAAGCCAAATGCAAAAACGGACACCGGGATGAGTTTCGGGATGAAATTCCATGTCTAAAAATGGTGTTGCTTCCACTTTTTAAAAATTGAGCCTTTTTGGTGCCTGGGGAAGAAAACGCATGACTCCGCGGTCAGGAAAAAATCTGCCCAGGAACCAAAATGTTTTTTGAAGCCAAATGCAAAAACGGACATGAGGATGAGTTTCGGGATGAAATTCCATGTCTAAAAATGGTGTTGCTTCCACTTTTTAAAAATCGAGCCTTTTTGTGGCCTGGGGAAGAAAACGCGTGACTCCGCGGTCAGGAAAAAGGCTGCCCAGGAACCAAAATGTTTTTTGAAGCCAAATGCAAAAACGGACACCGGGATGAGTCTCGGGATGAAATTCCATGTCTAAAAATGGTGTTGCTTCCACCTTTTACAAATTGAGCCTTTTTGGTGCCTGGGGAAGAAAACGCGTGACTCCGCGGTCAGGAAAAAGGCTGCCCAGGAACCAAAATGTTTTTTGAAGCGAATTTTTTTTGTGAAGCCAAATGCAAAAACGGATACCAGGATGAGTTTCGGGATGAAATTCCATGTCTAAAAATGGTGTTGCTTCCACTTTTTAAAAATCGAGCCTTTTTGGTGCTTGGGGAAGAAAACGCGTGACTCCGCGGTCAGGAAAAAGGCTGCCCAGTAACCAAAATGTTTTTTGAAGCCAAATTTTTTTTTGAAGCCAAATGCAAAAACGGACACCGGGATTAGTTTCGAGATGAAATTCCATGTCTAAAAATGGTGTTGCTTCCACTTTTTAAAAATCGAGCCTTTTTGGTGCCTGGGGTAGAAAACGCATGACTCTGCGGTCAGGAAAAAGGCTGCCCAGGAACCAAAATGTTTTTTGAACCCAAATTTTTTTTTTTGAAGCCAAATGCAAAAACGGACAACAGGATGAGTTTTGGGATGAAATTCCATGTCTAAAAATGGTGTTGCTTCCACTTTTTAAAAATCGAGCCTTTTTGGTGCCTGGGGTAGAAAACGCATGACTCTGCGGTCAGGAAAAAGGCTGCCCAGGAACCAAAATGTTTTTTGAACCCAAATTTTTTTTTTGAAGCCAAATGCAAAAACGGACAACAGGATGAGTTTTGGGATGAAATTCCATGTCTAAAAATGGTGTTGCTTCCAGTTTTTAAAAATTGAGCCTTTTTGGTGCCTGGGGAAGAAAACGCGTGACTCCGCGGTCAGAAAAAATGCTGCCCAGGAACCAAAATGTTTTTTGAACTCAAATTTGTTTCTTTAAACCAAATGCAAAAACGGACACCAGGAAGAATTTCGGTATAAAATTCCATGTCAAAAAATGGTGTTGCTTCCAGTTTTTAAAAATCGAGCCTTTTTGGTGCCTAGGGAAGAAAACGCGTGACTCCGTGATCAGAAAAAATGCTGCCCAGGAACCAAAATGTTTTTTGACGCCAATTTTGTTTTTTTGAAGCCAAATGCAAAAACGGACACCGGGATGAGTCTCGGGATGAAATTCCATGTCTAAAAATGGTGTTGCTTCCACCTTTTAAAAATTGAGCCTTTTTGGTGCCTGGGGAAGAAAACGCGTGACTCCGCGGTCAGGAAAAAGGCTGCCCAGGAACCAAAATGTTTTTTGAAGCGAATTTTTTTTGTGAAGCCAAATGCAAAAACGGACACCAGGATGAGTTTCGGGATGAAATTCCATGTCTAAAAATGGTGTTGCTTCCACTTTTTAAAAATCGAGCCTTTTTGGTGCCTGAATAAGAAAACGCGTGACTCCGCGGGCAAGAAAAAGGCTGCCCAGGAAGCAGAATGTTTTTTGAAGCCAAATTTTTTTTTAAAGCCAAATGCAAGAACGGACACCAGGAAGAATTTCGGGATAAAATTCCATGTCTAAAAATGGTGTTGCTTCCACTTTTTAAAAATCGAGCCTTTTTGGTGCCTGGGGAAGAAAATGCTTGACTCCGCGGTCAGGAAACAGGCTGCACAGGAACCAAAATGTTTTTTGAAGCCAAATATTTTTTTGAAGCCAAATGCAAAAACGGACATGAGGATGAGTTTCGGGATGAAATTCCATGTCTAAAAATGGTGTTGCTTCCACTTTTTAAAAATCGAGCCTTTTTGGTGCCTGGGGAAGAAAACGCGTGACTCCGCAGCCAGGAAAAAAGCTGCCCAGGAACCAAAACGTTTTTTGAAGCCAATTTTTCTTTTTGAAGCCAAATGCAAAAACGGACACCAGGATGAGTTTCGGGATGAAATTCCATGTCTAAAAATGGTGTTGCTTCCACTTTTTAAAAATCGAGCCTTTTTAGTGCCTGGCGAAGAAAACGCGTGACTCCGCGGTCAGAAAAAATTCTGCCCAGAAACCAAAATGGTTTTTGAACTCAAATTTGTTTCTTTAAACCAAACGCAAAAACGGACACCAGGAAGAATTTCGGGATGAAATTCCATGTCTAAAAATGGTATTGCTTCCACTTTTTAAAAATCGAGCCTTTTTGGTGCCTGGGGAAGAAAATGCGTGACTCCGCGGGCAGGAAAAAGGCTGCCCAGGAACCAGAATGTTTTTTGAAGCCAAATTTTTTTTTGAAGCCAAATGCAAAAAGGGACACCAGGAAGAATTTCCGGAGGAAATTCCATGTCTAAAAATGGTGTTGCTTCCACTTTTTAAAAATCGAGCCTTTTTGGTGCCTGGGGAAGAAAACGCGTGACTCCGCGGTCAGGAGAAAGGCTGCCCAGGAACCAGAATGTTTTTTGAAGCGAAATTTTTTTTTTAAGCCAAATGCAAGAACGGACACCAGGAAGAATTTCGGGATGAAATTCCATGTCTAAAAATGGTGTTGTTTCCACGTTTTAAAAATCGAGCCTTTTTGGTGCCTGGGGAAGAAAACGCGTGACTCCGCGGTCAGGAAAAAGGCTGCCCAGGAAGCAGAATGTTTTTTGAAGCCAAATTTTTTTTTAAAGCCAAATGCAAGAACGGACACCAGGAAGAATTTCGGGATGAAATTCCATGTCTAAAAATGGTGTTGCTTCCACTTTTTAAAAATCGAGCCTTTTTGGTGCCTGGGGAAGAAAATGCTTGACTCCGCGGTCAGGAAACAGGCTGCACAGGAACCAAAATGTTTTTTGAAGCCAAATTTTTTTTGAAGCCAAATGCAAAAACGGACACCGGGATTAGTTTCGAGATGAAATTCCATGTCTAAAAATGGTGTTGCTTCCACTTTTTAAAAATCGAGCCTTTTTGGTGCCTGGGGTAGAAAACGCATGACTCTGCGGTCAGGAAAAAGGCTGCCCAGGAACCAAAATGTTTTTTGAACCCAAATTTTTTTTTTTGAAGCCAAATGCAAAAACGGACAACAGGATGAGTTTTGGGATGAAATTCCATGTCTAAAAATGGTGTTGCTTCCACTTTTTAAAAATCGAGCCTTTTTGGTGCCTGGGGTAGAAAACGCATGACTCTGCGGTCAGGAAAAAGGCTGCCCAGGAACCAAAATGTTTTTTGAACCCAAATTTTTTTTTTGAAGCCAAATGCAAAAACGGACAACAGGATGAGTTTTGGGATGAAATTCCATGTCTAAAAATGGTGTTGCTTCCACTTTTTAAAAATCGAGCCTTTTTGGTGCCTGAAGAAGAAAACGCGTGACTCCGCGGGCAAGAAAAAGGCTGCCCAGGAACCAAAATGTTTTTTGAAGCCAAATTTTTTTTTGAAGCCAAATGCAAAAACGGACACCGGGATTAGTTTCGGGATGAAATTCCATGTCTAAAAATGGTGTTGCTTCCACTTTTTAAAAATCGAGCCTTTTTGGTGCCTGGGGTAGAAAACGCATGACTCCGCGGTCAGGAAAAAGTCTGCCCAGGAACCAAAATGTTTTTTGAAGCCAAATTTTTTTTTGAAGCCAAATGCAAAAACGGACATGAGGATGAGTTTCGGGATGAAATTCCATGTCTAAAAATGGTGTTGCTTCCAGTTTTTAAAAATTGAGCCTTTTTGGTGCCTGGGGAAGAAAACGCGTGACTCCGCGGTCAGAAAAAATGCTGCCCAGGAACCAAAATGTTTTTTGAACTCAAATTTGTTTCTTTAAACCAAATGCAAAAACGGACACCAGGAAGAATTTCGGTATAAAATTCCATGTCAAAAAATGGTGTTGCTTCCAGTTTTTAAAAATCGAGCCTTTTTGGTGCCTAGGGAAGAAAACGCGTGACTCCGTGATCAGAAAAAATGCTGCCCAGGAACCAAAATGTTTTTTGACGCCAATTTTGTTTTTTTGAAGCCAAATGCAAAAACGGACACCGGGATGAGTCTCGGGATGAAATTCCATGTCTAAGAATGGTGTTGCTTCCACCTTTTAAAAATTGAGCCTTTTTGGTGCCTGGGGAAGAAAACGCGTGACTCCGCGGTCAGGAAAAAGGCTGCCCAGGAACCAAAATGTTTTTTGAAGCGAATTTTTTTTGTGAAGCCAAATGCAAAAACGGACACCAGGATGAGTTTCGGGATGAAATTCCATGTCTAAAAATGGTGTTGCTTCCACTTTTTAAAAATCGAGCCTTTTTGGTGCCTGAATAAGAAAACGCGTGACTCCGCGGGCAAGAAAAAGGCTGCCCAGGAAGCAGAATGTTTTTTGAAGCCAAATTTTTTTTTAAAGCCAAATGCAAGAACGGACACCAGGAAGAATTTCGGGATAAAATTCCATGTCTAAAAATGGTGTTGCTTCCACTTTTTAAAAATCGAGCCTTTTTGGTGCCTGGGGAAGAAAATGCTTGACTCCGCGGTCAGGAAACAGGCTGCACAGGAACCAAAATGTTTTTTGAAGCCAAATATTTTTTTGAAGCCAAATGCAAAAACGGACATGAGGATGAGTTTCGGGATGAAATTCCATGTCTAAAAATGGTGTTGCTTCCACTTTTTAAAAATCGAGCCTTTTTGGTGCCTGGGGAAGAAAACGCGTGACTCCGCAGCCAGGAAAAAAGCTGCCCAGGAACCAAAACGTTTTTTGAAGCCAATTTTTCTTTTTGAAGCCAAATGCAAAAACGGACACCAGGATGAGTTTCGGGATGAAATTCCATGTCTAAAAATGGTGTTGCTTCCACTTTTTAAAAATCGAGCCTTTTTAGTGCCTGGCGAAGAAAACGCGTGACTCCGCGGTCAGAAAAAATGCTGCCCAGAAACCAAAATGGTTTTTGAACTCAAATTTGTTTCTTTAAACCAAACGCAAAAACGGACACCAGGAAGAATTTCGGGATGAAATTCCATGTCTAAAAATGGTATTGCTTCCACTTTTTAAAAATCGAGCCTTTTTGGTGCCTGGGGAAGAAAATGCGTGACTCCGCGGGCAGGAAAAAGGCTGCCCAGGAACCAGAATGTTTTTTGAAGCCAAATTTTTTTTTGAAGCCAAATGCAAAAAGGGACACCAGGAAGAATTTCCGGAGGAAATTCCATGTCTAAAAATGGTGTTGCTTCCACTTTTTAAAAATCGAGCCTTTTTGGTGCCTGGGGAAGAAAACGCGTGACTCCGCGGTCAGGAGAAAGGCTGCCCAGGAACCAGAATGTTTTTTTAAGCGAAATTTTTTTTTTAAGCCAAATGCAAGAACGGACACCAGGAAGAATTTCGGGATGAAATTCCATGTCTAAAAATGGTGTTGTTTCCACGTTTTAAAAATCGAGCCTTTTTGGTGCCTGGGGAAGAAAACGCGTGACTCCGCGGTCAGGAAAAAGGCTGCCCAGGAAGCAGAATGTTTTTTGAAGCCAAATTTTTTTTGAAGCCAAATGCAAGAACGGACACCAGGAAGAATTTCGGGATGAAATTCCATGTCTAAAAATGGTGTTGCTTCCACTTTTTAAAAATCGAGCCTTTTTGGTGCCTGGGGAAGAAAATGCTTGACTCCGCGGTCAGGAAACAGGCTGCACAGGAACCAAAATGTTTTTTGAAGCCAAATATTTTTTTGAAGCCAAATGCAAAAACGGACATGAGGATGAGTTTCGGGATGAAATTCCATGTCTAAAAATGGTGTTGCTTCCACTTTTTAAAAATCGAGCCTTTTTGGTGCCTGGGGAAGAAAACGCGTGACTCCGCAGCCAGGAAAAAAGCTGCCCAGGAACCAAAACGTTTTTTGAAGCCAATTTTTCTTTTTGAAGCCAAATGCAAAAACGGACACCAGGATGAGTTTCGGGATGAAATTCCATGTCTAAAAATGGTGTTGCTTCCACTTTTTAAAAATCGAGCCTTTTTAGTGCCTGGCGAAGAAAACGCGTGACTCCGCGGTCAGAAAAAATGCTGCCCAGAAACCAAAATGGTTTTTGAACTCAAATTTGTTTCTTTAAACCAAACGCAAAAACGGACACCAGGAAGAATTTCGGGATGAAATTCCATGTCTAAAAATGGTATTGCTTCCACTTTTTAAAAATCGAGCCTTTTTGGTGCCTGGGGAAGAAAATGCGTGACTCCGCGGGCAGGAAAAAGGCTGCCCAGGAACCAGAATGTTTTTTGAAGCCAAATTTTTTTTTGAAGCCAAATGCAAAAAGGGACACCAGGAAGAATTTCCGGAGGAAATTCCATGTCTAAAAATGGTGTTGCTTCCACTTTTTAAAAATCGAGCCTTTTTGGTGCCTGGGGAAGAAAACGCGTGACTCCGCGGTCAGGAGAAAGGCTGCCCAGGAAACAGAATGTTTTTTGAAGCGAAATTTTTTTTTTAAGCCAAATGCAAGAACGGACACCAGGAAGAATTTCGGGATGAAATTCCATGTCTAAAAATGGTGTTGCTTCCACGTTTTAAAAATCGAGCCTTTTTGGTGCCTGGGGAAGAAAACGTGTGTCTCCGCGGTCAGGAAAAATGCTGTCCAGGAACCAAAATGTTTTTTGAAGCCAAATTTTTTTTTGAAGCCAAATGCAAAAACGGACATGAGGATGAGTTTCGGGATGAAATTCCATGTCTAAAAATGGTGTTGCTTCCACTTTTTAAAAATCGAGCCTTTTTGTGGCCTGGGGAAGAAAACGCGTGACTCCGTGGTCAGGAAAAAGGCTGCCCAGGAACCAAAATGTTTTTTGAAGCCAAATGCAAAAACGGACAACGGGATGAGTCTCGGGATGAAATTCCATGTCTAAAAATGGTGTTGCTTCCACCTTTTAAAAATTGAGCCTTTTTGGTGCCTGGGGAAGAAAACGCGTGACTCCGCGGTCAGGAAAAAGGCTGCCCAGGAACCAAAATGTTTTTTGAAGCGAATTTTTTTTGTGAAGCCAAATGCAAAAACGGATACCAGGATGAGTTTCGGGATGAAATTCCATGTCTAAAAATGGTGTTGCTTCCACTTTTTAAAAATCGAGCCTTTTTGTTGCTTGGGGAAGAAAACGTGTGACTCGGCGGTCAGGAAAAAGGCTGCCCAGGAACCAAAATGTTTTTTGAAGCCAAATTTTTTTTTGAAGCCAAATGCAAAAACGGACACCGGGATTAGTTTCGAGATGAAATTCCATGTCTAAAAATGGTGTTGCTTCCACTTTTTAAAAATCGAGCCTTTTTGGTGCCTGGAGAAGAAAACGCATGACTCCGCGGTCAGGAAAAAGTCTGCCCAGGAACCAAAATGTTTTTTGAAGCCAAATGCAAAAACGGACACCGGGATGAGTCTCGGGATGAAATTCCATGTCTAAAAATGGTGTTGCTTCCACCTTTTAAAAATTGAGCCTTTTTGGTGCCTGGGGTAGAAAACGCATGACTCTGCGGTCAGGAAAAAGGCTGCCCAGGAACCAAAATGTTTTTTGAACCCAAATTTTTTTTTTGAAGCCAAATGCAAAAACGGACAACAGGATGAGATTTGGGATGAAATTCCATGTCTAAAAATGGTGTTGCTTCCACTTTTTAAAAATCGAGCCTTTTTGGTGCCTGGGGAAGAAAACGCGTGACTCCGCGGTCAGAAAAAATGCTGCCCAGGAACCAAAATGTTTTTTGAAGCCAAATTTTTTTTTTCAACCCAACTGCAAAAAAGGACACCAGGATGAGTTTCGGGATGAAATTCCATGTCTTAAAATGGTGTTGCTTCCACTTTTTAAAAATCGAGCCTTTTTGGTGCCTGGGGAAGAAAAGGCTTGACTCCGCGGGCAAGAAAAAGGCTGCCCAGGAACCAAAATGTTTTTTGAAGCCAAATTTTTTTTTGAAGCCAAATGCAAAAACGGACACCGGGATTAGTTTCGGGATGAAATTCCATGTCTAAAAATGGTGTTGCTTCCACTTTTTAAAAATCGAGCCTTTTTGGTGCCTGGGGAAGAAAACGCGTGACTCCGCGGTCAGGAAAAATGCAGCCCAGGAACCAAAAGGTTTTTTTGAACCTACATTTTTTTTTGAAGCCAAATGCAAGAACGGATACCAGGATGAGTTTCGGGATGAAATTCCATGTCTAAAAATGGTGTTGCTTCCACTTTTTAAAAATCGAGCCTTTTTGGTGCCTGGGGAAGAAAACGCGTGACTCAGGAAAAAGGCTGCCCAGGAACCAAAAGGTTTTTTGAAGCTAAATTTTTTTTTTGAAGCCAAATACAAAAACGGACACCGGGATGAGTTTCGGGATGAAATTCCATGTCTAAAAATGGTGTTGCTTCCACTTTTTAAAAATTGAGCCTTTTTGGTGCCTGGGGAAGAAAACGCATGACTCCGCGGTCAGGAAAAAATCTGCCCAGGAACCAAAATGTTTTTTGAAGCCAAATGCAAAAACGGACATGAGGATGAGTTTCGGGATGAAATTCCATGTCTAAAAATGGTGTTGCTTCCACTTTTTAAAAATCGAGCCTTTTTGTGGCCTGGGGAAGAAAACGCGTGACTCCGCGGTCAGGAAAAAGGCTGCCAAGGAAACAAAATGTTTTTTGAAGCCAAATGCAAAAACGGACACCGGGATGAGTCTCGGGATGAAATTCCATGTCTAAAAATGGTGTTGCTTCCACCTTTTAAAAATTGAGCCTTTTTGGTGCCTGGGGAAGAAAACGCGTAACTCCGCGGTCAGGAAAAAGGCTGCCCAGGAACCAAAATGTTTTTTGAAGCGAATTTTTTTTGTGAAGCCAAATGCAAAAACGGATACCAGGATGAGTTTCGGGATGAAATTCCATGTCTAAAAATGGTGTTGCTTCCACTTTTTAAAAATCGAGCCTTTTTGGTGCTTGGGGAAGAAAACGCGTGACTCCGCGGTCAGGAAAAAGGCTGCCCAGGAACCAAAATGTTTTTTGAAGCCAAAATTTTTTTTTCAACCCAACTGCAAAAAAGGACACCAGGATGAGTTTCGGGATGAAATTCCATGTCTTAAAATGGTGTTGCTTCCACTTTTTAAAGATCGAGCCTTTTTGGTGCCTGGGGAAGAAAACGCGTGACTCCGCGGTCAGGAAAAATGCAGCCCAGGAACCAAAAGGTTTTTTTGAACCTACATTTTTTTTTGAAGCCAAATGCAAGAACGGATACCAGGATGAGTTTCGGGATGAAATTCCATGTCTAAAAATGGTGTGGCTTCCACTTTTTAAAAATCGAGCCTTTTTGGTGCCTGGGGAAGAAAACGCGTGACTCAGGAAAAAGGCTGCCCAGGAACCAAAAGGTTTTTTGAAGCTAAATTTTTTTTTTGAAGCCAAATGCAAAAACGGACACCAGGATGAGTTTCGGGATGAAATTTCATGTCCAAAAATGGTGTTGCTTCCACTTCTTAAAAATCGAGCCTTTTTGGTGCCTGGGGAAGAAAACGCGTGACTCCGCGGTCAGGAAAAATGCAGACCAGGAACCAAAAGGTTTTTTTGAAGATACATTTTTTTTTGAAGCCAAATGCAAAAACGGACACCGGGATGAGTCTCGGGATGAAATTCCATGTCTAAAAATGGTGTTGCTTCCACCTTTTAAAAATTGAGCCTTTTTGGTGCCTGGGGTAGAAAACGCATGACTCTGCGGTCAGGAAAAAGGCTGCCCAGGAACCAAAATGTTTTTTGAACCCAAATTTTTTTTTTGAAGCCAAATGCAAAAACGGACACCAGGATGAGTTTCGGGATGAAATTCCATGTCTTAAAATGGTGTTGCTTCCACTTTTTAAAAATCGAGCCTTTTTGGTGCCTGGGGAAGAAAACGCTTGACTCCGCGGGCAAGAAAAAGGCTGCCCAGGAACCAAAATGTTTTTTGAAGCCAAATTTTTTTTTGAAGCCAAATGCAAAAACGGACACCGGGATTAGTTTCGGGATGAAATTCCATGTCTAAAAATGGTGTTGCTTCCACTTTTTAAAAATCGAGCCTTTTTGGTGCCTGGGGAAGAAAACGCGTGACTCCACGGTCAGGAAAAATGCAGCCCAGGAACCAAAAGGTTTTTTTGAACCTACATTTTTTTTTGAAGCCAAATGCAAGAACGGATACCAGGATGAGTTTCGGGATGAAATTCCATGTCTAAAAATGGTGTTGCTTCCACTTTTTAAAAATCGAGCCTTTTTGGTGCCTGGGGAAGAAAACGCGTGACTCAGGAAAAAGGCTGCCCAGGAACCAAAAGGTTTTTTGAAGCTAAATTTTTTTTTTGAAGCCAAATACAAAAACGGACACCGGGATGAGTTTCGGGATGAAATTCCATGTCTAAAAATGGTGTTGCTTCCACTTTTTAAAAATTGAGCCTTTTTGGTGCCTGGGGAAGAAAACGCATGACTCCGCGGTCAGGAAAAAATCTGCCCAGGAACCAAAATGTTTTTTGAAGCCAAATGCAAAAACGGACATGAGGATGAGTTTCGGGATGAAATTCCATGTCTAAAAATGGTGTTGCTTCCACTTTTTAAAAATCGAGCCTTTTTGTGGCCTGGGGAAGAAAACGCGTGACTCCGCGGTCAGGAAAAAGGCTGCCAAGGAAACAAAATGTTTTTTGAAGCCAAATGCAAAAACGGACACCGGGATGAGTCTCGGGATGAAATTCCATGTCTAAAAATGGTGTTGCTTCCACCTTTTAAAAATTGAGCCTTTTTGGTGCCTGGGGAAGAAAACGCGTAACTCCGCGGTCAGGAAAAAGGCTGCCCAGGAACCAAAATGTTTTTTGAAGCGAATTTTTTTTGTGAAGCCAAATGCAAAAACGGATACCAGGATGAGTTTCGGGATGAAATTCCATGTCTAAAAATGGTGTTGCTTCCACTTTTTAAAAATCGAGCCTTTTTGGTGCTTGGGGAAGAAAACGCGTGACTCCGCGGTCAGGAAAAAGGCTGCCCAGGAACCAAAATGTTTTTTGAAGCCAAATTTTTTTTTTCAACCCAACTGCAAAAAAGGACACCAGGATGAGTTTCGGGATGAAATTCCATGTCTTAAAATGGTGTTGCTTCCACTTTTTAAAGATCGAGCCTTTTTGGTGCCTGGGGAAGAAAACGCGTGACTCCGCGGTCAGGAAAAATGCAGCCCAGGAACCAAAAGGTTTTTTTGAACCTACATTTTTTTTTGAAGCCAAATGCAAGAACGGATACCAGGATGAGTTTCGGGATGAAATTCCATGTCTAAAAATGGTGTGGCTTCCACTTTTTAAAAATCGAGCCTTTTTGGTGCCTGGGGAAGAAAACGCGTGACTCAGGAAAAAGGCTGCCCAGGAACCAAAAGGTTTTTTGAAGCTAAATTTTTTTTTTGAAGCCAAATGCAAAAACGGACACCAGGATGAGTTTCGGGATGAAATTTCATGTCCAAAAATGGTGTTGCTTCCACTTCTTAAAAATCGAGCCTTTTTGGTGCCTGGGGAAGAAAACGCGTGACTCCGCGGTCAGGAAAAATGCAGACCAGGAACCAAAAGGTTTTTTTGAAGATACATTTTTTTTTGAAGCCAAATGCAAAAACGGACACCGGGATGAGTCTCGGGATGAAATTCCATGTCTAAAAATGGTGTTGCTTCCACCTTTTAAAAATTGAGCCTTTTTGGTGCCTGGGGTAGAAAACGCATGACTCTGCGGTCAGGAAAAAGGCTGCCCAGGAACCAAAATGTTTTTTGAACCCAAATTTTTTTTTTGAAGCCAAATGCAAAAACGGACACCAGGATGAGTTTCGGGATGAAATTCCATGTCTTAAAATGGTGTTGCTTCCACTTTTTAAAAATCGAGCCTTTTTGGTGCCTGGGGAAGAAAACGCTTGACTCCGCGGGCAAGAAAAAGGCTGCCCAGGAACCAAAATGTTTTTTGAAGCCAAATTTTTTTTTGAAGCCAAATGCAAAAACGGACACCGGGATTAGTTTCGGGATGAAATTCCATGTCTAAAAATGGTGTTGCTTCCACTTTTTAAAAATCGAGCCTTTTTGGTGCCTGGGGAAGAAAACGCGTGACTCCACGGTCAGGAAAAATGCAGCCCAGGAACCAAAAGGTTTTTTTGAACCTACATTTTTTTTTGAAGCCAAATGCAAGAACGGATACCAGGATGAGTTTCGGGATGAAATTCCATGTCTAAAAATGGTGTGGCTTCCACTTTTTAAAAATCGAGCCTTTTTGGTGCCTGGGGAAGAAAACGCGTGACTCAGGAAAAAGGCTGCCCAGGAACCAAAAGGTTTTTTGAAGCTAAATTTTTTTTTTGAAGCCAAATGCAAAAACGGACACCGGGATGAGTTTCGGGATGAAATTCCATGTCTAAAAATGGTGTTGCTTCCACTTTTTAAAAATTGAGCCTTTTTGGTGCCTGGGGAAGAAAACGCATGACTCCGCGGTCAGGAAAAAATCTGCCCAGGAACCAAAATGTTTTTTGAAGCCAAATGCAAAAACGGACATGAGGATGAGTTTCGGGATGAAATTCCATGTCTAAAAATGGTGTGGCTTCCACTTTTTAAAAATCGAGCCTTTTTGGTGCCTGGGGAAGAAAACGCGTGACTCAGGAAAAAGGCTGCCCAGGAACCAAAAGGTTTTTTGAAGCTAAATTTTTTTTTTGAAGCCAAATGCAAAAACGGACACCAGGATGAGTTTCGGGATGAAATTTCATGTCCAAAAATGGTGTTGCTTCCACTTCTTAAAAATCGAGCCTTTTTGGTGCCTGGGGAAGAAAACGCGTGACTCCGCGGTCAGGAAAAATGCAGACCAGGAACCAAAAGGTTTTTTTGAAGATACATTTTTTTTTGAAGCCAAATGCAAAAACGGACACCGGGATGAGTCTCGGGATGAAATTCCATGTCTAAAAATGGTGTTGCTTCCACCTTTTAAAAATTGAGCCTTTTTGGTGCCTGGGGTAGAAAACGCATGACTCTGCGGTCAGGAAAAAGGCTGCCCAGGAACCAAAATGTTTTTTGAACCCAAATTTTTTTTTTGAAGCCAAATGCAAAAACGGACACCAGGATGAGTTTCGGGATGAAATTCCATGTCTTAAAATGGTGTTGCTTCCACTTTTTAAAAATCGAGCCTTTTTGGTGCCTGGGGAAGAAAACGCTTGACTCCGCGGGCAAGAAAAAGGCTGCCCAGGAACCAAAATGTTTTTTGAAGCCAAATTTTTTTTTGAAGCCAAATGCAAAAACGGACACCGGGATTAGTTTCGGGATGAAATTCCATGTCTAAAAATGGTGTTGCTTCCACTTTTTAAAAATCGAGCCTTTTTGGTGCCTGGGGAAGAAAACGCGTGACTCCACGGTCAGGAAAAATGCAGCCCAGGAACCAAAAGGTTTTTTTGAACCTACATTTTTTTTTGAAGCCAAATGCAAGAACGGATACCAGGATGAGTTTCGGGATGAAATTCCATGTCTAAAAATGGTGTGGCTTCCACTTTTTAAAAATCGAGCCTTTTTGGTGCCTGGGGAAGAAAACGCGTGACTCAGGAAAAAGGCTGCCCAGGAACCAAAAGGTTTTTTGAAGCTAAATTTTTTTTTTGAAGCCAAATGCAAAAACGGACACCGGGATGAGTTTCGGGATGAAATTCCATGTCTAAAAATGGTGTTGCTTCCACTTTTTAAAAATTGAGCCTTTTTGGTGCCTGGGGAAGAAAACGCATGACTCCGCGGTCAGGAAAAAATCTGCCCAGGAACCAAAATGTTTTTTGAAGCCAAATGCAAAAACGGACATGAGGATGAGTTTCGGGATGAAATTCCATGTCTAAAAATGGTGTTGCTTCCACTTTTTAAAAATCGAGCCTTTTTGTGGCCTGGGGAAGAAAACGCGTGACTCCGCGGTCAGGAAAAAGGCTGCCCAGGAACCAAAATGTTTTTTGAAGCCAAATGCAAAAACGGACACCGGGATGAGTCTCGGGATGAAATTCCATGTCTAAAAATGGTGTTGCTTCCACCTTTTACAAATTGAGCCTTTTTGGTGCCTGGGGAAGAAAACGCGTGACTCCGCGGTCAGGAAAAAGGCTGCCCAGGAACCAAAATGTTTTTTGAAGCGAATTTTTTTTGTGAAGCCAAATGCAAAAACGGATACCAGGATGAGTTTCGGGATGAAATTCCATGTCTAAAAATGGTGTTGCTTCCACTTTTTAAAAATCGAGCCTTTTTGGTGCTTGGGGAAGAAAACGCGTGACTCCGCGGTCAGGAAAAAGGCTGCCCAGTAACCAAAATGTTTTTTGAAGCCAAATTTTTTTTTGAAGCCAAATGCAAAAACGGACACCGGGATTAGTTTCGAGATGAAATTCCATGTCTAAAAATGGTGTTGCTTCCACTTTTTAAAAATCGAGCCTTTTTGGTGCCTGGGGTAGAAAACGCATGACTCTGCGGTCAGGAAAAAGGCTGCCCAGGAACCAAAATGTTTTTTGAACCCAAATTTTTTTTTTTGAAGCCAAATGCAAAAACGGACAACAGGATGAGTTTTGGGATGAAATTCCATGTCTAAAAATGGTGTTGCTTCCACTTTTTAAAAATCGAGCCTTTTTGGTGCCTGGGGTAGAAAACGCATGACTCTGCGGTCAGGAAAAAGGCTGCCCAGGAACCAAAATGTTTTTTGAACCCAAATTTTTTTTTTGAAGCCAAATGCAAAAACGGACAACAGGATGAGTTTTGGGATGAAATTCCATGTCTAAAAATGGTGTTGCTTCCAGTTTTTAAAAATTGAGCCTTTTTGGTGCCTGGGGAAGAAAACGCGTGACTCCGCGGTCAGAAAAAATGCTGCCCAGGAACCAAAATGTTTTTTGAACTCAAATTTGTTTCTTTAAACCAAATGCAAAAACGGACACCAGGAAGAATTTCGGTATAAAATTCCATGTCAAAAAATGGTGTTGCTTCCAGTTTTTAAAAATCGAGCCTTTTTGGTGCCTAGGGAAGAAAACGCGTGACTCCGTGATCAGAAAAAATGCTGCCCAGGAACCAAAATGTTTTTTGACGCCAATTTTGTTTTTTTGAAGCCAAATGCAAAAACGGACACCGGGATGAGTCTCGGGATGAAATTCCATGTCTAAAAATGGTGTTGCTTCCACCTTTTAAAAATTGAGCCTTTTTGGTGCCTGGGGAAGAAAACGCGTGACTCCGCGGTCAGGAAAAAGGCTGCCCAGGAACCAAAATGTTTTTTGAAGCGAATTTTTTTTGTGAAGCCAAATGCAAAAACGGACACCAGGATGAGTTTCGGGATGAAATTCCATGTCTAAAAATGGTGTTGCTTCCACTTTTTAAAAATCGAGCCTTTTTGGTGCCTGAATAAGAAAACGCGTGACTCCGCGGGCAAGAAAAAGGCTGCCCAGGAAGCAGAATGTTTTTTGAAGCCAAATTTTTTTTTAAAGCCAAATGCAAGAACGGACACCAGGAAGAATTTCGGGATAAAATTCCATGTCTAAAAATGGTGTTGCTTCCACTTTTTAAAAATCGAGCCTTTTTGGTGCCTGGGGAAGAAAATGCTTGACTCCGCGGTCAGGAAACAGGCTGCACAGGAACCAAAATGTTTTTTGAAGCCAAATATTTTTTTGAAGCCAAATGCAAAAACGGACATGAGGATGAGTTTCGGGATGAAATTCCATGTCTAAAAATGGTGTTGCTTCCACTTTTTAAAAATCGAGCCTTTTTGGTGCCTGGGGAAGAAAACGCGTGACTCCGCAGCCAGGAAAAAAGCTGCCCAGGAACCAAAACGTTTTTTGAAGCCAATTTTTCTTTTTGAAGCCAAATGCAAAAACGGACACCAGGATGAGTTTCGGGATGAAATTCCATGTCTAAAAATGGTGTTGCTTCCACTTTTTAAAAATCGAGCCTTTTTAGTGCCTGGCGAAGAAAACGCGTGACTCCGCGGTCAGAAAAAATTCTGCCCAGAAACCAAAATGGTTTTTGAACTCAAATTTGTTTCTTTAAACCAAACGCAAAAACGGACACCAGGAAGAATTTCGGGATGAAATTCCATGTCTAAAAATGGTATTGCTTCCACTTTTTAAAAATCGAGCCTTTTTGGTGCCTGGGGAAGAAAATGCGTGACTCCGCGGGCAGGAAAAAGGCTGCCCAGGAACCAGAATGTTTTTTGAAGCCAAATTTTTTTTTGAAGCCAAATGCAAAAAGGGACACCAGGAAGAATTTCCGGAGGAAATTCCATGTCTAAAAATGGTGTTGCTTCCACTTTTTAAAAATCGAGCCTTTTTGGTGCCTGGGGAAGAAAACGCGTGACTCCGCGGTCAGGAGAAAGGCTGCCCAGGAACCAGAATGTTTTTTGAAGCGAAATTTTTTTTTTAAGCCAAATGCAAGAACGGACACCAGGAAGAATTTCGGGATGAAATTCCATGTCTAAAAATGGTGTTGTTTCCACGTTTTAAAAATCGAGCCTTTTTGGTGCCTGGGGAAGAAAACGCGTGACTCCGCGGTCAGGAAAAAGGCTGCCCAGGAAGCAGAATGTTTTTTGAAGCCAAATTTTTTTTTAAAGCCAAATGCAAGAACGGACACCAGGAAGAATTTCGGGATGAAATTCCATGTCTAAAAATGGTGTTGCTTCCACTTTTTAAAAATCGAGCCTTTTTGGTGCCTGGGGAAGAAAATGCTTGACTCCGCGGTCAGGAAACAGGCTGCACAGGAACCAAAATGTTTTTTGAAGCCAAATTTTTTTTGAAGCCAAATGCAAAAACGGACACCGGGATTAGTTTCGAGATGAAATTCCATGTCTAAAAATGGTGTTGCTTCCACTTTTTAAAAATCGAGCCTTTTTGGTGCCTGGGGTAGAAAACGCATGACTCTGCGGTCAGGAAAAAGGCTGCCCAGGAACCAAAATGTTTTTTGAACCCAAATTTTTTTTTTTGAAGCCAAATGCAAAAACGGACAACAGGATGAGTTTTGGGATGAAATTCCATGTCTAAAAATGGTGTTGCTTCCACTTTTTAAAAATCGAGCCTTTTTGGTGCCTGGGGTAGAAAACGCATGACTCTGCGGTCAGGAAAAAGGCTGCCCAGGAACCAAAATGTTTTTTGAACCCAAATTTTTTTTTTGAAGCCAAATGCAAAAACGGACAACAGGATGAGTTTTGGGATGAAATTCCATGTCTAAAAATGGTGTTGCTTCCACTTTTTAAAAATCGAGCCTTTTTGGTGCCTGAAGAAGAAAACGCGTGACTCCGCGGGCAAGAAAAAGGCTGCCCAGGAACCAAAATGTTTTTTGAAGCCAAATTTTTTTTTGAAGCCAAATGCAAAAACGGACACCGGGATTAGTTTCGGGATGAAATTCCATGTCTAAAAATGGTGTTGCTTCCACTTTTTAAAAATCGAGCCTTTTTGGTGCCTGGGGTAGAAAACGCATGACTCCGCGGTCAGGAAAAAGTCTGCCCAGGAACCAAAATGTTTTTTGAAGCCAAATTTTTTTTTGAAGCCAAATGCAAAAACGGACATGAGGATGAGTTTCGGGATGAAATTCCATGTCTAAAAATGGTGTTGCTTCCAGTTTTTAAAAATTGAGCCTTTTTGGTGCCTGGGGAAGAAAACGCGTGACTCCGCGGTCAGAAAAAATGCTGCCCAGGAACCAAAATGTTTTTTGAACTCAAATTTGTTTCTTTAAACCAAATGCAAAAACGGACACCAGGAAGAATTTCGGTATAAAATTCCATGTCAAAAAATGGTGTTGCTTCCAGTTTTTAAAAATCGAGCCTTTTTGGTGCCTAGGGAAGAAAACGCGTGACTCCGTGATCAGAAAAAATGCTGCCCAGGAACCAAAATGTTTTTTGACGCCAATTTTGTTTTTTTGAAGCCAAATGCAAAAACGGACACCGGGATGAGTCTCGGGATGAAATTCCATGTCTAAGAATGGTGTTGCTTCCACCTTTTAAAAATTGAGCCTTTTTGGTGCCTGGGGAAGAAAACGCGTGACTCCGCGGTCAGGAAAAAGGCTGCCCAGGAACCAAAATGTTTTTTGAAGCGAATTTTTTTTGTGAAGCCAAATGCAAAAACGGACACCAGGATGAGTTTCGGGATGAAATTCCATGTCTAAAAATGGTGTTGCTTCCACTTTTTAAAAATCGAGCCTTTTTGGTGCCTGAATAAGAAAACGCGTGACTCCGCGGGCAAGAAAAAGGCTGCCCAGGAAGCAGAATGTTTTTTGAAGCCAAATTTTTTTTTAAAGCCAAATGCAAGAACGGACACCAGGAAGAATTTCGGGATAAAATTCCATGTCTAAAAATGGTGTTGCTTCCACTTTTTAAAAATCGAGCCTTTTTGGTGCCTGGGGAAGAAAATGCTTGACTCCGCGGTCAGGAAACAGGCTGCACAGGAACCAAAATGTTTTTTGAAGCCAAATATTTTTTTGAAGCCAAATGCAAAAACGGACATGAGGATGAGTTTCGGGATGAAATTCCATGTCTAAAAATGGTGTTGCTTCCACTTTTTAAAAATCGAGCCTTTTTGGTGCCTGGGGAAGAAAACGCGTGACTCCGCAGCCAGGAAAAAAGCTGCCCAGGAACCAAAACGTTTTTTGAAGCCAATTTTTCTTTTTGAAGCCAAATGCAAAAACGGACACCAGGATGAGTTTCGGGATGAAATTCCATGTCTAAAAATGGTGTTGCTTCCACTTTTTAAAAATCGAGCCTTTTTAGTGCCTGGCGAAGAAAACGCGTGACTCCGCGGTCAGAAAAAATGCTGCCCAGAAACCAAAATGGTTTTTGAACTCAAATTTGTTTCTTTAAACCAAACGCAAAAACGGACACCAGGAAGAATTTCGGGATGAAATTCCATGTCTAAAAATGGTATTGCTTCCACTTTTTAAAAATCGAGCCTTTTTGGTGCCTGGGGAAGAAAATGCGTGACTCCGCGGGCAGGAAAAAGGCTGCCCAGGAACCAGAATGTTTTTTGAAGCCAAATTTTTTTTTGAAGCCAAATGCAAAAAGGGACACCAGGAAGAATTTCCGGAGGAAATTCCATGTCTAAAAATGGTGTTGCTTCCACTTTTTAAAAATCGAGCCTTTTTGGTGCCTGGGGAAGAAAACGCGTGACTCCGCGGTCAGGAGAAAGGCTGCCCAGGAACCAGAATGTTTTTTTAAGCGAAATTTTTTTTTTAAGCCAAATGCAAGAACGGACACCAGGAAGAATTTCGGGATGAAATTCCATGTCTAAAAATGGTGTTGTTTCCACGTTTTAAAAATCGAGCCTTTTTGGTGCCTGGGGAAGAAAACGCGTGACTCCGCGGTCAGGAAAAAGGCTGCCCAGGAAGCAGAATGTTTTTTGAAGCCAAATTTTTTTTGAAGCCAAATGCAAGAACGGACACCAGGAAGAATTTCGGGATGAAATTCCATGTCTAAAAATGGTGTTGCTTCCACTTTTTAAAAATCGAGCCTTTTTGGTGCCTGGGGAAGAAAATGCTTGACTCCGCGGTCAGGAAACAGGCTGCACAGGAACCAAAATGTTTTTTGAAGCCAAATATTTTTTTGAAGCCAAATGCAAAAACGGACATGAGGATGAGTTTCGGGATGAAATTCCATGTCTAAAAATGGTGTTGCTTCCACTTTTTAAAAATCGAGCCTTTTTGGTGCCTGGGGAAGAAAACGCGTGACTCCGCAGCCAGGAAAAAAGCTGCCCAGGAACCAAAACGTTTTTTGAAGCCAATTTTTCTTTTTGAAGCCAAATGCAAAAACGGACACCAGGATGAGTTTCGGGATGAAATTCCATGTCTAAAAATGGTGTTGCTTCCACTTTTTAAAAATCGAGCCTTTTTAGTGCCTGGCGAAGAAAACGCGTGACTCCGCGGTCAGAAAAAATGCTGCCCAGAAACCAAAATGGTTTTTGAACTCAAATTTGTTTCTTTAAACCAAACGCAAAAACGGACACCAGGAAGAATTTCGGGATGAAATTCCATGTCTAAAAATGGTATTGCTTCCACTTTTTAAAAATCGAGCCTTTTTGGTGCCTGGGGAAGAAAATGCGTGACTCCGCGGGCAGGAAAAAGGCTGCCCAGGAACCAGAATGTTTTTTGAAGCCAAATTTTTTTTTGAAGCCAAATGCAAAAAGGGACACCAGGAAGAATTTCCGGAGGAAATTCCATGTCTAAAAATGGTGTTGCTTCCACTTTTTAAAAATCGAGCCTTTTTGGTGCCTGGGGAAGAAAACGCGTGACTCCGCGGTCAGGAGAAAGGCTGCCCAGGAAACAGAATGTTTTTTGAAGCGAAATTTTTTTTTTAAGCCAAATGCAAGAACGGACACCAGGAAGAATTTCGGGATGAAATTCCATGTCTAAAAATGGTGTTGCTTCCACGTTTTAAAAATCGAGCCTTTTTGGTGCCTGGGGAAGAAAACGTGTGTCTCCGCGGTCAGGAAAAATGCTGTCCAGGAACCAAAATGTTTTTTGAAGCCAAATTTTTTTTTGAAGCCAAATGCAAAAACGGACATGAGGATGAGTTTCGGGATGAAATTCCATGTCTAAAAATGGTGTTGCTTCCACTTTTTAAAAATCGAGGCTTTTTGGTGCCTGGGGAAGAAAACGCGTAACTCCGCGGTCAGAAAAAATGCTGCCCAGGAACCAAAATGTTTTTTGAACTCAAATTTGTTTCTTTAACCCAAATGCAAAAATGGACATCAGGAAGAATTTCGGGATGAAATTCCATGTCTAAAAATGGTGTTGCTTCTACTTTTTAAAAATCGAGCCTTTTTGGTGCCTGGGGAAGAAAACGCGTGACTCCGCGGTCAGGAAAAAGGCTGCACAGGAACCAAAATGTTTTTTGAAGCCAAATATTTTTTTGAAGCCAAATGCAAAAACGGACATGAGGATGAGTTTTGGGATGAAATTCCATGTCTAAAAATGGTGTTGCTTCCACTTTTTAAAAATCGAGCCTTTTTGGTGCCTGGGGAAGAAAACGCGTGACTCCGCTGTCAGGAGAAAGGCTGCCCAGGAACCAGAATGTTTTTTGAAGCGAAATTTTTTTTTTTAAGCCAAATGCAAGAACGGACACCAGGAAGAATTTCGGGATGAAATTCCATGTCTAAAAATGGTGTTGCTTCCACTTTTTAAAAATCGACCCTTTTTGGTGCCTGGAGAAGAAAACGCGTGACTCCGCGGTCAGGAAAAAGGCTGCCCAGGAACCAAAATGTTTTTTGAAGCCAAATTTTTTTTTGAAGCCAAATACAATAACGGACATGAGGATGAGTTTCGGGATGAAATTCCATGTCTAAAAATGGTGTTGCTTCCACTTTTTAAAAATCGAGCCTTTTTAGTGCCTGGGGAAGAAAACGCGTGACTCCGCGGTCAGAAAAAATGCTGCCCAGGAACCAAAATGTTTTTTGAAGTCAAATTTGTTTCTTTAAACCAAATGCAAAAACGGACACCAGGATGAGTCTCGGGATGAAATTCCATGTCTAAAAATGGTGTTGCTTCCACTTTTTAAAAATCGAGCCTTTTTGGTGCCTGGGGAAGAAAACGCGTGACTCCGCGGTCAGGAAAAAGGCTGCCCAGGAACCAAAATATTTTTTGAAGCCAAATTTTTTTTTGAAGCCAAATGCAAAAACGGACATGAGGATGAGTTTCGGGATGAAATTCCATGTCTAAAAATGGTGTTGCTTCCACTTTTTAAAAATCGAGCCTTTTTGGTGCCTGGGGAAGAAAACGCGTGACTCCGCGGTCAGGAAAAAGGCTGCCCAGGAACCAAAACGTTTTTTGAAGCCAATTTTTCTTTTTGAAGCCAAATGCAAAAACGGACACCAGGAAGAATTTCGGGATGAAATTCCATGTCTAAAAATGGTGTTGCTTCCACTTTTTAAAAATCGAGCCTTTTTGGTGCCTGGGGAAGAAAACGCGTGACTCCGCGGTCAGGAAACAGGCTGCACAGGAACCAAAATGTTTTTTGAAGCCAAATATTTTTTTGAAGCCAAATGAAAAAACGGACATGAGGATGAGTTTCGGGATGAAATTCCATGTCTAAAAATGGTGTTGCTTCCACTTTTTAAAAATCGAGCCTTTTTGGTGCCTGGGGAAGAAAACGCGTGACTCCGCAGCCAGGAAAAAAGCTGCCCAGGAACCAAAACGTTTTTTGAAGCCAATTTTTCTTTTTGAAGCCAAATGCAAAAACGGACACCAGGATGAGTTTCGGGATGAAATTCCATGTCTAAAAATGGTGTTGCTTCCACTTTTTAAAAATCGAGCCTTTTTAGTGCCTGGCGAAGAAAACGCGTGACTCCGCGGTCAGAAAAAATGCTGCCCAGAAACCAAAATGGTTTTTGAACTCAAATTTGTTTCTTTAAACCAAATGCAAAAACGGACACCAGGAAGAATTTCGGGATGAAATTCCTTGTCTAAAAATGGTGTTGCTTCCACTTTTTAAAAATCGAGCCTTTTTGGTGCCTGGGGAAGAAAATGCGTGACTCCGCGGTCAGGAAAAAGGCTGCCCAGGAACCAGAATGTTTTTTGAAGCCAAATTTTTTTTTGAAGCCAAATGCAAAAAGGGACACCAGGAAGAATTTCCGGAGGAAATTCCATGTCTAAAAATGGTGTTGCTTCCACTTTTTAAAAATCGAGCCTTTTTGGTGCCTGGGGAAGAAAACGCGTGACTCCGCGGTCAGGAGAAAGGCTGCCCAGGAAACAGAATGTTTTTTGAAGCGAAATTTTTTTTTTAAGCCAAATGCAAGAACGGACACCAGGAAGAATTTCGGGATGAAATTCCATGTCTAAAAATGGTGTTGCTTCCACTTTTTAGAAATCGAGGGTTTTTGGTGCCTGGGGAAGAAAACGCGTAACTCCGCGGTCAGGAAAAATGCTGCCCAGGAACCAAAATGTTTTTTGAACTCAAATTTGTTTCTTTAACCCAAATGCAAAAACGGACACCAGGAAGAATTTCGGGATGAAATTCCATGTCTAAAAATGGTGTTGCTTCCACTTTTTAAAAATCGAGCCTTTTTGGTGCCTGGGGAAGAAAACGCGTGACTCCGCGGTCAGGAAAAAGGCTGCAGAGGAACCAAAATGTTTTTTGAAGCCAATTTTTTTTTGAAGCCAACATGCAAAAATGGACATCAGGAAGAATTTCGGGATGAAATTCCATGTCTAAAAATGGTGTTGCTTCCACTTTTTAAAAATCGAGCCTTTTTGGTGCCTGGGGAAGAAAACGCGTGACTCCGCGGTCAGGAAAAAGGCTGCACAGGAACCAAAATGTTTTTTGAAGCCAAATATTTTTTTGAAGCCAAATGCAAAAACGGACATGAGGATGAGTTTCGGGATGAAATTCCATGTCTAAAAATGGTGTTGCTTCCACTTTTTAAAAATCGAGCCTTTTTGGTGCCTGGGGAAGAAAATGCGTGACTCCGCGGTCAGGAAAAAGGCTGCCCAGAAACCAGAATGTTTTTTGAGTCCAAATTTTTTTTTGAAGCCAAATGCAAAAAGGGACACCAGGAAGAATTTCCGGAGGAAATTCCATGTCTAAAAATGGTGTTGCTTCCACTTTTTAAAAATCGAGCCTTTTTGGTGCCTGGGGAAGAAAACGCGTGACTCCGCGGTCAGGAAAAAGGCTGCCCAGGAACCAAAATGTTTTTTGAAGCCAAATTTTTTTTTGAAGCCAAATACAATAACGGACATGAGGATGAGTTTCGGGATGAAATTCCATGTCTAAATATGGTGTTGCTTCCACTTTTTAAAAATCGAGCCTTTTTAGTGCCTGGGGAAGAAAACGCGTGACTCCGCGGTCAGAAAAAATGCTGCCCAGGAACCAAAATGTTTTTTGAACTCAAATTTGTTTCTTTAAACCAAAAGCAAAAACGGACACCAGGATGAGTCTCGGGATGAAATTCCATGTCTAAAAATGGTGTTGCTTCCACTTTTTAAAAATCGAGCCTTTTTGGTGCCTGGGGAAGAAAATGCGTGACTCCGCGGTCAGGAAAAAGGCTGCCCAGGAACCAAAATATTTTTTGAAGCCAAATTTTTTTTTGAAGCCAAATGCAAAAACGGACATGAGGATGAGTTTCGGGATGAAATTCCATGTCTAAAAATGGTGTTGCTTCCACTTTTTAAAAATCGAGCCTTTTTGGTGCCTGGGGAAGAAAACGCGTGACTCCGCGGTCAGGAAAAAGGCTGCAGAGGAACCAAAATGTTTTTTGAAGCCAATTTTTTTTTTTGAAGCCAAATACAATAACGGACATGAGGATGAGTTTCGGGATGAAATTCCATGTCTAAAAATGGTGTTGCTTCCACTTTTTAAAAATCGAGCCTTTTTAGTGCCTGGGGAAGAAAACGCGTGACTCCGTGGTCAGAAAAAATGCTGCCCAGGAACCAAAATGTTTTTTGAAGTCAAATTTGTTTCTTTAAACCAAATGCAAAAACGGACACCAGGATGAGTCTCGGGATGAAATTCCATGTCTAAAAATGGTGTTGCTTCCACTTTTTAAAAATCGAGCCTTTTTGGTGCCTGGGGAAGAAAACGCGTGACTCCGCGGTCAGGAAAAAGGCTGCCCAGGAAGCAGAATGTTTTTTGAAGCCAAATTTTTTTTTAAAGCCAAATGTAAGAACGGACACCAGGAAGAATTTCGGGATGAAATTCCATGTCTAAAAATGGTGTTGCTTCCACTTTTTAAAAATCGAGCCTTTTTGGTGCCTGGGGAAGAAAACGCGTGACTCCGCAGCCAGGAAAAAAGCTGCCCAGGAACCAAAATGTTTTTTGAAGCCAATTTTTTTTTTAAGCCAAATGCAAAAACGGACACCAGGATGAGTTTCGGGATGAAATTCCATGTCTAAAAATGGTGTTGCTTCCACTTTTTAAAAATCGAGCCTTTTTAGTGCCTGGCGAAGAAAACGCGTGACTCCGCGGTCAGAAAAAATGCTGCCCAGAAACCAAAATGGTTTTTGAACTCAAATTTGTTTCTTTAAACCAAATGCAAAAACGGACACCAGGAAGAATTTCGGGATGAAATTCCATGTCTAAAAATGGTGTTGCTTCCACTTTTTAAAAATCGAGCCTTTTTGGTGCCTGGGGAAGAAAACGCGTGACTCCGCGGTCAGGAGAAAGGCTACCCAGGAACCAGAATGGTTTTTGAAGCCAAATTTTTTTTTGAAGCCAAATACAATAACGGACATGAGGATGAGTTTCGGGATGAAATTCCATGTCTAAAAATGGTGTTGCTTCCACTTTTTAAAAATCGAGCCTTTTTAGTGCCTGGGGAAGAAAACGCGTGACTCCGTGGTCAGAAAAAATGCTGCCCAGGAACCAAAATGTTTTTTGAAGTCAAATTTGTTTCTTTAAACCAAATGCAAAAACGGACACCAGGATGAGTCTCGGGATGAAATTCCATGTCTAAAAATGGTGTTGCTTCCACTTTTTAAAAATCGAGCCTTTTTGGTGCCTGGGGAAGAAAACGCGTGACTCCGCGGTCAGGAAAAAGGCTGCCCAGGAAGCAGAATGTTTTTTGAAGCCAAATTTTTTTTTAAAGCCAAATGCAAGAACGGACACCAGGAAGAATTTCGGGATGAAATTCCATGTCTAAAAATGGTGTTGCTTCCACTTTTTAAAAATCGAGCCTTTTTGGTGCCTGGGGAAGAAAACGCGTGACTCCGCGGTCAGAAAAAATGCTGCCCAGGAACCAAAATGTTTTTTGAAGCCAAATTTTTTTTTGAAGCCAAATGCAAAAACGGATATGAGGATGAGTTTCGGGATGAAATTCCATGTCTAAAAATGGTGTTGCTTCCACTTTTTAAAAATCGAGCCTTTTTGGTGCCTGGGGAAGAAAACGCTTGAATCCGCGGTCAGGAAAAATGCTGCCCAGGAACCAAAATGTTTTTGGAAGCCAAATTTGTTTCTTTAAACCAAATGCAAAAACGGACACCAGGAAGAATTTCGGGATGAAATTCCATGTCTAAAAATGGTGTTGCTTCCACTTTTTAAAAAATCGAGCCTTTTTGGTGCCTACCTAAGAAAACGCGTGACTCCGTGGTCAGGAAAAAGGCTGCCCAGGAACCAAAATGTTTTTTGAAGCCAAATTTTTTTTTTGAAGCCAAATGCAAAAACGGATATGAGGATGAGTTTCGGGATGAAATTCCATGTCTAAAAATGGTGTTGCTTCCACTTTTTAAAAATCGAGCCTTTTTGGTGCCTGGGGAAGAAAACGCTTGACTCCGCGGTCAGGAAAAATGCTGCCCAGGAACCAAAATGTTTTTTGAAGCCAAATTTGTTTCTTTAAACCAAATGCAAAAACGGACACCAGGAAGAATTTCGGGATGAAATTCCATGTCTAAAAATGGTGTTGCTTCCACTTTTTAAAAATTGAGCCTTTTTGGTGCCTGGGGAAGAAAACGCGTGACTCCGCGGTCAGGAAAAATGCTGCCCAGGAACCAAAATGTTTTTTGAAGCCAAATTTGTTTCTTTAAACCAAATGCAAAAACGGACACCAGGAAGAATTTCGGGATGAAATTCCATGTCTAAAAATGGTGTTGCTTCCACTTTTTAAAAATCGAGCCTTTTTGGTGCCTGGGGAAGAAAACGCGTGACTCCGCAGCCAGGAAAAAAGCTGCCCAGGAACCAAAACGTTTTTTGAAGCCAATTTTTCTTTTTGAAGCCAAATGCAAAAACGGACACCAGGATGAGTTTCGGGATGAAATTCCATGTCTAAAAATGGTGTTGCTTCCACTTTTTAAAAATCGAGCCTTTTTAGTGCCTGGCGAAGAAAACGCGTGACTCCGCGGTCAGAAAAAATGCTGCCCAGAAACCAAAATGGTTTTTGAACTCAAATTTGTTTCTTTAAACCAAATGCAAAAACGGACACCAGGAAGAATTTCGGGATGAAATTCCTTGTCTAAAAATGGTGTTGCTTCCACTTTTTAAAAATCGAGCCTTTTTGGTGCCTGGGGAAGAAAATGCGTGACTCCGCGGTCAGGAAAAAGGCTGCCCAGGAACCAGAATGTTTTTTGAAGCCAAATTTTTTTTTGAAGCCAAATGCAAAAAGGGACACCAGGAAGAATTTCCGGAGGAAATTCCATGTCTAAAAATGGTGTTGCTTCCACTTTTTAAAAATCGAGCCTTTTTGGTGCCTGGGGAAGAAAACGCGTGACTCCGCGGTCAGGAGAAAGGCTGCCCAGGAAACAGAATGTTTTTTGAAGCGAAATTTTTTTTTTAAGCCAAATGCAAGAACGGACACCAGGAAGAATTTCGGGATGAAATTCCATGTCTAAAAATGGTGTTGCTTCCACTTTTTAGAAATCGAGGCTTTTTGGTGCCTGGGGAAGAAAACGCGTAACTCCGCGGTCAGGAAAAATGCTGCCCAGGAACCAAAATGTTTTTTGAACTCAAATTTGTTTCTTTAACCCAAATGCAAAAACGGACACCAGGAAGAATTTCGGGATGAAATTCCATGTCTAAAAATGGTGTTGCTTCCACTTTTTAAAAATCGAGCCTTTTTGGTGCCTGGGGAAGAAAACGCGTGACTCCGCGGTCAGGAAAAAGGCTGCAGAGGAACCAAAATGTTTTTTGAAGCCAATTTTTTTTTGAAGCCAACATGCAAAAATGGACATCAGGAAGAATTTCGGGATGAAATTCCATGTCTAAAAATGGTGTTGCTTCCACTTTTTAAAAATCGAGCCTTTTTGGTGCCTGGGGAAGAAAACGCGTGACTCCGCGGTCAGGAAAAAGGCTGCACAGGAACCAAAATGTTTTTTGAAGCCAAATATTTTTTTGAAGCCAAATGCAAAAACGGACATGAGGATGAGTTTCGGGATGAAATTCCATGTCTAAAAATGGTGTTGCTTCCACTTTTTAAAAATCGAGCCTTTTTGGTGCCTGGGGAAGAAAATGCGTGACTCCGCGGTCAGGAAAAAGGCTGCCCAGAAACCAGAATGTTTTTTGAGTCCAAATTTTTTTTTGAAGCCAAATGCAAAAAGGGACACCAGGAAGAATTTCCGGAGGAAATTCCATGTCTAAAAATGGTGTTGCTTCCACTTTTTAAAAATCGAGCCTTTTTGGTGCCTGGGGAAGAAAACGCGTGACTCCGCGGTCAGGAAAAAGGCTGCCCAGGAACCAAAATGTTTTTTGAAGCCAAATTTTTTTTTGAAGCCAAATACAATAACGGACATGAGGATGAGTTTCGGGATGAAATTCCATGTCTAAATATGGTGTTGCTTCCACTTTTTAAAAATCGAGCCTTTTTAGTGCCTGGGGAAGAAAACGCGTGACTCCGCGGTCAGAAAAAATGCTGCCCAGGAACCAAAATGTTTTTTGAACTCAAATTTGTTTCTTTAAACCAAAAGCAAAAACGGACACCAGGATGAGTCTCGGGATGAAATTCCATGTCTAAAAATGGTGTTGCTTCCACTTTTTAAAAATCGAGCCTTTTTGGTGCCTGGGGAAGAAAATGCGTGACTCCGCGGTCAGGAAAAAGGCTGCCCAGGAACCAAAATATTTTTTGAAGCCAAATTTTTTTTTGAAGCCAAATGCAAAAACGGACATGAGGATGAGTTTCGGGATGAAATTCCATGTCTAAAAATGGTGTTGCTTCCACTTTTTAAAAATCGAGCCTTTTTGGTGCCTGGGGAAGAAAACGCGTGACTCCGCGGTCAGGAAAAAGGCTGCAGAGGAACCAAAATGTTTTTTGAAGCCAATTTTTTTTTTTGAAGCCAAATACAATAACGGACATGAGGATGAGTTTCGGGATGAAATTCCATGTCTAAAAATGGTGTTGCTTCCACTTTTTAAAAATCGAGCCTTTTTAGTGCCTGGGGAAGAAAACGCGTGACTCCGTGGTCAGAAAAAATGCTGCCCAGGAACCAAAATGTTTTTTGAAGTCAAATTTGTTTCTTTAAACCAAATGCAAAAACGGACACCAGGATGAGTCTCGGGATGAAATTCCATGTCTAAAAATGGTGTTGCTTCCACTTTTTAAAAATCGAGCCTTTTTGGTGCCTGGGGAAGAAAACGCGTGACTCCGCGGTCAGGAAAAAGGCTGCCCAGGAAGCAGAATGTTTTTTGAAGCCAAATTTTTTTTTAAAGCCAAATGTAAGAACGGACACCAGGAAGAATTTCGGGATGAAATTCCATGTCTAAAAATGGTGTTGCTTCCACTTTTTAAAAATCGAGCCTTTTTGGTGCCTGGGGAAGAAAACGCGTGACTCCGCAGCCAGGAAAAAAGCTGCCCAGGAACCAAAATGTTTTTTGAAGCCAATTTTTTTTTTTAAGCCAAATGCAAAAACGGACACCAGGATGAGTTTCGGGATGAAATTCCATGTCTAAAAATGGTGTTGCTTCCACTTTTTAAAAATCGAGCCTTTTTAGTGCCTGGCGAAGAAAACGCGTGACTCCGCGGTCAGAAAAAATGCTGCCCAGAAACCAAAATGGTTTTTGAACTCAAATTTGTTTCTTTAAACCAAATGCAAAAACGGACACCAGGAAGAATTTCGGGATGAAATTCCATGTCTAAAAATGGTGTTGCTTCCACTTTTTAAAAATCGAGCCTTTTTGGTGCCTGGGGAAGAAAACGCGTGACTCCGCGGTCAGGAGAAAGGCTACCCAGGAACCAGAATGGTTTTTGAAGCCAAATTTTTTTTTGAAGCCAAATACAATAACGGACATGAGGATGAGTTTCGGGATGAAATTCCATGTCTAAAAATGGTGTTGCTTCCACTTTTTAAAAATCGAGCCTTTTTAGTGCCTGGGGAAGAAAACGCGTGACTCCGTGGTCAGAAAAAATGCTGCCCAGGAACCAAAATGTTTTTTGAAGTCAAATTTGTTTCTTTAAACCAAATGCAAAAACGGACACCAGGATGAGTCTCGGGATGAAATTCCATGTCTAAAAATGGTGTTGCTTCCACTTTTTAAAAATCGAGCCTTTTTGGTGCCTGGGGAAGAAAACGCGTGACTCCGCGGTCAGGAAAAAGGCTGCCCAGGAAGCAGAATGTTTTTTGAAGCCAAATTTTTTTTTAAAGCCAAATGCAAGAACGGACACCAGGAAGAATTTCGGGATGAAATTCCATGTCTAAAAATGGTGTTGCTTCCACTTTTTAAAAATCGAGCCTTTTTGGTGCCTGGGGAAGAAAACGCGTGACTCCGCGGTCAGAAAAAATGCTGCCCAGGAA
Organism: Pantherophis guttatus; assembly: GCF_059756535.1. Classification (NCBI taxonomy): domain Eukaryota; kingdom Metazoa; phylum Chordata; class Lepidosauria; order Squamata; family Colubridae; genus Pantherophis; species Pantherophis guttatus. The sequence goes on along the minus strand of NC_142076.1, from coordinate 14,798,311 downwards.
CCAAAATGTTTTTTGAAGCCAAATTTTTTTTTGAAGCCAAATGCAAAAACGGATATGAGGATGAGTTTCGGGATGAAATTCCATGTCTAAAAATGGTGTTGCTTCCACTTTTTAAAAATCGAGCCTTTTTGGTGCCTGGGGAAGAAAACGCTTGAATCCGCGGTCAGGAAAAATGCTGCCCAGGAACCAAAATGTTTTTGGAAGCCAAATTTGTTTCTTTAAACCAAATGCAAAAACGGACACCAGGAAGAATTTCGGGATGAAATTCCATGTCTAAAAATGGTGTTGCTTCCACTTTTTAAAAAATCGAGCCTTTTTGGTGCCTACCTAAGAAAACGCGTGACTCCGTGGTCAGGAAAAAGGCTGCCCAGGAACCAAAATGTTTTTTGAAGCCAAATTTTTTTTTTGAAGCCAAATGCAAAAACGGATATGAGGATGAGTTTCGGGATGAAATTCCATGTCTAAAAATGGTGTTGCTTCCACTTTTTAAAAATCGAGCCTTTTTGGTGCCTGGGGAAGAAAACGCTTGACTCCGCGGTCAGGAAAAATGCTGCCCAGGAACCAAAATGTTTTTTGAAGCCAAATTTGTTTCTTTAAACCAAATGCAAAAACGGACACCAGGAAGAATTTCGGGATGAAATTCCATGTCTAAAAATGGTGTTGCTTCCACTTTTTAAAAATTGAGCCTTTTTGGTGCCTGGGGAAGAAAACGCGTGACTCCGCGGTCAGGAAAAATGCTGCCCAGGAACCAAAATGTTTTTTGAAGCCAAATTTGTTTCTTTAAACCAAATGCAAAAACGGACACCAGGAAGAATTTCGGGATGAAATTCCATGTCTAAAAATGGTGTTGCTTCCACTTTTTAAAAATCGAGCCTTTTTGGTGCCTGGGGAAGAAAACGCGTGACTCCGCAGTCAGGAAAAAGGCTGCCCAGGAACCAAAATGTTTTTTGAAGCCAAATTTTTTTTTTTGAAGCCAAATGCAAAAACGGACATGAGGATGAGTTTCGGGATGAAATTCCATGTCTAAAAATGGTGTTGCTTCCACTTTTTAAAAATCGAGCCTTTTTGGTGCCTGGGGAAGAAAACGCGTGACTCCGCAGCCAGGAAAAAAGCTGCCCAGGAACCAAAATGTTTTTTGAAGCCAATTTTTTTTTTTAAGCCAAATGCAAAAACGGACACCAGGATGAGTTTCGGGATGAAATTCCATGTCTAAAAATGGTGTTGCTTCCACTTTTTAAAAATCGAGCCTTTTTAGTGCCTGGCGAAGAAAACGCGTGACTCCGCGGTCAGAAAAAATGCTGCCAAGGAACCAAAATGTTTTTTGAAGCCAAATTTTTTTTTGAAGCCAAATGAAAAAACGGACACCAGGATGAGTCTCGGGATGAAATTCCATGTCTAAGAATGGTGTTGCTTCCACTTATTAAAAATCGAGCCTTTTTGGTGCCTGGGGAAGAAAACGCGTGACTCCGCGGTCAGGAAAAAGGCTGCCCAGGAAGCAGAATGTTTTTTGAAGCCAAATTTTTTTTTAAAGCCAAATGCAAGAACGGACATGAGGATGAGTTTCGGGATGAAATTCCATGTCTAAAAATGGTGTTGCTTCCACTTTTTAAAAATCGAGCCTTTTTGGTGCCTGGGGAAGAAAACGTGTGACTCCGCGGTCAGAAAAAATGCTGCCCAGGAACCAAAATGTTTTTTGAAGCCAAAATTTTTTTTTGAAGCCAAATGCAAAAACGGACACCAGGATGAATTTCGGGATGAAACTCCATGTCTAAAAATGATGTTGCTTCCACTTTTTAAAAATCGAGCCTTTTTGGTGCCTGGGGAAGAAAACGCGTGACTCCGCGGTCAGGAAAAAGGCTGGCCAGGAACCAAAATGATTTTTGAAGCCAAATTTTTTTTTGAAGCCAAATGCAAAAACGGACATGAGGATGAGTTTCGGGATGAAATTCCATGTCTAAAAATGGTGTTGCTTCCACTTTTTAAAAATCGAGCCTTTTTGGTGCCTGGGGAAGAAAACGCGTTACTCCGCGGTCAGAAAAAATGCTGCCCAGGAACGAAAATTTTTTTTGAAGCCAAATTTTGTTTTGAAGCCAAATGCAAAAACGGACATGACGATGAGTTTCGGGATGAAATTCCATGTCTAAAAATGCTGTTCCTTCCACTTTTTAAAAATTGAGCCTTTTTGGTGCCTGGGGAAGAAAACGCGTGACTCCGCGGTCAGAAAAAATGCTGCCCAGGAACCAAAATGTTTTTTGAAGCCAAATTTTTTTTTGAAGCCAAATGCAAAAACGGATATGAGGATGAGTTTCGGGATGAAATTCCATGTCTAAAAATGGTGTTGCTTCCACTTTTTAAAAATCGAGCCTTTTTGGTGCCTGGGGAAGAAAACGCTTGACTCCGCGGTCAGGAAAAATGCTGCCCAGGAACCAAAATGTTTTTTGAAGCCAAATTTGTTTCTTTAAACCAAATGCAAAAACGGACACCAGGAAGAATTTCGGGATGAAATTCCATGTCTAAAAATGGTGTTGCTTCCACTTTTTAAAAATCGAGCCTTTTTGGTGCCTACCTAAGAAAACGCGTGACTCCGTGGTCAGGAAAAAGGCTGCCCAGGAACCAAAATGTTTTTTGAAGCCAAATTTTTTTTTGAAGCCAAATGCAAAAACGGATATGAGGATGAGTTTCGGGATGAAATTCCATGTCTAAAAATGGTGTTGCTTCCACTTTTAAAAAATCGAGCCTTTTTGGTGCCTGGGGAAGAAAACGCTTGACTCCGCGGTCAGGAAAAATGCTGCCCAGGAACCAAAATGTTTTTTGAAGCCAAATTTGTTTCTTTAAACCAAATGCAAAAACGGACACCAGGAAGAATTTCGGGATGAAATTCCATGTCTAAAAATGGTGTTGCTTCCACTTTTTAAAAATTGAGCCTTTTTGGTGCCTGGGGAAGAAAACGCGTGACTCCGCGGTCAGGAAAATGGCTGCCCAGGAAGCAGAATGTTTTTTGAAGCCAAATTTTTTTTTGAAGCCAAATGCAAAAACGGACATGAGGATGAGTTTCGGGATGAAATTCCATGTCTAAAAATGGTGTTGCTTCCACTTTTTAAAAATCGAGCCTTTTTGGTGCCTGGGGAAGAAAACGCGTTACTCCGCGGTCAGAAAAAATGCTGCCCAGGAACGAAATTTTTTTTTGAAGCCAAATTTTGTTTTGAAGCCAAATGCAAAAACGGACATGACGATGAGTTTCGGGATGAAATTCCATGTCTAAAAATGGTGTTGCTTCCACTTTTTAAAAATTGAGCCTTTTTGATGCCTGGGGAAGAAAATGTGTGACTCCGCAGTCAGAAAAAATGCTGCCCAGGAACCAAAATGTTTTTTGAAGCCAAATTTTTTTTTTGAAGCCAAATGCAAAAACGGATATGAGGATGAGTTTCGGGATGAAATTCCATGTCTAAAAAAGGTGTTGCTTCCACTTTTTAAAAATCGAGCTTTTTTGGTGCCTGGGGAAGAAAACGCGTGACTCCGCGGTCAGGAAAAAGGCTGCCCAGGAACCAAAATATTTTTTGAAGCCAAATTTGTTTCTTTAAACCAAATGCAAAAACGGACACCAGGAAGAATTTCGGGATGAAATTCCATGTCTAAAAATGGTGTTGCTTCCACTTTTTAAAAATCGAGCCTTTTTGGTGCCTGGGGAAGAAAACGCGTGACTCCGCAGTCAGGAAAAAGGCTGCCCAGGAACCAAAATGTTTTTTGAAGCCAAATTTTTTTTTTTGAAGCCAAATGCAAAAACGGACACCAGGATGAGTTTCGGGATGAAATTCCATGTCTAAAAATGGTGTTGCTTCCACTTTTTAAAAATTGAGCCATTTTGATGCCTGGGGAAGAAAACGTGTGACTCCGCAGTCAGGAAAAAGGCTGCCCAGGAACCAAAATGTTTTTTGAAGCCAAATTTTTTTTTGAAGCCAAATGCAAAAACGGACACCAGGATGAGTTTCGGGATGAAATTCCATGTCTAAAAATGGTGTTGCTTCCACTTTTTAAAAATCGAGGCTTTTTGGTGCCTGGGGAAGAAAACGCGTGACTCCGCGGTCAGGAAAAATGCTGCCCAGGAACCAAAATGTTTTTTGAAGCCAAATTTGTTTCTTTAAACCAAATGCAAAAACGGACACCAGGAAGAATTTCGGGATGAAATTCCATGTCTAAAAATGGTGTTGCTTCCACTTTTTAAAAATCGAGCCTTTTTGGTGCCTGGGGAAGAAAACGCGTGACTCCGCGGTCAGAAAAAAGGCAGCCCAGGAACCAAAATGTTTTTTGAAGCCAAATTTTTTTTTTGAAGCCAAATGCAAAAACGGATATGAGGATGAGTTTCGGGATGAAATTCCATGTCTAAAAATGGTGTTGCTTCCACTTTTTAAAAATCGAGGCTTTTTGGTGCCTGGGGAAGAAAACGCGTGACTCCGCGGTCAGGAAAAATGCTGCCCAGGAACCAAAATGTTTTTTGAAGCCAAATTTGTTTCTTTAAACCAAATGCAATAACGGACACCAGGAAGAATTTCGGGATGAAATTCCATGTCTAAAAATGGTATAGCTTCCACTTTTTAAAAATCGAGCCTTTTTGGTGCCTGGGGAAGAAAACGCGTGACTCCGCGGTCAGGAAAAATGCTGCCCAGGAACCAAAATGTTTTTTGAAGCCAAATTTGTTTCTTTAAACCAAATGCAAAAACGGACACCAGGAAGAATTTCGGGATGAAATTCCATGTCTAAAAATGGTGTTGCTTCCACTTTTTAAAAATCGAGCCTTTTTGGTGCCTGGGGAAGAAAACGCGTGACTCCGCAGTCAGGAAAAAGGCTGCCCAGGAACCAAAATGTTTTTTGAAGCCAAATTTTTTTTTTGAAGCCAAATGCAAAAACGGACACCAGGATGAGTTTCGGGATGAAATTCCATGTCTAAAAATGGTGTTGCTTCCACTTTTTAAAAATTGAGCCTTTTTGATGCCTGGGGAAGAAAACGTGTGACTCCGCAGTCAGGAAAAAGGCTGCCCAGGAACCAAAATGTTTTTTGAAGCCAAATATTTTTTGAAGCCAAATGCAAAAACGGACACCAGGATGAGTTTCGGGATGAAATTCCATGTCTAAAAATGGTGTTGCTTCCACTTTTTAAAAATCGAGCCTTTTTGGTGCCTGGGGAAGAAAACGCGTGACTCCGCGGTCAGGAAAAATGCTGCCCAGGAACCAAAATGTTTTTTGAAGCCAAATTTGTTTCTTTAAACCAAATGCAAAAACGGACACCAGGAAGAATTTCGGGATGAAATTCCATGTCTAAAAATGGTGTTGCCTCCACTTTTTAAAAATCGAGCCTTTTTGGTGCCTGGGGAAGAAAACGCGTGACTCCGCGGTCATAAAAAATGCTGCCCAGGAACCAAAATGTTTTTTGAAGCCAAATTTTTTTTTGAAGCCAAATGCAAAAACGGATATGAGGATGAGTTTCGGGATGAAATTCCATGTCTAAAAATGGTGTTGCTTCCACTTTTTAAAAATCGAGGCTTTTTGGTGCCTGGGGAAGAAAACGCGTGACTCCGCGGTCAGGAAAAATGCTGCCCAGGAACCAAAATGTTTTTTGAAGCCAAATTTGTTTCTTTAAACCAAATGCAATAACGGACACCAGGAAGAATTTCGGGATGAAATTCCATGTCTAAAAATGGTATAGCTTCCACTTTTTAAAAATCGAGCCTTTTTGGTGCCTGGGGAAGAAAAGGCTTGACTCCGCGGTCAGAAAAAATGCTGCCCAGGAACCAAAATGTTTTTTGAAGCCAAATTTTTTTTTCAAGCCAACATGCAAAAATGGACATCAGGAAGAATTTCGGGATGAAATTCCATGTCTAAAAATGGTGTTGCTTCCACTTTTTAAAAATCGAGCCTTTTTGGTGCCTGGGGAAGAAAACGCGTGACTCCGTAGTCAGAAAAAATGCTGCCCAGGAACCAAAATGTTTTTTGAAGTCAAATTTGTTTCTTTAAACCAAATGCAAAAACGGACACCAGGAAGAATTTCGGGATGAAATTCCATGTCTAAAAATGGTGTTGCTTCCACTTTTTAAAAATCGAGCCTTTTTGGAGCCTGGGGAAGAAAACGCGTGACTCCGCGGTCAGGAGAAAGGCTGCCCAGGAACCAGAATGTTTTTTGAAGCGAAACTTTTTTTTAAAGCCAAATGCAAGAACGGACACCAGGAAGAATTTCGGGATGAAATTCCATGTCTAAAAATGGTGTTGCTTCCACGTTTTAAAAATCGAGCCTTTTTGGTGCCTGGGGAAGAAAACGTGTGACTCCGCGTTCAGGAAAAATGCTGTCCAGGAACCAAAATGTTTTTTGAAGCCAAATTTTTTTTTGAAGCCAAACGCAAAAACGGACATGAGGATGAGTTTCGGGATGAAATTCCATGTCTAAAAATGGTGTTGCTTCCACTTTTTAAAAATCGAGGCTTTTTGGTGCCTGGGGAAGAAAACGCGTAACTCCGCGGTCAGAAAAAATACTGCCCAGGAACCAAAATGTTTTTTGAACTCAAATTTGTTTCTTTAAACCAAATGCAAAAACGGACACCAGGAAGAATTTCGGGATGAAATTCCATGTCTAAAAATGGTGTTGCTTCCACTTTTTAAAAATCGAGCCTTTTTGGTGCCTGGGGAAGAAAACGCGTGACTCCGCGGTCAGGAAAAAGGCTGCAGAGGAACCAAAATGTTTTTTGAAGCCAATTTTTTTTTGAAGCCAACATGCAAAAATGGACATCAGGAAGAATTTCGGGATGAAATTCCATGTCTAAAAATGGTGTTGCTTCCACTTTTTAAAAATCGAGCCTTTTTGGTGCCTGGGGAAGAAAAAGCGTGACTCCGCGGTCAGGAAAAAGGCTGCACAGGAACCAAAATGTTTTTTGAAGCCAAATATTTTTTTGAAGCCAAATGCAAAAACGGACATGAGGATGAGTTTCGGGATGAAATTCCATGTCTAAAAATGGTGTTGCTTCCACTTTTTAAAAATCGAGGCTTTTTGGTGCCTGGGGAAGAAAATGCGTGACTCCGCGGTCAGGAAAAAGGCTGCCCAGGAACCAGAATGTTTTTTGAAGCCAAATTTTTTTTTGAAGCCAAATGCAAAAAGGGACACCAGGAAGAATTTCCGGAGGAAATTCCATGTCTAAAAATGGTGTTGCTTCCACTTTTTAAAAATCGAGCCTTTTTGGTGCCTGGGGAAGAAAACGCGTGACTCCGCGGTCAGGAAAAAGGCTGCCCAGGAACCAAAATATTTTTTGAAGCCAAATTTTTTTTTGAAGCCAAATGCAAAAACGGACATGAGGATGAGTTTCGGGATGAAATTCCATGTCTAAAAATGGTGTTGCTTCCACTTTTTAAAAATCGAGCCTTTTTGGAGCCTGGGGAAGAAAACGCGTGACTCCGCGGTCAGGAGAAAGGCTGCCCAGGAACCAGAATGTTTTTTGGAAGCGAAACTTTTTTTTAAAGCCAAATGCAAGAACGGACACCAGGAAGAATTTCGGGATGAAATTCCATGTCTAAAAATGGTGTTGCTTCCACGTTTTAAAAATCGAGCCTTTTTGGTGCCTGGGGAAGAAAACGTGTGACTCCGCGTTCAGGAAAAATGCTGTCCAGGAACCAAAATGTTTTTTGAAGCCAAATTTTTTTTTGAAGCCAAACGCAAAAACGGACATGAGGATGAGTTTCGGGATGAAATTCCATGTCTAAAAATGGTGTTGCTTCCACTTTTTAAAAATCGAGGCTTTTTGGTGCCTGGGGAAGAAAACGCGTAACTCCGCGGTCAGAAAAAATACTGCCCAGGAACCAAAATGTTTTTTGAACTCAAATTTGTTTCTTTAAACCAAATGCAAAAATGGACATCAGGAAGAATTTCGGGATGAAATTCCATGTCTAAAAATGGTGTTGCTTCCACTTTTTAAAAATCGAGCCTTTTTGGTGCCTGGGGAAGAAAAAGCGTGACTCCGCGGTCAGGAAAAAGGCTGCACAGGAACCAAAATGTTTTTTGAAGCCAAATATTTTTTTGAATCCAAATGCAAAAACGGACATGAGGATGAGTTTCGGGATGAAATTCCATGTCTAAAAATGGTGTTGCTTCCACTTTTTAAAAATCGAGCCTTTTTGGTGCCTGGGGAAGAAAACGCGTGACTCCGCGGTCAGGAGAAAGGCTGCCCAGGAACCAGAATGTTTTTTGAAGCGAAATTTTTTTTTTCAGCCAAATGCAAGAACGGACACCAGGAAGAATTTCGGGATGAAATTCCATGTCTAAAAATGGTGTTGCTTCCACTTTTTAAAAATCGAGGCTTTTTGGTGCCTGGGGAAGAAAATGCGTGACTCCGCGGTCAGGAAAAAGGCTGCCCAGGAACCAGAATGTTTTTTGAAGCCAAATTTTTTTTTGAAGCCAAATGCAAAAAGGGACACCAGGAAGAATTTCCGGAGGAAATTCCATGTCTAAAAATGGTGTTGCTTCCACTTTTTAAAAATCGAGCCTTTTTGGTGCCTGGGGAAGAAAACGCGTGACTCCGCGGTCAGGAAAAAGGCTGCCCAGGAACCAAAATATTTTTTGAAGCCAAATTTTTTTTTGAAGCCAAATGCAAAAACGGACATGAGGATGAGTTTCGGGATGAAATTCCATGTCTAAAAATGGTGTTGCTTCCACTTTTTAAAAATCGAGCCTTTTTGGAGCCTGGGGAAGAAAACGCGTGACTCCGCAGTCAGGAGAAAGGCTGCCCAGGAACCAGAATGTTTTTTGGAAGCGAAACTTTTTTTTAAAGCCAAATGCAAGAACGGACACCAGGAAGAATTTCGGGATGAAATTCCATGTCTAAAAATGGTGTTGCTTCCACGTTTTAAAAATCGAGCCTTTTTATTGCCTGGGGAAGAAAACGTGTGACTCCGCGTTCAGGAAAAATGCTGTCCAGGAACCAAAATGTTTTTTGAAGCCAAATTTTTTTTTGAAGCCAAACGCAAAAACGGACATGAGGATGAGTTTCGGGATGAAATTCCATGTCTAAAAATGGTGTTGCTTCCACTTTTTAAAAATCGAGGCTTTTTGGTGCCTGGGGAAGAAAACGCGTAACTCCGCGGTCAGAAAAAATACTGCCCAGGAACCAAAATGTTTTTTGAACTCAAATTTGTTTCTTTAAACCAAATGCAAAAATGGACATCAGGAAGAATTTCGGGATGAAATTCCATGTCTAAAAATGGTGTTGCTTCCACTTTTTAAAAATCGAGCCTTTTTGGTGCCTGGGGAAGAAAAAGCGTGACTCCGCGGTCAGGAAAAAGGCTGCACAGGAACCAAAATGTTTTTTGAAGCCAAATATTTTTTTGAAGCCAAATGCAAAAACGGACATGAGGATGAGTTTCGGGATGAAATTCCATGTCTAAAAATGGTGTTGCTTCCACTTTTTAAAAATTGAGCCTTTTTGGTGCCTGGGGAAGAAAACGCGTGACTCCGCGGTCAGGAGAAAGGCTGCCCAGGAACCAGAATGTTTTTTGAAGCGAAATTTTTTTTTTAAGCCAAATGCAAGAACGGACACCAGGAAGAATTTCGGGATGAAATTCCATGTCTAAAAATGGTGTTGCTTCCACTTTTTAAAAATCGAGCCTTTTTGGTGCCTGGGGAAGAAAACGCGTGACTCCGCGGTCAGGAGAAAGGCTGCCCAGGAACCAGATTGTTTTTTGAAGCGAAACTTTTTTTTAAAGCCAAATGCAAGAACGGACACCAGGAAGAATTTCGGGATGAAATTCCATGTCTAAAAATGGTGTTGCTTCCACGTTTTAAAAATCGAGCCTTTTTGGTGCCTGGGGAAGAAAACGTGTGACTCCGCGTTCAGGAAAAAGGCTGTCCAGGAACCAAAATGTTTTTTGAAGCCAAATTTTTTTTTGAAGCCAAACGCAAAAACGGACATGAGGATGAGTTTCGGGATGAAATTCCATGTCTAAAAATGGTGTTGCTTCCACTTTTTAAAAATCGAGGCTTTTTGGTGCCTGGGGAAGAAAACGCGTAACTCCGCGGTCAGAAAAAATACTGCCCAGGAACCAAAATGTTTTTTGAACTCAAATTTGTTTCTTTAAACCAAATGCAAAAACGGACACCAGGAAGAATTTCGGGATGAAATTCCATGTCTAAAAATGGTGTTGCTTCCACTTTTTAAAAATCGAGCCTTTTTGGTGCCTGGGGAAGAAAACGCGTGACTCCGCGGTCAGGAAAAAGGCTGCAGAGGAACCAAAATGTTTTTTGAAGCCAATTTTTTTTTTGAAGCCAACATGCAAAAATGGACATCAGGAAGAATTTCGGGATGAAATTCCATGTCTAAAAATGGTGTTGCTTCCACTTTTTAAAAATCGAGCCTTTTTGGTGCCTGGGGAAGAAAAAGCGTGACTCCGCGGTCAGGAAAAAGGCTGCACAGGAACCAAAATGTTTTTTGAAGCCAAATATTTTTTTGAAGCCAAATGCAAAAACGGACATGAGGATGAGTTTCGGGATGAAATTCCATGTCTAAAAATGGTGTTGCTTCCACTTTTTAAAAATCGAGGCTTTTTGGTGCCTGGGGAAGAAAATGCGTGACTCCGCGGTCAGGAAAAAGGCTGCCCAGGAACCAGAATGTTTTTTGAAGCCAAATTTTTTTTTGAAGCCAAATGCAAAAAGGGACACCAGGAAGAATTTCCGGAGGAAATTCCATGTCTAAAAATGGTGTTGCTTCCACTTTTTAAAAATCGAGCCTTTTTGGTGCCTGGGGAAGAAAACGCGTGACTCCGCGGTCAGGAAAAAGGCTGCCCAGGAACCAAAATATTTTTTGAAGCCAAATTTTTTTTTGAAGCCAAATGCAAAAACGGACATGAGGATGAGTTTCGGGATGAAATTCTATGTATAAAAATGGTGTTGCTTCCACTTTTTAAAAATCGAGCCTTTTTGGTGCCTGGGGAAGAAAACGCGTGACTCCGCGGTCAGGAGAAAGGCTGCCCAGGAACCAGAATGTTTTTTGAAGCGAAATTTTTTTTTTAAGCCAAATGCAAGAACGGACACCAGGAAGAATTTCGGGATGAAATTCCATGTCTAAAAATGGTGTTGCTTCCACTTTTTAAAAATCGAGCCTTTTTGGTGCCTGGGGAAGAAAACGCGTGACTCCGCGGTCAGGAAAAAGGCTGCCCAGGAACCAAAATGTTTTTTGAAGCCAAATTTTTTTTTGAAGCCAAATACAATAACGGACATGAGGATGAGTTTCGGGATGAAATTCCATGTCTAAAAATGGTGTTGCTTCCACTTTTTAAAAATCGAGCCTTTTTAGTGCCTGGGGAAGAAAACGCGTGACTCCGTGGTCAGAAAAAATGCTGCCCAGGAACCAAAATGGTTTTTGAACTCAAATTTGTTTCTTTAAACCAAATGCAAAAACGGACACCAGGATGAGTCTCGGGATGAAATTCCATGTCTAAAAATGGTGTTGCTTCCACTTTTTAAAAATCGAGCCTTTTTGGTGCCTGGGGAAGAAAACGCGTGACTCCGCGGTCAGGAAAAAGGCTGCCAAGGAACCAAAATATTTTTTGAAGCCAAATTTTTTTTTGAAGCCAAATGCAAAAACGGACATGAGGATGAGTTTCGGGATGAAATTCCATGTCTAAAAATGGTGTTGCTTCCACTTTTTAAAAATCGAGCCTTTTTTGTGCCTGGGGAAGAAAACGCGTGACTCCGCGGTCAGGAGAAAGGCTGCCCAGGAACCAGAATGTTTTTTGAAGCGAAATTTTTTTTTTTAAGCCAAATGCAAGAACGGACACCAGGAAGAATTTCGGGATGAAATTCCATGTCTAAAAATGGTGTTGCTTCCACTTTTTAAAAATCGAGCCTTTTTGGTGCCTGGGGAAGAAAACGCGTGACTCCGCGGTCAGGAAAAAGGCTGCCCAGGAACCAAAATATTTTTTGAAGCCAAATTTTTTTTTGAAGCCAAATGCAAAAACGGACATGAGGATGAGTTTCGGGATGAAATTCCATGTCTAAAAATGGTGTTGCTTCCACTTTTTAAAAATCGAGCCTTTTTGGTGCCTGGGGAAGAAAATGCGTGACTCCGCGGTCAGGAAAAAGGCTGCCCAGGAACCAGAATGTTTTTTGAAGCCAAATTTTTTTTTGAAGCCAAATGCAAAAAGGGACACCAGGAAGAATTTCCGGAGGAAATTCCATGTCTAAAAATGGTGTTGCTTCCACTTTTTAAAAATCGAGCCTTTTTGGTGCCTGGGGAAGAAAACGTGTGACTCCGCGGTCAGGAGAAAGGCTGCCCAGGAACCAGAATGTTTTTTGAAGCGAAATTTTTTTTTTAAGCCAAATGCAAGAACGGACACCAGGAAGAATTTCGGGATGAAATTCCATGTCTAAAAATGGAGTTGCTTCCACTTTTTAAAAATCGAGCCTTTTTGGTGCCTGGGGAAGAAAACGCGTGACTCCGCGGTCAGGAAAAAGGCTGCCCAGGAAGCAGAATGTTTTTTGAAGCCAAATTTGTTTCTTTAAACCAAATGCAAAAACGGACACCAGGAAGAATTTCGGGATGAAATTCCATGTCTAAAAATGGTGTTGCTTCCACTTTTTAAAAATCGAGCATTTTTGGTGCCTGGGGAAGAAAACGCATGACTCCGCGGTCAGGAAAAATGCTGCCCAGGAACCAAAATGTTTTTTGAAGCCAAATTTTTTTTTGAAGCCAAATGCAAAAACGGACACCAGGAAGAATTTCGGGATGAAATTCCATGTCTAAAAATGGTGTTGCTTCCACTTTTTAAAAATCGAGCCTTTTTGGTGCCTGGGGAAGAAAACGCGTGACTCCGCGGTCAGGAAAAATGCTGCCCAGGAACCAAAACGTTTTTTGAAGCTAAATTTTTTTTTTGAAGCCAAATGCAAAAACGGATATGAGGATGAGTTTCGGGATGAAATTCCATGTCTAAAAATGGTGTTGCTTCCACTTTTTAAAAATCGAGGCTTTTTGGTGCCTGGGGAAGAAAACGCATGACTCCGCGGTCAGGAAAAATGCTGCCCAGGAACCAAAATGTTTTTTGAAGCCAAATTTGTTTCTTTAAACCAAATGCAAAAACGGACACCAGGAAGAATTTCGGGATGAAATTCCATGTCTAAAAATGGTATAGCTTCCACTTTTTAAAAATCGAGCCTTTTTGGTGCCTGGGGAAGAAAACGCGTGACTCCGCGGTCAGGAAAAATGCTGCCCAGGAACCAAAATGTTTTTTGAAGCCAAATTTGTTTCTTTAAACCAAATGCAAAAACGGACACCAGGAAGAATTTTGGGATGAAATTCCATGTCTAAAAATGGTGTTGCTTCCACTTTTTAAAAATCGAGCCTTTTTGGTGCCTGGGGAAGAAAACGTGTGACTCCGCAGTCAGGAAAAAGGCCGCCCTGGAACCAAAATGTTTTTTGAAGCCAAATATTTTTTGAAGCCAAATGCAAAAACGGACACCAGGATGAGTTTCGGGATGAAATTCCATGTATAAAAATGGTGTTAGTTTCCACTTTTTAAAAATCGAGCCTTTTTGGTGCCTGGGGAAGAAAACGCGTGACTCCGCGGTCAGGAAAAATGCTGCCCAGGAACCAAAATGTTTTTTGAAGCCAAATTTGTTTCTTTAAACCAAATGCAAAAATGGACACCAGGAAGAATTTCGGGATGAAATTCCATGTCTAAAAATGGTGTTGCTTCCACTTTTTAAAAATCGAGCCTTTTTGGTGCCTGGGGAAGAAAACGCGTGACTCCGCGGTCAGAAAAAATGCTGCCCAGGAACCAAAATGTTTTTTGAAGCCAAATTTTTTTTTGAAGCCAAATTGAAAAACGGATATGAGGATGAGTTTCGGGATGAAATTCCATGTCTAAAAATGGTGTTGCTTCCACTTTTTAAAAATCGAGGCTTTTTGGTGCCTGGGGAAGAAAACGCGTGACTCCGCGGTCAGGAAAAATGCTGCCCAGGAACCAAAATGTTTTTTGAAGCCAAATTTGTTTCTTTAAACCAAATGCAAAAACGGACACCAGGAAGAATTTCAGGATGAAATTCCATGTCTAAAAATGGTGTTGCTTCTACTTTTTAAAAATCGAGCCTTTTTGGTGCCTGGGGAAGAAAACGCATGACTCTGCGGTCAGGAAAAAGGCTGCCCAGGAACCAAAATGTTTTTTGAAGCCAAATTTTTTTTTTGAAGCCAAATGCAAAAACGGACACCAGGAAGAATTTCGGGATGAAATTCCATGTCTAAAAATGGTGTTGCTTCCACTTTATAAAAATCGAGCCTTTTTGGTGCCTGGGGAAGAAAACGCAGGACTCTCCGGTCAGGAAAAAGGCTGCCCAGGAACCAAAATGTTTTTTGAAGCCAAATTTTTTTTTTGAAGCCAAATGCAAAAACGGACACCAGGATGAATTTCGGGATGAAATTCCATGTCTAAAAATGGTGTTGCTTCCACTTTTTAAAAATCGAGCCTTTTTGGTGCCTGGGGAAGAAAACGCGTGACTCCGCGGTCAGAAAAAATGCTGCCCAGGAACCAAAATGTTTTTTGAAGCCAAATTTGTTTCTTTAAACCAAATGCAAAAACGGACACCAGGAAGAATTTCAGGATGAAATTCCATGTCTAAAAATGGTGTTGCTTCTACTTTTTAAAAATCGAGCCTTTTTGGTGCCTGGGGAAGAAAACGCATGACTCTGCGGTCAGGAAAAAGGCTGCCCAGGAACCAAAATGTTTTTTGAACTAAAATTTGTTTCTTTAACCCAAATGCAAAAACGGACACCAGGAAGAATTTCGGGATGAAATTCCATGTCTAAAAATGGTGTTGCTTCCACTTTTTAAAAATCGAGCCTTTTTGGTGCCTGGGGAAGAAAACGCGTGACTCCGCGGTCAGGAAAAAGGCTGCCCAGGAACCAGAATGTTTTTTGAAGCCAAATTTTTTTTTAAAGCCAAATGCAAGAACGGACACCAGGAAGAATTTCGGGATGAAATTCCATGTCTAAAAATGGTGTTGCTTCCAATTTTTAAAAATCGAGCCTTTTTGGTGCCTGGGGAAGAAAACGCGTGACTCCGCAGTCAGGAAAAATGCTGCCCAGGATCCAAAATGTTTTTTGAAGCCAAATTTTTTTTTTTGAAGCCAAATGCAAAAACGGACACCAGGAAGAATTTCAGGATGAAATTCCATGTCTAAAAATGGTGTTGCTTCCACTTTATAAAAATCGAGCCTTTTTGGTGCCTGGGGAAGAAAACGCATGACTCTGCGATCAGGAAAAAGGCTGCCCAGGAACCAAAATGTTTTTTGAAGCCAAATTTTTTTGGAAGCCAAATGCAAAAACGGACACCAGGATGAATTTCGGGATGAAATTCCATGTCTAAAAATGGTGTTGCTTCCACTTTTTAAAAATCGAGCCTTTTTGGTGCCTGGGGAAGAAAACGTGTGACTCCGCGGTCAGAAAAAATGCTGCCCAGGAACCAAAATGTTTTTTGAAGCCAAATTTGTTTCTTTAAACCAAATGCAAAAACGGACACCAGGAAGAATTTCAGGATGAAATTACATGTCTAAAAATGGTGTTGCTTCTACTTTTTAAAAATCGAGCCTTTTTGGTGCCTGGGGAAGAAAACGCATGACTCTGCGGTGAGGAAAAAGGCTGCCCAGGAACCAAAATGTTTTTTGAACTCAAATTTTTTTTTTTTGAAGCCAAATGCAAAAACGGACACCAGGATGAGTTTCGGGATGAAATTCCATGTCTAAAAATGGTGTTGCTTCCACTTTTTAAAAATTGAGCCTTTTTGATGCCTGGGGAAGAAAACGTGTGACTCCGCGGTCAGAAAAAATGCTGCCCAGGAACCAAAATGTTTTTTGAAGCCAAATTTTTTTTGAAGCCAAATGCAAAAACGGACACCAGGATGAGTTTCGGGATGAAATTCCATGTCTAAAAATGGTGTTGCTTCCACTTTTTAAAAATCGAGCCTTTTTAGTGCCTGGGGAAGAAAACGCGTGAGTCTGCGGTCAGAAAAAATGCTGCCAAGGAACCAAAATGTTTTTTGAAGCCAAATTTTTTTTTGAAGCCAAATGCAAAAACGGACATGAGGATGAGTTTCGGGATGAAATTCCATGTCTAAAAATGGTGTTGCTTCCACTTTTTAAAAATCGAGCCTTTTTGGTGCCTGGGGGAGAAAACGCATGATTCCGCGGTCAGAAAAAATGCTGCCCAGGAACCAAAATGTTTTTTGAAGTCAAATTTCTTTCTTTAAACCAAATGCAAAAACTGACACCAGGAAGAATTTCGGGATGAAATTCCATGTCTAAAAATGGTGTTGCTTCCACTTTTTAAAAATCGAGCCTTTTTGGTGCCTGGGGAAGAAAACACGTGACTCCGCGGTCAGGAAAAAGGCTGCCCAGGAACCAGAATGTTTTTTGAAGCCAAATTTTTTTTTAAAGCCAAATGCAAGAACGGACACCAGGAAGAATTTCGGGATGAAATTCCATGTCTAAAAATGGTGTTGCTTCCACTTTTTAAAAATCGAGCCTTTTTGGTGCCTGGGGAAGAAAACGCGTGACTCCGCGGTCAGAAAAAATGCTGCCCAGGAACCAAAATGTTTTTTGAAGCCAAGTTTGTTTCTTTAAACCAAATGCAAAAACGGACACCAGGAAGAATTTCAGGATGAAATTCCATGTCTAAAAATGGTGTTGCTTCTACTTTTTAAAAATCGAGCCTTTTTGGTGCCTGGGGAAGAAAACGCATGACTCTGCGGTGAGGAAAAACGCTGCCCAGGAACCAGAATGTTTTTTGAACTCAAATTTTTTTTTTTGAAGCCAAATGCAAAAACGGACACCAGGATGAGTTTCGGGATGAAATTCCATGTCTAAAAATGGTGTTGCTTCTACTTTTTAAAAATCGAGCCTTTTTGGTGCCTGGGGAAGAAAACGCGTGACTCCGCGGTCAGAAAAAATGCTGCCCAGGAACCAAAATGTTTTTTGAAGCCAAATTTGTTTCTTTAAACCAAATGCAAAAACGGACACCAGGAAGAATTTCAGGATGAAATTCCATGTCTAAAAATGGTGTTGCTTCTACTTTTTAAAAATTGAGCCTTTTTGATGCCTGGGGAAGAAAACGTGTGACTCCGCGGTCAGAAAAAATGCTGCCCAGGAACCAAAATGTTTTTTGAAGCCAAATTTGTTTCTTTAAACCAAATGCAAAAACGGACACCAGGAAGAATTTCAGGATGAAATTACATGTCTAAAAATGGTGTTGCTTCTACTTTTTAAAAATCGAGCCTTTTTGGTGCCTGGGGAAGAAAACGCATGACTCTGCGGTGAGGAAAAAGGCTGCCCAGGAACCAAAATGTTTTTTGAACTCAAATTTTTTTTTTTTGAAGCCAAATGCAAAAACGGACATGAGGATGAGTTTCGGGATGAAATTCCATGTCTAAAAATGGTGTTGCTTCCACTTTTTAAAAATTGAGCCTTTTTGATGCCTGGGGAAGAAAACGTGTGACTCCGCGGTCAGAAAAAATGCTGCCCAGGAACCAAAATGTTTTTTGAAGCCAAATTTTTTTTGAAGCCAAATGCAAAAACGGACACCAGGATGAGTTTCGGGATGAAATTCCATGTCTAAAAATGGTGTTGCTTCCACTTTTTAAAAATCGAGCCTTTTTAGTGCCTGGGGAAGAAAACGCGTGAGTCTGCGGTCAGAAAAAATGCTGCCAAGGAACCAAAATGTTTTTTGAAGCCAAATTTTTTTTTGAAGCCAAATGCAAAAACGGACATGAGGATGAGTTTCGGGATGAAATTCCATGTCTAAAAATGGTGTTGCTTCCACTTTTTAAAAATCGAGCCTTTTTGGTGCCTGGGGGAGAAAACGCATGATTCCGCGGTCAGAAAAAATGCTGCCCAGGAACCAAAATGTTTTTTGAAGTCAAATTTCTTTCTTTAAACCAAATGCAAAAACTGACACCAGGAAGAATTTCGGGATGAAATTCCATGTCTAAAAATGGTGTTGCTTCCACTTTTTAAAAATCGAGCCTTTTTGGTGCCTGGGGAAGAAAACACGTGACTCCGCGGTCAGGAAAAAGGCTGCCCAGGAACCAGAATGTTTTTTGAAGCCAAATTTTTTTTTAAAGCCAAATGCAAGAACGGACACCAGGAAGAATTTCGGGATGAAATTCCATGTCTAAAAATGGTGTTGCTTCCACTTTTTAAAAATCGAGCCTTTTTGGTGCCTGGGGAAGAAAACGCGTGACTCCGCGGTCAGAAAAAATGCTGCCCAGGAACCAAAATGTTTTTTGAAGCCAAATTTGTTTCTTTAAACCAAATGCAAAAACGGACACCAGGAAGAATTTCAGGATGAAATTACATGTCTAAAAATGGTGTTGCTTCTACTTTTTAAAAATCGAGCCTTTTTGGTGCCTGGGGAAGAAAACGCATGACTCTGCGGTGAGGAAAAAGGCTGCCCAGGAACCAAAATGTTTTTTGAACTCAAATTTTTTTTTTTGAAGCCAAATGCAAAAACGGACACCAGGATGAGTTTCGGGATGAAATTCCATGTCTAAAAATGGTGTTGCTTCCACTTTTTAAAAATTGAGCCTTTTTGATGCCTGGGGAAGAAAACGTGTGACTCCGCGGTCAGAAAAAATGCTGCCCAGGAACCAAAATGTTTTTTGAAGCCAAATTTTTTTTGAAGCCAAATGCAAAAACGGACACCAGGATGAGTTTCGGGATGAAATTCCATGTCTAAAAATGGTGTTGCTTCCACTTTTTAAAAATCGAGCCTTTTTAGTGCCTGGGGAAGAAAACGCGTGAGTCTGCGGTCAGAAAAAATGCTGCCAAGGAACCAAAATGTTTTTTGAAGCCAAATTTTTTTTTGAAGCCAAATGCAAAAACGGACATGAGGATGAGTTTCGGGATGAAATTCCATGTCTAAAAATGGTGTTGCTTCCACTTTTTAAAAATCGAGCCTTTTTGGTGCCTGGGGGAGAAAACGCATGATTCCGCGGTCAGAAAAAATGCTGCCCAGGAACCAAAATGTTTTTTGAAGTCAAATTTCTTTCTTTAAACCAAATGCAAAAACTGACACCAGGAAGAATTTCGGGATGAAATTCCATGTCTAAAAATGGTGTTGCTTCCACTTTTTAAAAATCGAGCCTTTTTGGTGCCTGGGGAAGAAAACACGTGACTCCGCGGTCAGGAAAAAGGCTGCCCAGGAACCAGAATGTTTTTTGAAGCCAAATTTTTTTTTAAAGCCAAATGCAAGAACGGACACCAGGAAGAATTTCGGGATGAAATTCCATGTCTAAAAATGGTGTTGCTTCCACTTTTTAAAAATCGAGCCTTTTTGGTGCCTGGGGAAGAAAACGCGTGACTCCGCGGTCAGAAAAAATGCTGCCCAGGAACCAAAATGTTTTTTGAAGCCAAGTTTGTTTCTTTAAACCAAATGCAAAAACGGACACCAGGAAGAATTTCAGGATGAAATTCCATGTCTAAAAATGGTGTTGCTTCTACTTTTTAAAAATCGAGCCTTTTTGGTGCCTGGGGAAGAAAACGCATGACTCTGCGGTGAGGAAAAACGCTGCCCAGGAACCAGAATGTTTTTTGAACTCAAATTTTTTTTTTTGAAGCCAAATGCAAAAACGGACACCAGGATGAGTTTCGGGATGAAATTCCATGTCTAAAAATGGTGTTGCTTCTACTTTTTAAAAATCGAGCCTTTTTGGTGCCTGGGGAAGAAAACGCGTGACTCCGCGGTCAGAAAAAATGCTGCCCAGGAACCAAAATGTTTTTTGA
Source organism: Pantherophis guttatus (assembly GCF_059756535.1). Lineage (NCBI taxonomy): Eukaryota > Metazoa > Chordata > Lepidosauria > Squamata > Colubridae > Pantherophis > Pantherophis guttatus. The sequence continues at coordinate 14,778,519 of NC_142076.1, read as the reverse complement.
AGCCAAATTTGTTTCTTTAAACCAAATGCAAAAACGGACACCAGGAAGAATTTCAGGATGAAATTCCATGTCTAAAAATGGTGTTGCTTCTACTTTTTAAAAATTGAGCCTTTTTGATGCCTGGGGAAGAAAACGTGTGACTCCGCGGTCAGAAAAAATGCTGCCCAGGAACCAAAATGTTTTTTGAAGCCAAATTTGTTTCTTTAAACCAAATGCAAAAACGGACACCAGGAAGAATTTCAGGATGAAATTCCATGTCTAAAAATGGTGTTGCTTCTACTTTTTAAAAATTGAGCCTTTTTGATGCCTGGGGAAGAAAACGTGTGACTCCGCGGTCAGAAAAAATGCTGCCCAGGAACCAAAATGTTTTTTGAAGCCAAATTTGTTTCTTTAAACCAAATGCAAAAACGGACACCAGGAAGAATTTCAGGATGAAATTACATGTCTAAAAATGGTGTTGCTTCTACTTTTTAAAAATCGAGCCTTTTTGGTGCCTGGGGAAGAAAACGCATGACTCTGCGGTGAGGAAAAAGGCTGCCCAGGAACCAAAATGTTTTTTGAACTCAAATTTTTTTTTTTTGAAGCCAAATGCAAAAACGGACATGAGGATGAGTTTCGGGATGAAATTCCATGTCTAAAAATGGTGTTGCTTCCACTTTTTAAAAATTGAGCCTTTTTGATGCCTGGGGAAGAAAACGTGTGACTCCGCGGTCAGAAAAAATGCTGCCCAGGAACCAAAATGTTTTTTGAAGCCAAATTTTTTTTGAAGCCAAATGCAAAAACGGACACCAGGATGAGTTTCGGGATGAAATTCCATGTCTAAAAATGGTGTTGCTTCCACTTTTTAAAAATCGAGCCTTTTTAGTGCCTGGGGAAGAAAACGCGTGAGTCTGCGGTCAGAAAAAATGCTGCCAAGGAACCAAAATGTTTTTTGAAGCCAAATTTTTTTTTGAAGCCAAATGCAAAAACGGACATGAGGATGAGTTTCGGGATGAAATTCCATGTCTAAAAATGGTGTTGCTTCCACTTTTTAAAAATCGAGCCTTTTTGGTGCCTGGGGGAGAAAACGCATGATTCCGCGGTCAGAAAAAATGCTGCCCAGGAACCAAAATGTTTTTTGAAGTCAAATTTCTTTCTTTAAACCAAATGCAAAAACTGACACCAGGAAGAATTTCGGGATGAAATTCCATGTCTAAAAATGGTGTTGCTTCCACTTTTTAAAAATCGAGCCTTTTTGGTGCCTGGGGAAGAAAACACGTGACTCCGCGGTCAGGAAAAAGGCTGCCCAGGAACCAGAATGTTTTTTGAAGCCAAATTTTTTTTTAAAGCCAAATGCAAGAACGGACACCAGGAAGAATTTCGGGATGAAATTCCATGTCTAAAAATGGTGTTGCTTCCACTTTTTAAAAATCGAGCCTTTTTGGTGCCTGGGGAAGAAAACGCGTGACTCCGCGGTCAGAAAAAATGCTGCCCAGGAACCAAAATGTTTTTTGAAGCCAAGTTTGTTTCTTTAAACCAAATGCAAAAACGGACACCAGGAAGAATTTCAGGATGAAATTCCATGTCTAAAAATGGTGTTGCTTCTACTTTTTAAAAATCGAGCCTTTTTGGTGCCTGGGGAAGAAAACGCATGACTCTGCGGTGAGGAAAAACGCTGCCCAGGAACCAAAATGTTTTTTGAACTCAAATTTTTTTTTTTGAAGCCAAATGCAAAAACGGACACCAGGATGAGTTTCGGGATGAAATTCCATGTCTAAAAATGGTGTTGCTTCTACTTTTTAAAAATCGAGCCTTTTTGGTGCCTGGGGAAGAAAACGCGTGACTCCGCGGTCAGAAAAAATGCTGCCCAGGAACCAAAATGTTTTTTGAAGCCAAATTTGTTTCTTTAAACCAAATGCAAAAACGGACACCAGGAAGAATTTCAGGATGAAATTCCATGTCTAAAAATGGTGTTGCTTCTACTTTTTAAAAATTGAGCCTTTTTGATGCCTGGGGAAGAAAACGTGTGACTCCGCGGTCAGAAAAAATGCTGCCCAGGAACCAAAATGTTTTTTGAAGCCAAATTTTTTTTGAAGCCAAATGCAAAAACGGACACCAGGATGAGTTTCGGGATGAAATTCCATGTCTAAAAATGGTGTTGCTTCCACTTTTTAAAAATCGAGCCTTTTTGGTGCCTGGGGAAGAAAACGCGTGACTCCGCGGTCAGGAAAAATGCTGCCCAGGAACCAAAATGTTTTTTGAAGCCAAATTTGTTTCTTTAAACCAAATGCAAAAACGGACACCAGGAAGAATTTCGGGATGAAATTCCATGTCTAAAAATGGTGTTGCTTCCACTTTTTAAAAATCGAGCCTTTTTGGTGCCTGGGGAAGAAAACGCATGACTCTGCGGTCAGGAAAAAGGCTGCCCAGGAAATAAAATGTTTTTTGAACTCAAATTTGTTTCTTTAATCCAAATGCAAAAACTGACACCAGGAAGTATTTTGGGATGAAATTCCATGTCTAAAAATGGTGTTGCTTCCACTTTTTAAAAATCGAGCCTTTTTGGTGCCTGGGGAAGAAAACGCGTGACTCCGCGGTCAGAAAAAATGCTGCCCAGGAACCAAAATGTTTTTTGAAGCCAAATTTGTTTCTTTAAACCAAATGCAAAAACGGACACCAGGAAGAATTTCGGGATGAAATTCCATGTCTAAAAATGGTGTTGCTTCCACTTTTTAAAAATTGAGCCTTTTTGGTGCCTGGGGAAGAAAACGCATGACTCTGCGGTCAGGAAAAAGGCTGCCCAGGAAATAAAATGTTTTTTGAACTCAAATTTGTTTCTTTAATCCAAATGCAAAAACTGACACCAGGAAGTATTTTGGGATGAAATTCCATGTCTAAAAATGGTGTTGCTTCCACTTTTTAAAAATCGAGCCTTTTTGGTGCCTGGGGAAGAAAACGCGTGACTCCGCGGTCAGAAAAAATGCTGCCCAGGAAAGAAAATGTTTTTTGAACTCAAATTTGTTTCTTTAAACCAAATGCAAAAACGGACACCAGGAAGAATTTCGGGATTAAATTCCATGTTTAAAAATGGTGTTGCTTCCACTTTTTAAAAATCGAGCCTTTTTGGTGCCTGGGGAAGAAAACGCATGACTCTGCGGTCAGGAAAAAGGCTGCCCAGGAACCAAAATGTTTTTTGAAGCCAAATTTTTTTTTGAAGCCAAATGCAAAAACGGACACCAGGATGAGTTTCGGGATGAAATTCCATGTCTAAAAATGGTGTTGCTTCCACTTTTTAAAAATCGAGCCTTTTTGGTGCCTGGGGAAGAAAACGCGTGACTCCGCGGTCAGGAAAAATGCTGCCCAGGAACCAAAATGTTTTTTGAAGCCAAATTTGTTTCTTTAAACCAAATGCAAAAACGGACACCAGGAAGAATTTCGGGATGAAATTCCATGTCTAAAAATGGCGTTGCTTCCACTTTTTAAAAATCGCACCTTTTTGGTGCCTGGGGAAGAAAACGCGTGACTCCGCGGTCAGGAAAAATGCTGCCCAGGAACCAAAATGTTTTTTGAAGCCAAATTTGTTTCTTTAAACCAAATGCAAAAACGGACACCAGGAAGAATTTCGGGATGAAATTCCATGTCTAAAAATGGTGTTGCTTCCACTTTTTAAAAATCGAGCCTTTTTGGTGCCTGGGGAAGAAAACGCGTGACTCCGCGGTCAGAAAAAATGCTGCCCAGGAAAGAAAATGTTTTTTGAACTCAAATTTGTTTCTTTAAACCAAATGCAAAAACGGACACCAGGAAGAATTTCGGGATTAAATTCCATGTTTAAAAATGGTGTTGCTTCCACTTTTTAAAAATCGAGCCTTTTTGGTGCCTGGGGAAGAAAACGCATGACTCTGCGGTCAGGAAAAAGGCTGCCCAGGAACCAAAATGTTTTTTGAAGCCAAATTTTTTTTTGAAGCCAAATGCAAAAACGGACACCAGGATGAGTTTCGGGATGAAATTCCATGTCTAAAAATGGTGTTGCTTCCACTTTTTAAAAATCGAGCCTTTTTGGTGCCTGGGGAAGAAAACGCGTGCCTCCGCGGTCAGGAAAAATGCTGCCCAGGAACCAAAATGTTTTTTGAAGCCAAATTTGTTTCTTTAAACCAAATGCAAAAACGGACACCAGGAAGAATTTCGGGATGAAATTCCATGTCTAAAAATGGCGTTGCTTCCACTTTTTAAAAATCGCACCTTTTTGGTGCCTGGGGAAGAAAACGCATGACTCTGCGGTCGGGAAAAGGCTGCCCAGGAAATAAAATGTTTTTTGAACTCAAATTTGTTTCTTTAATCCAAATGCAAAAACTGACAGAAAGAAGTATTGTGAGATGAAATTCCATGTCTAAAAATGGTGTTGCTTCCACTTTTTAAAAATCGAGCCTTTTTGGTGCCTTGGGAAGAAAACGCGTGACTCCGCGGTCAGAAAAAATGCTGCCCAGGAAAGAAAATGTTTTTTGAACTCAAATTTGTTTCTTTAAACCAAATGCAAAAACGGACACCAGGAAGAATTTCGGGATGAAATTCCATGTTTAAAAATGGTGTTGCTTCCACTTTTTAAAAATCGAGCCTTTTTGGTGCCTGGGGAAGAAAACGCATGACTCTGCGGTCAGGAAAAAGGCTGCCCAGGAACCAAAATGTTTTTTGAAGCCAAATTTTTTTTTTGAAGCCAAATGCAAAAACGGACACCAGGATGAATTTCGGGATGAAATTACATGTCTAAAAATGGTGTTGCTTCTACTTTTTAAAAATCGAGCCTTTTTGGTGCCTGGGGAAGAAAACGCATGACTCTGCGGTGAGGAAAAAGGCTGCCCAGGAACCAAAATGTTTTTTGAACTCAAATTTTTTTTTTTTGAAGCCAAATGCAAAAACGGACACCAGGATGAGTTTCGGGATGAAATTCCATGTCTAAAAATGGTGTTGCTTCCACTTTTTAAAAATTGAGCCTTTTTGATGCCTGGGGAAGAAAACGTGTGACTCCGCGGTCAGAAAAAATGCTGCCCAGGAACCAAAATGTTTTTTGAAGCCAAATTTTTTTTGAAGCCAAATGCAAAAACGGACACCAGGATGAGTTTCGGGATGAAATTCCATGTCTAAAAATGGTGTTGCTTCCACTTTTTAAAAATCGAGCCTTTTTAGTGCCTGGGGAAGAAAACGCGTGAGTCTGCGGTCAGAAAAAATGCTGCCAAGGAACCAAAATGTTTTTTGAAGCCAAATTTTTTTTTGAAGCCAAATGCAAAAACGGACATGAGGATGAGTTTCGGGATGAAATTCCATGTCTAAAAATGGTGTTGCTTCCACTTTTTAAAAATCGAGCCTTTTTGGTGCCTGGGGGAGAAAACGCATGATTCCGCGGTCAGAAAAAATGCTGCCCAGGAACCAAAATGTTTTTTGAAGTCAAATTTCTTTCTTTAAACCAAATGCAAAAACTGACACCAGGAAGAATTTCGGGATGAAATTCCATGTCTAAAAATGGTGTTGCTTCCACTTTTTAAAAATCGAGCCTTTTTGGTGCCTGGGGAAGAAAACACGTGACTCCGCGGTCAGGAAAAAGGCTGCCCAGGAACCAGAATGTTTTTTGAAGCCAAATTTTTTTTTAAAGCCAAATGCAAGAACGGACACCAGGAAGAATTTCGGGATGAAATTCCATGTCTAAAAATGGTGTTGCTTCCACTTTTTAAAAATCGAGCCTTTTTGGTGCCTGGGGAAGAAAACGCGTGACTCCGCGGTCAGAAAAAATGCTGCCCAGGAACCAAAATGTTTTTTGAAGCCAAATTTGTTTCTTTAAACCAAATGCAAAAACGGACACCAGGAAGAATTTCAGGATGAAATTACATGTCTAAAAATGGTGTTGCTTCTACTTTTTAAAAATCGAGCCTTTTTGGTGCCTGGGGAAGAAAACGCATGACTCTGCGGTGAGGAAAAAGGCTGCCCAGGAACCAAAATGTTTTTTGAACTCAAATTTTTTTTTTTGAAGCCAAATGCAAAAACGGACACCAGGATGAGTTTCGGGATGAAATTCCATGTCTAAAAATGGTGTTGCTTCCACTTTTTAAAAATTGAGCCTTTTTGATGCCTGGGGAAGAAAACGTGTGACTCCGCGGTCAGAAAAAATGCTGCCCAGGAACCAAAATGTTTTTTGAAGCCAAATTTTTTTTGAAGCCAAATGCAAAAACGGACACCAGGATGAGTTTCGGGATGAAATTCCATGTCTAAAAATGGTGTTGCTTCCACTTTTTAAAAATCGAGCCTTTTTAGTGCCTGGGGAAGAAAACGCGTGAGTCTGCGGTCAGAAAAAATGCTGCCAAGGAACCAAAATGTTTTTTGAAGCCAAATTTTTTTTTAAAGCCAAATGCAAGAACGGACACCAGGAAGAATTTCGGGATGAAATTCCATGTCTAAAAATGGTGTTGCTTCCACTTTTTAAAAATCGAGCCTTTTTGGTGCCTGGGGAAGAAAACGCGTGACTCCGCGGTCAGAAAAAATGCTGCCCAGGAACCAAAATGTTTTTTGAAGCCAAGTTTGTTTCTTTAAACCAAATGCAAAAACGGACACCAGGAAGAATTTCAGGATGAAATTCCATGTCTAAAAATGGTGTTGCTTCTACTTTTTAAAAATCGAGCCTTTTTGGTGCCTGGGGAAGAAAACGCATGACTCTGCGGTGAGGAAAAACGCTGCCCAGGAACCAGAATGTTTTTTGAACTCAAATTTTTTTTTTTGAAGCCAAATGCAAAAACGGACACCAGGATGAGTTTCGGGATGAAATTCCATGTCTAAAAATGGTGTTGCTTCTACTTTTTAAAAATCGAGCCTTTTTGGTGCCTGGGGAAGAAAACGCGTGACTCCGCGGTCAGAAAAAATGCTGCCCAGGAACCAAAATGTTTTTTGAAGCCAAATTTGTTTCTTTAAACCAAATGCAAAAACGGACACCAGGAAGAATTTCAGGATGAAATTCCATGTCTAAAAATGGTGTTGCTTCTACTTTTTAAAAATTGAGCCTTTTTGATGCCTGGGGAAGAAAACGTGTGACTCCGCGGTCAGAAAAAATGCTGCCCAGGAACCAAAATGTTTTTTGAAGCCAAATTTGTTTCTTTAAACCAAATGCAAAAACGGACACCAGGAAGAATTTCAGGATGAAATTCCATGTCTAAAAATGGTGTTGCTTCTACTTTTTAAAAATTGAGCCTTTTTGATGCCTGGGGAAGAAAACGTGTGACTCCGCGGTCAGAAAAAATGCTGCCCAGGAACCAAAATGTTTTTTGAAGCCAAATTTGTTTCTTTAAACCAAATGCAAAAACGGACACCAGGAAGAATTTCAGGATGAAATTACATGTCTAAAAATGGTGTTGCTTTTACTTTTTAAAAATCGAGCCTTTTTGGTGCCTGGGGAAGAAAACGCATGACTCTGCGGTGAGGAAAAAGGCTGCCCAGGAACCAAAATGTTTTTTGAACTCAAATTTTTTTTTTTTGAAGCCAAATGCAAAAACGGACATGAGGATGAGTTTCGGGATGAAATTCCATGTCTAAAAATGGTGTTGCTTCCACTTTTTAAAAATTGAGCCTTTTTGATGCCTGGGGAAGAAAACGTGTGACTCCGCGGTCAGAAAAAATGCTGCCCAGGAACCAAAATGTTTTTTGAAGCCAAATTTTTTTTGAAGCCAAATGCAAAAACGGACACCAGGATGAGTTTCGGGATGAAATTCCATGTCTAAAAATGGTGTTGCTTCCACTTTTTAAAAATCGAGCCTTTTTAGTGCCTGGGGAAGAAAACGCGTGAGTCTGCGGTCAGAAAAAATGCTGCCAAGGAACCAAAATGTTTTTTGAAGCCAAATTTTTTTTTGAAGCCAAATGCAAAAACGGACATGAGGATGAGTTTCGGGATGAAATTCCATGTCTAAAAATGGTGTTGCTTCCACTTTTTAAAAATCGAGCATTTTTGGTGCCTGGGGGAGAAAACGCATGATTCCGCGGTCAGAAAAAATGCTGCCCAGGAACCAAAATGTTTTTTGAAGTCAAATTTCTTTCTTTAAACCAAATGCAAAAACTGACACCAGGAAGAATTTCGGGATGAAATTCCATGTCTAAAAATGGTGTTGCTTCCACTTTTTAAAAATCGAGCCTTTTTGGTGCCTGGGGAAGAAAACACGTGACTCCGCGGTCAGGAAAAAGGCTGCCCAGGAACCAGAATGTTTTTTGAAGCCAAATTTTTTTTTAAAGCCAAATGCAAGAACGGACACCAGGAAGAATTTCGGGATGAAATTCCATGTCTAAAAATGGTGTTGCTTCCACTTTTTAAAAATCGAGCCTTTTTGGTGCCTGGGGAAGAAAACGCGTGACTCCGCGGTCAGAAAAAATGCTGCCCAGGAACCAAAATGTTTTTTGAAGCCAAGTTTGTTTCTTTAAACCAAATGCAAAAACGGACACCAGGAAGAATTTCAGGATGAAATTCCATGTCTAAAAATGGGGTTGCTTCTACTTTTTAAAAATCGAGCCTTTTTGGTGCCTGGGGAAGAAAACGCATGACTCTGCGGTGAGGAAAAACGCTGCCCAGGAACCAAAATGTTTTTTGAACTCAAATTTTTTTTTTTGAAGCCAAATGCAAAAACGGACACCAGGATGAGTTTCGGGATGAAATTCCATGTCTAAAAATGGTGTTGCTTCTACTTTTTAAAAATCGAGCCTTTTTGGTGCCTGGGGAAGAAAACGCGTGACTCCGCGGTCAGAAAAAATGCTGCCCAGGAACCAAAATGTTTTTTGAAGCCAAATTTGTTTCTTTAAACCAAATGCAAAAACGGACACCAGGAAGAATTTCAGGATGAAATTCCATGTCTAAAAATGGTGTTGCTTCTACTTTTTAAAAATTGAGCCTTTTTGATGCCTGGGGAAGAAAACGTGTGACTCCGCGGTCAGAAAAAATGCTGCCCAGGAACCAAAATGTTTTTTGAAGCCAAATTTTTTTTGAAGCCAAATGCAAAAACGGACACCAGGATGAGTTTCGGGATGAAATTCCATGTCTAAAAATGGTGTTGCTTCCACTTTTTAAAAATCGAGCCTTTTTGGTGCCTGGGGAAGAAAACGCGTGACTCCGCGGTCAGGAAAAATGCTGCCCAGGAACCAAAATGTTTTTTGAAGCCAAATTTGTTTCTTTAAACCAAATGCAAAAACGGACACCAGGAAGAATTTCGGGATGAAATTCCATGTCTAAAAATGGTGTTGCTTCCACTTTTTAAAAATCGAGCCTTTTTGGTGCCTGGGGAAGAAAACGCATGACTCTGCGGTCAGGAAAAAGGCTGCCCAGGAAATAAAATGTTTTTTGAACTCAAATTTGTTTCTTTAATCCAAATGCAAAAACTGACACCAGGAAGTATTTTGGGATGAAATTCCATGTCTAAAAATGGTGTTGCTTCCACTTTTTAAAAATCGAGCCTTTTTGGTGCCTGGGGAAGAAAACGCGTGACTCCGCGGTCAGGAAAAATGCTGCCCAGGAACCAAAATGTTTTTTGAAGCCAAATTTGTTTCTTTAAACCAAATGCAAAAACGGACACCAGGAAGAATTTCGGGATGAAATTCCATGTCTAAAAATGGTGTTGCTTCCACTTTTTAAAAATCGAGCCTTTTTGGTGCCTGGGGAAGAAAACGCATGACTCTGCGGTCAGGAAAAAGGCTGCCCAGGAAATAAAATGTTTTTTGAACTCAAATTTGTTTCTTTAATCCAAATGCAAAAACTGACACCAGGAAGTATTTTGGGATGAAATTCCATGTCTAAAAATGGTGTTGCTTCCACTTTTTAAAAATCGAGCCTTTTTGGTGCCTGGGGAAGAAAACGCGTGACTCCGCGGTCAGAAAAAATGCTGCCCAGGAAAGAAAATGTTTTTTGAACTCAAATTTGTTTCTTTAAACCAAATGCAAAAACGGACACCAGGAAGAATTTCGGGATGAAATTCCATGTTTAAAAATGGTGTTGCTTCCACTTTTTAAAAATCGAGCCTTTTTGGTGCCTGGGGAAGAAAACGCATGACTCTGCGGTCAGGAAAAAGGCTGCCCAGGAACCAAAATGTTTTTTGAAGCCAAATTTTTTTTTGAAGCCAAATGCAAAAACGGACACCAGGATGAGTTTCGGGATGAAATTCCATGTCTAAAAATGGTGTTGCTTCCACTTTTTAAAAATCGAGCCTTTTTGGTGCCTGGGGAAGAAAACGCGTGACTCCGCGGTCAGGAAAAATGCTGCCCAGGAACCAAAATGTTTTTTGAAGCCAAATTTGTTTCTTTAAACCAAATGCAAAAACGGACACCAGGAAGAATTTCGGGATGAAATTCCATGTCTAAAAATGGCGTTGCTTCCACTTTTTAAAAATCGCACCTTTTTGGTGCCTGGGGAAGAAAACGCGTGACTCCGCGGTCAGGAAAAATGCTGCCCAGGAACCAAAATGTTTTTTGAAGCCAAATTTGTTTCTTTAAACCAAATGCAAAAACGGACACCAGGAAGAATTTCGGGATGAAATTCCATGTCTAAAAATGGTGTTGCTTCCACTTTTTAAAAATCGAGCCTTTTTGGTGCCTGGGGAAGAAAACGCGTGACTCCGCGGTCAGAAAAAATGCTGCCCAGGAAAGAAAATGTTTTTTGAACTCAAATTTGTTTCTTTAAACCAAATGCAAAAACGGACACCAGGAAGAATTTCGGGATTAAATTCCATGTTTAAAAATGGTGTTGCTTCCACTTTTTAAAAATCGAGCCTTTTTGGTGCCTGGGGAAGAAAACGCATGACTCTGCGGTCAGGAAAAAGGCTGCCCAGGAACCAAAATGTTTTTTGAAGCCAAATTTTTTTTTGAAGCCAAATGCAAAAACGGACACCAGGATGAGTTTCGGGATGAAATTCCATGTCTAAAAATGGTGTTGCTTCCACTTTTTAAAAATCGAGCCTTTTTGGTGCCTGGGGAAGAAAACGCGTGCCTCCGCGGTCAGGAAAAATGCTGCCCAGGAACCAAAATGTTTCTTGAAGCCAAATTTGTTTCTTTAAACCAAATGCAAAAACGGACACCAGGAAGAATTTCGGGATGAAATTCCATGTCTAAAAATGGCGTTGCTTCCACTTTTTAAAAATCGCACCTTTTTGGTGCCTGGGGAAGAAAACGCATGACTCTGCGGTCGGGAAAAGGCTGCCCAGGAAATAAAATGTTTTTTGAACTCAAATTTGTTTCTTTAATCCAAATGCAAAAACTGACAGAAAGAAGTATTGTGAGATGAAATTCCATGTCTAAAAATGGTGTTGCTTCCACTTTTTAAAAATCGAGCCTTTTTGGTGCCTTGGGAAGAAAACGCGTGACTCCGCGGTCAGAAAAAATGCTGCCCAGGAAAGAAAATGTTTTTTGAACTCAAATTTGTTTCTTTAAACCAAATGCAAAAACGGACACCAGGAAGAATTTCGGGATGAAATTCCATGTTTAAAAATGGTGTTGCTTCCACTTTTTAAAAATCGAGCCTTTTTGGTGCCTGGGGAAGAAAACGCATGACTCTGCGGTCAGGAAAAAGGCTGCCCAGGAACCAAAATGTTTTTTGAAGCCAAATTTTTTTTTTGAAGCCAAATGCAAAAACGGACACCAGGATGAATTTCGGGATGAAATTCCATGTCTAAAAATGGTGTTGCTTCCACTTTTTAAAAATCGAGCCTTTTTGGTGCCTGGGGAAGAAAACGCGAGACTCCGCGGTCAGAAAAATTGCTGCCCAGGAACCAAAATGTTTTTTGAAGCCAAATTTTTTTTGAAGCCAAATGCAAAAATGGACATGAGGATGAGTTTCGGGATGAAATTCTATGTCCAAAAATGTTGTTGCTTCCACTTTTTAAAAATCGAGCCTTTTTGGTGCCCGGGGAAGAAAACTCATGACTCTGCGGTCAGGAAAAAGGCTGCCCAGGAACCAAAATGTTTTTTGAAGCCAAATTTTTTTTTGAAGCCAAATGCAAAAACGGACATGAGGATGAGTTTCCGGATGAAATTCCATGTCTAAAAATGGTGTCGCTTCCACGTTTTAAAAATCGAGCCTTTTTGCTGCCAGGGGAAGAAAACGTGTGACTCCCTCGTCAGGAAAAATGCTGTCCAGGAACCAAAATGTTTTTTGAAGCCAAAATTTTTTTTGAAGCCAAATGCAAAAACGGACACCAGGATGCGTTTCGGGATGAAATTCCATGTCTAAAAATGGTGTTGCTTCCACTTTTTAAAAATCGAGCCTTTTTGGTGCCTGGGGAAGAAAACGCGTGACTCCGCGGTCAGGAGAAAGGCTGCCCAGGAACCAGAATGTTTTTTGAAGCGAAATTTTTTTTTAAAGCCAAATGCAAGAACGGACACCAGGAAGAATTTCGGGATGAAATTCCATGTCTAAAAATGGTGTTGCTTCCACGTTTTAAAAATCGAGCCTTTTTGGTGCCTGGGGAAGAAAACGCGTGACTCCGCGGTCAGGAAAAATGCTGCCCAGGAACCAAAATGTTTTTTGAAGCCAAATTTGTTTCTTTAAACCAAATGCAAAAACGGACACCAGGAAGAATTTCGGGATGAAATTCCATGTCTAAAAATGGTGTTGCTTCCACTTTTTAAAAATCGAGCCTTTTTGGTGCCTGGGGAAGAAAACGCATGACTCTGCGGTCAGGAAAAAGGCTGCCCAGGAAATAAAATGTTTTTTGAACTCAAATTTGTTTCTTTAATCCAAATGCAAAAACTGACACCAGGAAGTATTTTGGGATGAAATTCCATGTCTAAAAATGGTGTTGCTTCCACTTTTTAAAAATCGAGCCTTTTTGGTGCCTGGGGAAGAAAACGCGTGACTCCGCGGTCAGGAAAAAGGCTGCCCAGGAACCAAAATGTTTTTTGAAGCCAAATTTGTTTCTTTAAACCAAATGCAAAAACGGACACCAGGAAGAATTTCGGGATGAAATTCCATGTTTAAAAATGGTGTTGCTTCCACTTTTTAAAAATCGAGCCTTTTTGGTGCCTGGGGAAGAAAACGCATGACTCTGCGGTCAGGAAAAAGGCTGCCCAGGAACCAAAATGTTTTTTGAAGCCAAATTTTTTTTTTGAAGCCAAATGCAAAAACGAACACCAGGATGAATTTCGGGATGAAATTCCATGTCTAAAAATGGTGTTGCTTCCACTTTTTAAAAATCGAGCCTTTTTGGTGCCTGGGGAAGAAAACGCGAGACTCCGCGGTCAGAAAAAATGCTGCCCAGGAACCAAAATGTTTTTTGAAGCCAAATTTTTTTTTGAAGCCAAATGCAAAAACGGACATGAGGATGAGTTTCCGGATGAAATTCCATGTCTAAAAATGGTGTTGCTTCCACGTTTTAAAAATCGAGCCTTTTTGCTGCCAGGGGAAGAAAACGTGTGACTCCGCCGTCAGGAAAAATGCTGTCCAGGAACCAAAATGTTTTTTGAAGCCAAAATTTTTTTTGAAGCCAAATGCAAAAACGGATATGAGGATGAGTTTCGGGATGAAATTCCATGTCTAAAAATGGTGTTGCTTCCACTTTTTAAAAATCGAGGCTTTTTGGTGCCTGGGGAAGAAAACGCGTAACTCCGCGGTCAGAAAAAATGCTGCCCAGGAACCAAAATGTTTTTTGAACTCAAATTTGTTTCTTTAAACCAAATGCAAAAACGGACACCAGGAAGAATTTCGGGATGAAATTCCATGTCTAAAAATGGTGTTGCTTCCACTTTTTAAAAATCGAGCCTTTTTGGTGCCTGGGGAAGAAAACGTGTGACTCCGCGGTCAGGAAAAAGGCTGCAGAGGAACCAAAATGTTTTTTGAAGCCAATTTTTTTTTTGAAGCCAACATGCAAAAATGGACATCAGGAAGAATTTCGGGATGAAATTCCATGTCTAAAAATGGTGTTGCTTCCACTTTTTAAAAATCGAGCCTTTTTCCTGCCTGGGGAAGAAAACGCGTGACTCCGTGGTCAGAAAAAATGCTGCCCAGGAACCAAAATGTTTTTTGAAGTCAAATTTGTTTCTTTAAACCAAATGCAAAAACGGACACCAGGAAGAATTTCGGGATGAAATTCCATGTCTAAAAATGGTGTTGCTTCCACTTTTTAAAAATCGAGCCTTTTTGGTGCCTGGGGAAGAAAATGCGTGACTCCGCGGTCAGGAAAAAGGCTGCCCAGGAACCAGAATGTTTTTTGAAGCCAAATTTTTTTTTGAAGCCAAATGCAAAAAGGGACACCAGGAAGAATTTCCGGAGGAAATTCCATGTCTAAAAATGGTGTTGCTTCCACTTTTTAAAAATCGAGCCTTTTTGGTGCCTGGGGAAGAAAACGCGTGACTCCGCGGTCAGGAGAAAGGCTGCCCAGGAACCAGAATGTTTTTTGAAGCGAAATTTTTTTTTAAAGCCAAATGCAAGAACGGACACCAGGAAGAATTTCGGGATGAAATTCCATGTCTAAAAATGGTGTTGCTTCCACGTTTTAAAAATCGAGCCTTTTTGGTGCCTGGGGAAGAAAACGCGTGACTCCGCGGTCAGGAAAAATGCTGCCCAGGAACCAAAATGTTTTTTGAAGCCAAATTTGTTTCTTTAAACCAAATGCAAAAACGGACACCAGGAAGAATTTCGGGATGAAATTCCATGTCTAAAAATGGTGTTGCTTCCACTTTTTAAAAATCGAGCCTTTTTGGTGCCTGGGGAAGAAAACGCATGACTCTGCGGTCAGGAAAAAGGCTGCCCAGGAAATAAAATGTTTTTTGAACTCAAATTTGTTTCTTTAATCCAAATGCAAAAACTGACACCAGGAAGTATTTTGGGATGAAATTCCATGTCTAAAAATGGTGTTGCTTCCACTTTTTAAAAATCGAGCCTTTTTGGTGCCTGGGGAAGAAAACGCGTGACTCCGCGGTCAGAAAAAATGCTGCCCAGGAAAGAAAATGTTTTTTGAACTCAAATTTGTTTCTTTAAACCAAATGCAAAAACGGACACCAGGAAGAATTTCGGGATGAAATTCCATGTTTAAAAATGGTGTTGCTTCCACTTTTTAAAAATCGAGCCTTTTTGGTGCCTGGGGAAGAAAACGCATGACTCTGCGGTCAGGAAAAAGGCTGCCCAGGAACCAAAATGTTTTTTGAAGCCAAATTTTTTTTTGAAGCCAAATGCAAAAACGGACACCAGGATGAGTTTCGGGATGAAATTCCATGTCTAAAAATGGTGTTGCTTCCACTTTTTAAAAATCGAGGCTTTTTGGTGCCTGGGGAAGAAAAAGCGTGACTCCGCGGTCAGGAAAAATGCTGCCCAGGAACCAAAATGTTTTTTGAAGCCAAATTTGTTTCTTTAAACCAAATGCAAAAACGGACACCAGGAAGTATTTTGGGATGAAATTCCATGTCTAAAAATGGTGTTGCTTCCACTTTTTAAAAATCGAGCCTTTTTGGTGCCTGGGGAAGAAAACGCGTGACTCCGCGGTCAGAAAAAATGCTGCCCAGGAACCAAAATGTTTTTTGAAGCCAAATTTGTTTCTTTAAACCAAATGCAAAAACGGACACCAGGAAGAATTTCGGGATGAAATTCCATGTCTAAAAATGGCGTTGCTTCCACTTTTTAAAAATAGCACCTTTTTGGTGCCTGGGGAAGAAAACGCGTGACTCCGCGGTCAGGAAAAATGCTGCCCAGGAACCAAAATGTTTTTTGAAGCCAAATTTGTTTCTTTAAACCAAATGCAAAAACGGACACCAGGAAGAATTTCGGGATGAAATTCCATGTCTAAAAATGGTGTTGCTTCCACTTTTTAAAAATCGAGCCTTTTTGGTGCCTGGGGAAGAAAACGCATGACTCTGCGGTCGGGAAAAGGCTGCCCAGGAAATAAAATGTTTTTTGAACTCAAATTTGTTTCTTTAATCCAAATGCAAAAACTGACAGAAGGAAGTATTGTGAGATGAAATTCCATGTCTAAAAATGGTGTTGCTTCCACTTTTTAAAAATCGAGCCTTTTTGGTGCCCGGGGAAGAAAACTGATGACTCTGCGGTCAGGAAAAAGGCTGCCCAGGAACCAAAATGTTTTTTGAAGCCAAATTTTTTTTTGAAGCCAAATGCAAAAACGGACATGAGGATGAGTTTCCGGATGAAATTCCATGTCTAAAAATGGTGTTGCTTCCACGTTTTAAAAATCGAGCCTTTTTGCTGCCAGGGGAAGAAAACGTGTGACTCCCTCGTCAGGAAAAATGCTGTCCAGGAACCAAAATGTTTTTTGAAGCCAAAATTTTTTTTGAAGCCAAATGCAAAAACAGACACCAGGATGCGTTTCGGGATGAAATTCCATGTCTAAAAATGGTGTTGCTTCCACTTTTTAAAAATCGAGGCTTTTTGGTGCCTGGGGAAGAAAACGCGTAACTCCGCGGTCAGAAAAAATGCTGCCCAGGAACCAAAATGTTTTTTGAACTCAAATTTGTTTCTTTAAACCAAATGCAAAAACGGACACCAGGAAGAATTTCGGGATGAAATTCCATGTCTAAAAATGGTGTTGCTTCCACTTTTTAAAAATCGAGCCTTTTTGGTGCCTGGGGAAGAAAACGCATGACTCTGCGGTCAGGAAAAAGGCTGCCCAGGAAATAAAATGTTTTTTGAACTCAAATTTGTTTCTTTAATCCAAATGCAAAAACTGACACCAGGAAGTATTTTGGGATGAAATTCCATGGCCAGAAATGGTGTTGCTTCCACTTTTTAAAAATCGAGCCTTTTTGGTGCCTGGGGAAGAAAACGCGTGACTCCGCGGTCAGGAAAAAGGCTGCCCAGGAACCAAAATGTTTTTTGAAGCCAAATTTGTTTTTTTAAACCAAATGCAAAAACGGACACCAGGAAGAATTTCGGGATGAAATTCCATGTTTAAAAATGGTGTTGCTTCCACTTTTTAAAAATCGAGCCTTTTTGGTGCCTGGGGAAGAAAACGCATGACTCTGCGGTCAGGAAAAAGGCTGCCCAGGAACCAAAATGTTTTTTGAAGCCAAATTTTTTTTTTGAAGCCAAATGCAAAAACGGACACCAGGATGAATTTCGGGATGAAATTCCATGTCTAAAAATGGTGTTGCTTCCACTTTTTAAAAATCGAGCCTTTTTGGTGCCTGGGGAAGAAAACGCGAGACTCCGCGGTCAGAAAAAATGCTGCCCAGGAACCAAAATGTTTTTTGAAGCCAAATTTTTTTTTGAAGCCAAATGCAAAAACGGACATGAGGATGAGTTTCGGGATGAAATTCTATGTCCAAAAATGTTGTTGCTTCCACTTTTTAAAAATCGAGCCTTTTTGGTGCCCGGGGAAGAAAACTCATGACTCTGCGGTCAGGAAAAAGGCTGCCCAGGAACCAAAATGTTTTTTGAAGCCAAATTTTTTTTTGAAGCCAAATGCAAAAACGGACATGAGGATGAGTTTCCGGATGAAATTCCATGTCTAAAAATGGTGTTGCTTCCACGTTTTAAAAATCGAGCCTTTTTGCTGCCAGGGGAAGAAAACGTGTGACTCCGCCGTCAGGAAAAATGCTGTCCAGGAACCAAAATGTTTTTTGAAGCCAAAATTTTTTTTGAAGCCAAATGCAAAAACGGATATGAGGATGAGTTTCGGGATGAAATTCCATGTCTAAAAATGGTGTTGCTTCCACTTTTTAAAAATCGAGGCTTTTTGGTGCCTGGGGAAGAAAACGCGTAACTCCGCGGTCAGAAAAAATGCTGCCCTGGAACCAAAATGTTTTTTGAACTCAAATTTGTTTCTTTAAACCAAATGCAAAAACGGACACCAGGAAGAATTTCGGGATGAAATTCCATGTCTAAAAATGGTGTTGCTTCCACTTTTTAAAAATCGAGCCTTTTTGGTGCCTGGGGAAGAAAACGCGTGACTCCGCGGTCAGGAAAAAGGCTGCAGAGGAACCAAAATGTTTTTTGAAGCCAATTTTTTTTTTGAAGCCAACATGCAAAAATGGACATCAGGAAGAATTTCGGGATGAAATTCCATGTCTAAAAATGGTGTTGCTTCCACTTTTTAAAAATCGAGCCTTTTTCCTGCCTGGGGAAGAAATCGCGTGACTCCGTGGTCAGAAAAAATGCTGCCCAGGAACCAAAATGTTTTTTGAAGTCAAATTTGTTTCTTTAAACCAAATGCAAAAACGGACACCAGGAAGAATTTCGGGATGAAATTCCATGTCTAAAAATGGTGTTGCTTCCACTTTTTAAAAATCGAGCCTTTTTGGTGCCTGGGGAAGAAAACGCATGACTCTGCGGTCAGGAAAAAGGCTGCCCAGGAACCAAAATGTTTTTTGAAGCCAAATTTTTTTTTTGAAGCCAAATGCAAAAACGGACACCAGGATGAATTTCGGGATGAAATTCCATGTCTAAAAATGGTGTTGCTTCCACTTTTTAAAAATCGAGCCTTTTTGGTGCCTGGGGAAGAAAACGCGAGACTCCGCGGTCAGAAAAAATGCTGCCCAGGAACCAAAATGTTTTTTGAAGCCAAATTTTTTTTTGAAGCCAAATGCAAAAACGGACATGAGGATGAGTTTCGGGATGAAATTCTATGTCCAAAAATGTTGTTGCTTCCACTTTTTAAAAATCGAGCCTTTTTGGTGCCCGGGGAAGAAAACTCATGACTCTGCGGTCAGGAAAAAGGCTGCCCAGGAACCAAAATGTTTTTTGAAGCCAAATTTTTTTTTGAAGCCAAATGCAAAAACGGACATGAGGATGAGTTTCCGGATGAAATTCCATGTCTAAAAATGGTGTTGCTTCCACGTTTTAAAAATCGAGCCTTTTTGCTGCCAGGGGAAGAAAACGTGTGACTCCGCCGTCAGGAAAAATGCTGTCCAGGAACCAAAATGTTTTTTGAAGCCAAAATTTTTTTTGAAGCCAAATGCAAAAACGGATATGAGGATGAGTTTCGGGATGAAATTCCATGTCTAAAAATGGTGTTGCTTCCACTTTTTAAAAATCGAGGCTTTTTGGTGCCTGGGGAAGAAAACGCGTAACTCCGCGGTCAGAAAAAATGCTGCCCAGGAACCAAAATGTTTTTTGAACTCAAATTTGTTTCTTTAAACCAAATGCAAAAACGGACACCAGGAAGAATTTCGGGATGAAATTCCATGTCTAAAAATGGTGTTGCTTCCACTTTTTAAAAATCGAGCCTTTTTGGTGCCTGGGGAAGAAAACGCGTGACTCCGCGGTCAGGAAAAAGGCTGCAGAGGAACCAAAATGTTTTTTGAAGCCAATTTTTTTTTTGAAGCCAACATGCAAAAATGGACATCAGGAAGAATTTCGGGATGAAATTCCATGTCTAAAAATGGTGTTGCTTCCACTTTTTAAAAATCGAGCCTTTTTCCTGCCTGGGGAAGAAAACGCGTGACTCCGTGGTCAGAAAAAATGCTGCCCAGGAACCAAAATGTTTTTTGAAGTCAAATTTGTTTCTTTAAACCAAATGCAAAAACGGACACCAGGAAGAATTTCGGGATGAAATTCCATGTCTAAAAATGGTGTTGCTTCCACTTTTTAAAAATCGAGCCTTTTTGGTGCCTGGGGAAGAAAATGCGTGACTCCGCGGTCAGGAAAAAGGCTGCCCAGGAACCAGAATGTTTTTTGAAGCCAAATTTTTTTTTGAAGCCAAATGCAAAAAGGGACACCAGGAAGAATTTCCGGAGGAAATTCCATGTCTAAAAATGGTGTTGCTTCCACTTTTTAAAAATCGAGCCTTTTTGGTGCCTGGGGAAGAAAACGCGTGACTCCGCGGTCAGGAGAAAGGCTGCCCAGGAACCAGAATGTTTTTTGAAGCGAAATTTTTTTTTAAAGCCAAATGCAAGAACGGACACCAGGAAGAATTTCGGGATGAAATTCCATGTCTAAAAATGGTGTTGCTTCCACGTTTTAAAAATCGAGCCTTTTTGGTGCCTGGGGAAGAAAACGTGTGACTCCGCGGTCAGAAAAAATGCTGCCCAGGAACCAAAATGTTTTTTGAACTCAAATTTGTTTCTTTAAACCAAATGCAAAAACGGACACCAGGAAGAATTTCGGGATGAAATTCCATGTCTAAAAATGGTGTTGCTTCCACTTTTTAAAAATCGAGCCTTTTTGGTGCCTGGGGAAGAAAACGCATGACTCTGCGGTCAGGAAAAAGGCTGCCCAGGAAATAAAATGTTTTTTGAACTCAAATTTGTTTCTTTAATCCAAATGCAAAAACTGACACCAGGAAGTATTTTGGGATGAAATTCCATGTCTAAAAATGGTGTTGCTTCCACTTTTTAAAAATCGAGCCTTTTTGGTGCCTGGGGAAGAAAACGCGTGACTCCGCGGTCAGGAAAAAGGCTGCCCAGGAACCAAAATGTTTTTTGAAGCCAAATTTGTTTTTTTAAACCAAATGCAAAAACGGACACCAGGAAGAATTTCGGGATGAAATTCCATGTTTAAAAATGGTGTTGCTTCCACTTTTTAAAAATCGAGCCTTTTTGGTGCCTGGGGAAGAAAACGCATGACTCTGCGGTCAGGAAAAAGGCTGCCCAGGAACCAAAATGTTTTTTGAAGCCAAATTTTTTTTTTGAAGCCAAATGCAAAAACGGACACCAGGATGAATTTCGGGATGAAATTCCATGTCTAAAAATGGTGTTGCTTCCACTTTTTAAAAATCGAGCCTTTTTGGTGCCTGGGGAAGAAAACGCGAGACTCCGCGGTCAGAAAAAATGCTGCCCAGGAACCAAAATGTTTTTTGAAGCCAAATTTTTTTTTGAAGCCAAATGCAAAAACGGACATGAGGATGAGTTTCGGGATGAAATTCTATGTCCAAAAATGTTGTTGCTTCCACTTTTTAAAAATCGAGCCTTTTTGGTGCCCGGGGAAGAAAACTCATGACTCTGCGGTCAGGAAAAAGGCTGCCCAGGAACCAAAATGTTTTTTGAAGCCAAATTTTTTTTTGAAGCCAAATGCAAAAACGGACATGAGGATGAGTTTCCGGATGAAATTCCATGTCTAAAAATGGTGTTGCTTCCACGTTTTAAAAATCGAGCCTTTTTGCTGCCAGGGGAAGAAAACGTGTGACTCCGCCGTCAGGAAAAATGCTGTCCAGGAACCAAAATGTTTTTTGAAGCCAAAATTTTTTTTGAAGCCAAATGCAAAAACGGATATGAGGATGAGTTTCGGGATGAAATTCCATGTCTAAAAATGGTGTTGCTTCCACTTTTTAAAAATCGAGGCTTTTTGGTGCCTGGGGAAGAAAACGCGTAACTCCGCGGTCAGAAAAAATGCTGCCCTGGAACCAAAATGTTTTTTGAACTCAAATTTGTTTCTTTAAACCAAATGCAAAAACGGACACCAGGAAGAATTTCGGGATGAAATTCCATGTCTAAAAATGGTGTTGCTTCCACTTTTTAAAAATCGAGCCTTTTTGGTGCCTGGGGAAGAAAACGCGTGACTCCGCGGTCAGGAAAAAGGCTGCAGAGGAACCAAAATGTTTTTTGAAGCCAATTTTTTTTTTGAAGCCAACATGCAAAAATGGACATCAGGAAGAATTTCGGGATGAAATTCCATGTCTAAAAATGGTGTTGCTTCCACTTTTTAAAAATCGAGCCTTTTTCCTGCCTGGGGAAGAAATCGCGTGACTCCGTGGTCAGAAAAAATGCTGCCCAGGAACCAAAATGTTTTTTGAAGTCAAATTTGTTTCTTTAAACCAAATGCAAAAACGGACACCAGGAAGAATTTCGGGATGAAATTCCATGTCTAAAAATGGTGTTGCTTCCACTTTTTAAAAATCGAGCCTTTTTGGTGCCTGGGGAAGAAAACGCATGACTCTGCGGTCAGGAAAAAGGCTGCCCAGGAACCAAAATGTTTTTTGAAGCCAAATTTTTTTTTTGAAGCCAAATGCAAAAACGGACACCAGGATGAATTTCGGGATGAAATTCCATGTCTAAAAATGGTGTTGCTTCCACTTTTTAAAAATCGAGCCTTTTTGGTGCCTGGGGAAGAAAACGCGAGACTCCGCGGTCAGAAAAAATGCTGCCCAGGAACCAAAATGTTTTTTGAAGCCAAATTTTTTTTTGAAGCCAAATGCAAAAACGGACATGAGGATGAGTTTCGGGATGAAATTCTATGTCCAAAAATGTTGTTGCTTCCACTTTTTAAAAATCGAGCCTTTTTGGTGCCCGGGGAAGAAAACTCATGACTCTGCGGTCAGGAAAAAGGCTGCCCAGGAACCAAAATGTTTTTTGAAGCCAAATTTTTTTTTGAAGCCAAATGCAAAAACGGACATGAGGATGAGTTTCCGGATGAAATTCCATGTCTAAAAATGGTGTTGCTTCCACGTTTTAAAAATCGAGCCTTTTTGCTGCCAGGGGAAGAAAATGTGTGACTCCGCCGTCAGGAAAAATGCTGTCCAGGAACCAAAATGTTTTTTGAAGCCAAAATTTTTTTTGAAGCCAAATGCAAAAACGGATATGAGGATGAGTTTCGGGATGAAATTCCATGTCTAAAAATGGTGTTGCTTCCACTTTTTAAAAATCGAGGCTTTTTGGTGCCTGGGGAAGAAAACGCGTAACTCCGCGGTCAGAAAAAATGCTGCCCAGGAACCAAAATGTTTTTTGAACTCAAATTTGTTTCTTTAAACCAAATGCAAAAACGGACACCAGGAAGAATTTCGGGATGAAATTCCATGTCTAAAAATGGTGTTGCTTCCACTTTTTAAAAATCGAGCCTTTTTGGTGCCTGGGGAAGAAAACGCGTGACTCCGCGGTCAGGAAAAAGGCTGCAGAGGAACCAAAATGTTTTTTGAAGCCAATTTTTTTTTTGAAGCCAACATGCAAAAATGGACATCAGGAAGAATTTCGGGATGAAATTCCATGTCTAAAAATGGTGTTGCTTCCACTTTTTAAAAATCGAGCCTTTTTCCTGCCTGGGGAAGAAAACGCGTGACTCCGTGGTCAGAAAAAATGCTGCCCAGGAACCAAAATGTTTTTTGAAGTCAAATTTGTTTCTTTAAACCAAATGCAAAAACGGACACCAGGAAGAATTTCGGGATGAAATTCCATGTCTAAAAATGGTGTTGCTTCCACTTTTTAAAAATCGAGCCTTTTTGGTGCCTGGGGAAGAAAATGCGTGACTCCGCGGTCAGGAAAAAGGCTGCCCAGGAACCAGAATGTTTTTTGAAGCCAAATTTTTTTTTGAAGCCAAATGCAAAAAGGGACACCAGGAAGAATTTCCGGAGGAAATTCCATGTCTAAAAATGGTGTTGCTTCCACTTTTTAAAAATCGAGCCTTTTTGGTGCCTGGGGAAGAAAACGCGTGACTCCGCGGTCAGGAGAAAGGCTGCCCAGGAACCAGAATGTTTTTTGAAGCGAAATTTTTTTTTAAAGCCAAATGCAAGAACGGACACCAGGAAGAATTTCGGGATGAAATTCCATGTCTAAAAATGGTGTTGCTTCCACGTTTTAAAAATCGAGCCTTTTTGGTGCCTGGGGAAGAAAACGTGTGACTCCGCGGTCAGGAAAAATGCTGTCCAGGAACCAAAATGTTTTTTGAAGCCAAATTTTTTTTTGAAGCAAAATGCAAAAACGGGCATGAGGATGAGTTTCGGGATGAAATTCCATGTCTAAAAATGGTGTTGCTTCCACTTTTTAAAAATCGAGGCTTTTTGGTGCCTGGGGAAGAAAACGCGTAACTCCGCGGTCAGAAAAAATGCTGCCCAGGAACGAAAATGTTTTTTGAACTCAAATTTGTTTCTTTAAACCAAATGAAAAAACGGACACCAGGAAGAATTTCGGGATGAAATTCCATGTCTAAAAATGGTGTTGCTTCCACTTTTTAAAAATCGAGCCTTTTTGGTGCCTGGGGAAGAAAACGCGTGACTCCGCGGTCAGGAAAAAGGCTGCAGAGGAACCAAAATGTTTTTTGAAGCCAATTTTTTTTTTGAAGCCAACATGCAAAAATGGACATCAGGAAGAATTTCGGGATGAAATTCCATGTCTAAAAATGGTGTTGCTTCCACTTTTTAAAAATCGAGCCTTTTTCCTGCCTGGGGAAGAAATCGCGTGACTCCGTGGTCAGAAAAAATGCTGCCCAGGAACCAAAATGTTTTTTGAAGTCAAATTTGTTTCTTTAAACCAAATGCAAAAACGGACACCAGGAAGAATTTCGGGATGAAATTCCATGTCTAAAAATGGTGTTGCTTCCAGTTTTTAAAAATCGAGCCTTTTTGGTGCCTGGGGAAGAAAACGCGTGACTCCGCGGTCAGGAAAAAGGCTGCAGAGGAACCAAAATGTTTTTTGAAGCCAATTTTTTTTTTGAAGCCAACATGCAAAAATGGACATCAGGAAGAATTTCGGGATGAAATTCCATGTCTAAAAATGGTGTTGCTTCCACTTTTTAAAAATCGAGCCTTTTTCCTGCCTGGGGAAGAAATCGCGTGACTCCGTGGTCAGAAAAAATGCTGCCCAGGAACCAGAATGTTTTTTGAAGCCAAATTTTTTTTTGAAGCCAAATGCAAAAAGGGACACCAGGAAGAATTTCCGGAGGAAATTCCATGTCTAAAAATGGTGTTGCTTCCACTTTTTAAAAATCGATCCTTTTTGGTGCCTGGGGAAGAAAACGCGTGACTCCGCGGTCAGGAAAAAGGCTGCCCAGGAACCAAAATGTTTTTTGAAGCCAAATTTTTTTTTGAAGCCAAATGCAAAAACGGACACCAGGATGAATTTCGGGATGAAATTCCATGTCTAAAAATGGTGTTGCTTCCACTTTTTAAAAATCGAGCCTTTTTGGTGCCTGGGGAAAAAAACGCGTGACTCCGCGGTCAGAAAAAATGCTGCCCAGGAACCAAAATGTTTTTTGAAGCCAAATTTTTTTTTGAAGCCAAATGCAAAAACGGACATGAGGATGAGTTTCCGGATGAAATTCCATGTCTAAAAATGGTGTTGCTTCCACGTTTTAAAAATCGAGCCTTTTTGCTGCCAGGGGAAGAAAACGTGTGACTCCGCCGTCAGGAAAAATGCTGTCCAGGAACCAAAATGTTTTTTGAAGCCAAATTTTTTTTTGAAGCCAAATGCAAAAACGGACACCAGGATGCGTTTCGGGATGAAATTCCATGTCTAAAAATGGTGTTGCTTCCACTTTTTAAAAATCGAGGCTTTTTGGTGCCTGGGGAAGAAAACGCGTAACTCCGCGGTCAGAAAAAATGCTGCCCAGGAACCAAAATGTTTTTTGAACTCAAATTTGTTTCTTTAAACCAAATGCAAAAACGGACACCAGGAAGAATTTCGGGATGAAATTCCAGGTCTAAAAATGGTGTTGCTTCCACTTTTTAAAAATCGAGCCTTTTTGGTGCCTGGGGAAGAAAACGCGTGACTCCGCGGTCAGGAAAAAGGCTGCCCAGGAACCAAAATGTTTTTTGAAGCCAAATTTTTTTTTGAAGCCAAATGCAAAAACGGACACCAGGATGAATTTCGGGATGAAATTCCATGTCTAAAAATGGTGTTGCTTCCACTTTTTAAAAATCGAGCCTTTTTGGTGCCTGGGGAAAAAAACGCGTGACTCCGCGGTCAGAAAAAATGCTGCCCAGGAACCAAAATGTTTTTTGAAGCCAAATTTTTTTTTGAAGCCAAATGCAAAAATGGACATGAGGATGAGTTTCGGGATGAAATTCTATGTCCAAAAATGTTGTTGCTTCCACTTTTTAAAAATCGAGCCTTTTTGGTGCCCGGGGAAGAAAACTCATGACTCTGCGGTCAGGAAAAAGGCTGCCCAGGAACCAAAATGTTTTTTGAAGCCAAATTTTTTTTTGAAGCCAAATGCAAAAACGGACATGAGGATGAGTTTCCGGATGAAATTCCATGTCTAAAAATGGTGTTGCTTCCACGTTTTAAAAATCGAGCCTTTTTGCTGCCAGGGAAAGAAAACGTGTGACTCCCTCGTCAGGAAAAATGCTGTCCAGGAACCAAAATGTTTTTTGAAGCCAAAATTTTTTTTGAAGCCAAATGCAAAAACGGACACCAGGATGCGTTTCGGGATGAAATTCCATGTCTAAAAATGGTGTTGCTTCCACTTTTTAAAAATCGAGGCTTTTTGGTGCCTGGGGAAGAAAACGCGTAACTCCGCGGTCAGAAAAAATGCTGCCCAGGAACCAAAATGTTTTTTGAACTCAAATTTGTTTCTTTAAACCAAATGCAAAAACGGACACCAGGAAGAATTTCGGGATGAAATTCCATGTCTAAAAATGGTGTTGCTTCCACTTTTTAAAAATCGAGCCTTTTTGGTGCCTGGGGAAGAAAACGCATGACTCTGCGGTCAGGAAAAAGGCTGCCCAGGAAATAAAATGTTTTTTGAACTCAAATTTGTTTCTTTAATCCAAATGCAAAAACTGACACCAGGAAGTATTTTGGGATGAAATTCCATGTCTAAAAATGGTGTTGCTTCCACTTTTTAAAAATCGAGCCTTTTTGGTGCCTGGGGAAGAAAACGCGTGACTCCGCGGTCAGGAAAAAGGCTGCCCAGGAACCAAAATGTTTTTTGAAGCCAAATTTGTTTCTTTAAACCAAATGCAAAAACGGACACCAGGAAGAATTTCGGGATGAAATTCCATGTTTAAAAATGGTGTTGCTTCCACTTTTTAAAAATCGAGCCTTTTTGGTGCCTGGGGAAGAAAACGCATGACTCTGCGGTCAGGAAAAAGGCTGCCCAGGAACCAAAATGTTTTTTGAAGCCAAATTTTTTTTTTGAAGCCAAATGCAAAAACGGACACCAGGATGAATTTCGGGATGAAATTCCATGTCTAAAAATGGTGTTGCTTCCACTTTTTAAAAATCGAGCCTTTTTGGTGCCTGGGGAAGAAAACGCGAGACTCCGCGGTCAGAAAAAATGCTGCCCAGGAACCAAAATGTTTTTTGAAGCCAAATTTTTTTTTGAAGCCAAATGCAAAAACGGACATGAGGATGAGTTTCGGGATGAAATTCTATGTCCAAAAATGTTGTTGCTTCCACTTTTTAAAAATCGAGCCTTTTTGGTGCCCGGGGAAGAAAACTCATGACTCTGCGGTCAGGAAAAAGGCTGCCCAGGAACCAAAATGTTTTTTGAAGCCAAATTTTTTTTTGAAGCCAAATGCAAAAACGGACATGAGGATGAGTTTCCGGATGAAATTCCATGTCTAAAAATGGTGTTGCTTCCACGTTTTAAAAATCGAGCCTTTTTGCTGCCAGGGGAAGAAAACGTGTGACTCCGCCGTCAGGAAAAATGCTGTCCAGGAACCAAAATGTTTTTTGAAGCCAAAATTTTTTTTGAAGCCAAATGCAAAAACGGATATGAGGATGAGTTTCGGGATGAAATTCCATGTCTAAAAATGGTGTTGCTTCCACTTTTTAAAAATCGAGGCTTTTTGGTGCCTGGGGAAGAAAACGCGTAACTCCGCGGTCAGAAAAAATGCTGCCCAGGAACCAAAATGTTTTTTGAACTCAAATTTGTTTCTTTAAACCAAATGCAAAAACGGACACCAGGAAGAATTTCGGGATGAAATTCCATGTCTAAAAATGGTGTTGCTTCCACTTTTTAAAAATCGAGCCTTTTTGGTGCCTGGGGAAGAAAACGCGTGACTCCGCGGTCAGGAAAAAGGCTGCAGAGGAACCAAAATGTTTTTTGAAGCCAATTTTTTTTTTGAAGCCAACATGCAAAAATGGACATCAGGAAGAATTTCGGGATGAAATTCCATGTCTAAAAATGGTGTTGCTTCCACTTTTTAAAAATCGAGCCTTTTTCCTGCCTGGGGAAGAAAACGCGTGACTCCGTGGTCAGAAAAAATGCTGCCCAGGAACCAAAATGTTTTTTGAAGTCAAATTTGTTTCTTTAAACCAAATGCAAAAACGGACACCAGGAAGAATTTCGGGATGAAATTCCATGTCTAAAAATGGTGTTGCTTCCACTTTTTAAAAATCGAGCCTTTTTGGTGCCTGGGGAAGAAAATGCGTGACTCCGCGGTCAGGAGAAAGGCTGCCCAGGAACCAGAATGTTTTTTGAAGCGAAATTTTTTTTTAAAGCCAAATGCAAGAACGGACACCAGGAAGAATTTCGGGATGAAATTCCATGTCTAAAAATGGTGTTGCTTCCACGTTTTAAAAATCGAGCCTTTTTGGTGCCTGGGGAAGAAAACGCGTGACTCCACGGTCAGGAAAAATGCTGCCCAGGAACCAAAATGTTTTTTGAAGCCAAATTTGTTTCTTTAAACCAAATGCAAAAACGGACACCAGGAAGTATTTTGGGATGAAATTCCATGTCTAAAAATGGTGTTGCTTCCACTTTTTAAAAATCGAGCCTTTTTGGTGCCTGGGGAAGAAAACGCGTGACTCCGCGGTCAGAAAAAATGCTGCCCAGGAACCAAAATGTTTTTTGAAGCCAAATTTGTTTCTTTAAACCAAATGCAAAAACGGACACCAGGAAGAATTTCGGGATGAAATTCCATGTCTAAAAATGGTGTTGCTTCCACTTTTTAAAAATCGACCCTTTTTGGTGCCTGGGGAAGAAAACGCATGACTCTGCGGTCAGGAAAAAGGCTGCCCAGGAAATAAAATGTTTTTTGAACTCAAATTTGTTTCTTTAATCCAAATGCAAAAACTGACACCAGGAAGTATTTTGGGATGAAATTCCATGTCTAAAAATGGTGTTGCTTCCACTTTTTAAAAATCGAGCCTTTTTGGTGCCTGGGGAAGAAAACGCGTGACTCCGCGGTCAGAAAAAATGCTGCCCAGGAAAGAAAATGTTTTTTGAACTCAAATTTGTTTCTTTAAACCAAATGCAAAAACGGACACCAGGAAGAATTTCGGGATTAAATTCCATGTTTAAAAATGGTGTTGCTTCCACTTTTTAAAAATCGAGCCTTTTTGGTGCCTGGGGAAGAAAACGCATGACTCTGCGGTCAGGAAAAAGGCTGCCCAGGAACCAAAATGTTTTTTGAAGCCAAATTTTTTTTTGAAGCCAAATGCAAAAACGGACACCAGGATGAGTTTCGGGATGAAATTCCATGTCTAAAAATGGTGTTGCTTCCACTTTTTAAAAATCGAGCCTTTTTGGTGCCTGGGGAAGAAAACGCGTGACTCCGCGGTCAGGAAAAATGCTGCCCAGGAACCAAAATGTTTTTTGAAGCCAAATTTGTTTCTTTAAACCAAATGCAAAAACGGACACCAGGAAGAATTTCGGGATGAAATTCCATGTCTAAAAATGGCGTTGCTTCCACTTTTTAAAAATAGCACCTTTTTGGTGCCTGGGGAAGAAAACGCGTGACTCCGCGGTCAGGAAAAATGCTGCCCAGGAACCAAAATGTTTTTTGAAGCCAAATTTGTTTCTTTAAACCAAATGCAAAAACGGACACCAGGAAGAATTTCGGGATGAAATTCCATGTCTAAAAATGGTGTTGCTTCCACTTTTTAAAAATCGAGCCTTTTTGGTGCCTGGGGAAGAAAACGCATGACTCTGCGGTCGGGAAAAGGCTGCCCAGGAAATAAAATGTTTTTTGAACTCAAATTTGTTTCTTTAATCCAAATGCAAAAACTGACAGAAGGAAGTATTGTGAGATGAAATTCCATGTCTAAAAATGGTGTTGCTTCCACTTTTTAAAAATCGAGCCTTTTTGGTGCCTTGGGAAGAAAACGCGTGACTCCGCGGTCAGAAAAAATGCTGCCCAGGAAAGAAAATGTTTTTTGAACTCAAATTTGTTTCTTTAAACCAAATGCAAAAACGGACACCAGGAAGAATTTCGGGATGAAATTCCATGTTTAAAAATGGTGTTGCTTCCACTTTTTAAAAATCGAGCCTTTTTGGTGCCTGGGGAAGAAAACGCATGACTCTGCGGTCAGGAAAAAGGCTGCCCAGGAACCAAAATGTTTTTTGAAGCCAAATTTTTTTTTTGAAGCCAAATGCAAAAACGGACACCAGGATGAATTTCGGGATGAAATTCCATGTCTAAAAATGGTGTTGCTTCCACTTTTTAAAAATCGAGCCTTTTTGGTGCCTGGGGAAGAAAACGCGAGACTCCGCGGTCAGAAAAAATGCTGCCCAGGAACCAAAATGTTTTTTGAAGCCAAATTTTTTTTTGAAGCCAAATGCAAAAATGGACATGAGGATGAGTTTCGGGATGAAATTCTATGTCCAAAAATGTTGTTGCTTCCACTTTTTAAAAATCGAGCCTTTTTGGTGCCCGGGGAAGAAAACTCATGACTCTGCGGTCAGGAAAAAGGCTGCCCAGGAACCAAAATGTTTTTTGAAGCCAAATTTTTTTTTGAAGCCAAATGCAAAAACGGACATGAGGATGAGTTTCCGGATGAAATTCCATGTCTAAAAATGGTGTTGCTTCCACGTTTTAAAAATCGAGCCTTTTTGCTGCCAGGGGAAGAAAACGTGTGACTCCCTCGTCAGGAAAAATGCTGTCCACGAACCAAAATGTTTTTTGAAGCCAAAATTTTTTTTGAAGCCAAATGCAAAAACGGACACCAGGATGCGTTTCGGGATGAAATTCCATGTCTAAAAATGGTGTTGCTTCCACTTTTTAAAAATCGAGGCTTTTTGGTGCCTGGGGAAGAAAACGCGTAACTCCGCGGTCAGAAAAAATGCTGCCCAGGAACCAAAATGTTTTTTGAACTCAAATTTGTTTCTTTAAACCAAATGCAAAAACGGACACCAGGAAGAATTTCGGGATGAAATTCCATGTCTAAAAATGGTGTTGCTTCCACTTTTTAAAAATCGAGCCTTTTTGGTGCCTGGGGAAGAAAACGCATGACTCTGCGGTCAGGAAAAAGGCTGCCCAGGAAATAAAATGTTTTTTGAACTCAAATTTGTTTCTTTAATCCAAATGCAAAAACTGACACCAGGAAGTATTTTGGGATGAAATTCCATGTCTAAAAATGGTGTTGCTTCCACTTTTTAAAAATCGAGCCTTTTTGGTGCCTGGGGAAGAAAACGCGTGACTCCGCGGTCAGGAAAAAGGCTGCCCAGGAACCAAAATGTTTTTTGAAGCCAAATTTGTTTCTTTAAACCAAATGCAAAAACGGACACCAGGAAGAATTTCGGGATGAAATTCCATGTTTAAAAATGGTGTTGCTTCCACTTTTTAAAAATCGAGCCTTTTTGGTGCCTGGGGAAGAAAACGCATGACTCTGCGGTCAGGAAAAAGGCTGCCCAGGAACCAAAATGTTTTTTGAAGCCAAATTTTTTTTTTGAAGCCAAATGCAAAAACGGACACCAGGATGAATTTCGGGATGAAATTCCATGTCTAAAAATGGTGTTGCTTCCACTTTTTAAAAATCGAGCCTTTTTGGTGCCTGGGGAAGAAAACGCGAGACTCCGCGGTCAGAAAAAATGCTGCCCAGGAACCAAAATGTTTTTTGAAGCCAAATTTTTTTTTGAAGCCAAATGCAAAAACGGACATGAGGATGAGTTTCGGGATGAAATTCTATGTCCAAAAATGTTGTTGCTTCCACTTTTTAAAAATCGAGCCTTTTTGGTGCCCGGGGAAGAAAACTCATGACTCTGCGGTCAGGAAAAAGGCTGCCCAGGAACCAAAATGTTTTTTGAAGCCAAATTTTTTTTTGAAGCCAAATGCAAAAACGGACATGAGGATGAGTTTCCGGATGAAATTCCATGTCTAAAAATGGTGTTGCTTCCACGTTTTAAAAATCGAGCCTTTTTGCTGCCAGGGGAAGAAAACGTGTGACTCCGCCGTCAGGAAAAATGCTGTCCAGGAACCAAAATGTTTTTTGAAGCCAAAATTTTTTTTGAAGCCAAATGCAAAAACGGATATGAGGATGAGTTTCGGGATGAAATTCCATGTCTAAAAATGGTGTTGCTTCCACTTTTTAAAAATCGAGGCTTTTTGGTGCCTGGGGAAGAAAACGCGTAACTCCGCGGTCAGAAAAAATGCTGCCCAGGAACCAAAATGTTTTTTGAACTCAAATTTGTTTCTTTAAACCAAATGCAAAAACGGACACCAGGAAGAATTTCGGGATGAAATTCCATGTCTAAAAATGGTGTTGCTTCCACTTTTTAAAAATCGAGCCTTTTTGGTGCCTGGGGAAGAAAACGCGTGACTCCGCGGTCAGGAAAAAGGCTGCAGAGGAACCAAAATGTTTTTTGAAGCCAATTTTTTTTTGAAGCCAACATGCAAAAATGGACATCAGGAAGAATTTCGGGATGAAATTCCATGTCTAAAAATGGTGTTGCTTCCACTTTTTAAAAATCGAGCCTTTTTCCTGCCTGGGGAAGAAAACGCGTGACTCCGTGGTCAGAAAAAATGCTGCCCAGGAACCAAAATGTTTTTTGAAGTCAAATTTGTTTCTTTAAACCAAATGCAAAAACGGACACCAGGAAGAATTTCGGGATGAAATTCCATGTCTAAAAATGGTGTTGCTTCCACGTTTTAAAAATCGAGCCTTTTTGGTGCCTGGGGAAGAAAATGCGTGACTCCGCGGTCAGGAAAAAGGCTGCCCAGGAACCAGAATGTTTTTTGAAGCCAAATTTTTTTTTGAAGCCAAATGCAAAAAGGGACACCAGGAAGAATTTCCGGAGGAAATTCCATGTCTAAAAATGGTGTTGCTTCCACTTTTTAAAAATCGAGCCTTTTTGGTGCCTGGGGAAGAAAACGCGTGACTCCGCAGTCAGGAGAAAGGCTGCCCAGGAACCAGAATGTTTTTTGAAGCGAAATTTTTTTTTAAAGCCAAATGCAAGAACGGACACCAGGAAGAATTTCGGGATGAAATTCCATGTCTAAAAATGGTGTTGCTTCCACGTTTTAAAAATCGAGCCTTTTTGGTGCCTGGGGAAGAAAACGCGTGACTCCGCGGTCAGGAAAAAGGCTGCAGAGAAACCAAAATGTTTTTTGAAGCCAATTTTTTTTTTGAAGCCAACATGCAAAAATGGACATCAGGAAGAATTTCGGGATGAAATTCCATGTCTAAAAATGGTGTTGCTTCCAGTTTTTAAAAATCGAGCCTTTTTCCTGCCTGGGGAAGAAATCGCGTGACTCCGTGGTCAGAAAAAATGCTGCCCAGGAACCAAAATGTTTTTTGAAGTCAAATTTGTTTCTTTAAACCAAATGCAAAAACGGACACCAGGAAGAATTTCGGGATGAAATTCCATGTCTAAAAATGGTGTTGCTTCCACTTTTTAAAAATCGAGCCTTTTTGGTGCCTGGGGAAGAAAACGCATGACTCTGCGGTCAGGAAAAAGGCTGCCCAGGAACCAAAATGTTTTTTGAAGCCAAATTTTTTTTTTGAAGCCAAATGCAAAAACGGACACCAGGATGAATTTCGGGATGAAATTCCATGTCTAAAAATGGTGTTGCTTCCACTTTTTAAAAATCGAGCCTTTTTGGTGCCTGGGGAAGAAAACGCGAGACTCCGCGGTCAGAAAAAATGCTGCCCAGGAACCAAAATGTTTTTTGAAGCCAAATTTTTTTTTGAAGCCAAATGCAAAAACGGACATGAGGATGAGTTTCGGGATGAAATTCTATGTCCAAAAATGTTGTTGCTTCCACTTTTTAAAAATCGAGCCTTTTTGGTGCCCGGGGAAGAAAACTCATGACTCTGCGGTCAGGAAAAAGGCTGCCCAGGAACCAAAATGTTTTTTGAAGCCAAATTTTTTTTTGAAGCCAAATGCAAAAACGGACATGAGGATGAGTTTCCGGATGAAATTCCATGTCTAAAAATGGTGTTGCTTCCACGTTTTAAAAATCGAGCCTTTTTGCTGCCAGGGGAAGAAAACGTGTGACTCCGCCGTCAGGAAAAATGCTGTCCAGGAACCAAAATGTTTTTTGAAGCCAAAATTTTTTTTGAAGCCAAATGCAAAAACGGATATGAGGATGAGTTTCGGGATGAAATTCCATGTCTAAAAATGGTGTTGCTTCCACTTTTTAAAAATCGAGGCTTTTTGGTGCCTGGGGAAGAAAACGCGTAACTCCGTGGTCAGAAAAAATGCTGCCCAGGAACCAAAATGTTTTTTGAAGCCAAATTTTTTTTTGAAGCCAAATGCAAAAACGGACACCAGGAAGAATTTCGGGATGAAGTTCCATGTCTAAAAATGGTGTTGCTTCCACTTTTTAAAAATCAAGCCTTTTTGGTGCCTGGGGAAGAAAACGCGTGACTCCGCGGTCAGGAAAAAGGCTGCAGAGGAACCAAAATGTTTTTTGAAGCCAATTTTTTTTTTGAAGCCAACATGCAAAAATGGACATCAGGAAGAATTTCGGGATGAAATTCCATGTCTAAAAATGGTGTTGCTTCCACTTTTTAAAAATCGAGCCTTTTTCCTGCCTGGGGAAGAAAACGCGTGACTCCGTGGTCAGAAAAAATGCTGCCCAGGAACCAAAATGTTTTTTGAAGTCAAATTTGTTTCTTTAAACCAAATGCAAAAACGGACACCAGGAAGAATTTCGGGATGAAATTCCATGTCTAAAAATGGTGTTGCTTCCACTTTTTAAAAATCGAGCCTTTTTGGTGCCTGGGGAAGAAAATGCGTGACTCCGCGGTCAGGAAAAAGGCTGCCCAGGAACCAGAATGTTTTTTGAAGCCAAATTTTTTTTTGAAGCCAAATGCAAAAAGGGACACCAGGAAGAATTTCCGGAGGAAATTCCATGTCTAAAAATGGTGTTGCTTCCACTTTTTAAAAATCGAGCCTTTTTGGTGCCTGGGGAAGAAAACGCGTGACTCCGCGGTCAGGAGAAAGGCTGCCCAGGAACCAGAATGTTTTTTGAAGCGAAATTTTTTTTTAAAGCCAAATGCAAGAACGGAGACCAGGAAGAATTTCGGGATGAAATTCCATGTCTAAAAATGGTGTTGCTTCCACGTTTTAAAAATCGAGCCTTTTTGGTGCCTGGGGAAGAAAACGTGTGACTCCGCGGTCAGGAAAAATGCTGTCCAGGAACCAAAATGTTTTTTGAAGCCAAATTTTTTTTTGAAGCCAAATGCAAAAACGGGCATGAGGATGAGTTTCGGGATGAAATTCCATGTCTAAAAATGGTGTTGCTTCCACTTTTTAAAAATCGAGCCTTTTTGGTGCCTGGGGAAGAAAACGCGTAACTCCGTGGTCAGAAAAAATGCTGCCCAGGAACCAAAATGTTTTTTGAACTCAAATTTGTTTCTTTAAACCAAATGCAAAAACGGACACCAGGAAGAATTTCGGGATGAAGTTCCATGTCTAAAAATGGTGTTGCTTCCACTTTTTAAAAATCGAGCCTTTTTGGTGCCTGGGGAAGAAAACGCGTGACTCCGCGGTCAGGAAAAAGGCTGCAGAGGAACCAAAATGTTTTTTGAAGCCAATTTTTTTTTGAAGCCAACATGCAAAAAGGGACACCAGGAAGAATTTCCGGAGGAAATTCCATGTCTAAAAATGGTGTTGCTTCCACTTTTTAAAAATCGAGCCTTTTTGGTGCCTGGGGAAGAAAACGCGTGACTCCGCGGTCAGGAGAAAGGCTGCCCAGGAACCAGAATGTTTTTTGAAGCGAAATTTTTTTTTAAAGCCAAATGCAAGAACGGACACCAGGAAGAATTTCGGGATGAAATTCCATGTCTAAAAATGGTGTTGCTTCCACGTTTTAAAAATCGAGCCTTTTTGGTGCCTGGGGAAGAAAACGTCTGACTCCGCGGTCAGGAAAAATGCTGTCCAGGAACCAAAATGTTTTTTGAAGCCAAATTTTTTTTTGAAGCCAAATGCAAAAACGGGCATGAGGATGAGTTTCGGGATGAAATTCCATGTCTAAAAATGGTGTTGCTTCCACTTTTTAAAAATCGAGGCTTTTTGGTGCCTGGGGAAGAAAACGCGTAACTCCGCGGTCAGAAAAAATGCTGCCCAGGAACGAAAATGTTTTTTGAACTCAAATTTGTTTCTTTAAACCAAATGAAAAAACGGACACCAGGATGAGTTTCGGGATGAAATTCCATGTCTAAAAATGGTGTTGCTTCCACTTTTTAAAAATCGAGCCTTTTTCCTGCCTGGGGAAGAAATCGCGTGACTCCGTGGTCAGAAAAAATGCTGCCCAGGAACCAAAATGTTTTTTGAAGTCAAATTTGTTTCTTTAAACCAAATGCAAAAACGGACACCAGGAAGAATTTCGGGATGAAATTCCATGTCTAAAAATGGTGTTGCTTCCACTTTTTAAAAATCGAGCCTTTTTGGTGCCTGGGGAAGAAAACGCGTGACTCCGCGGTCAGGAAAAAGGCTGCAGAGGAACCAAAATGTTTTTTGAAGCCAATTTTTTTTTTTAAGCCAACATGCAAAAATGGACATCAGGAAGAATTTCGGGATGAAATTCCATGTCTAAAAATGGTGTTGCTTCCACTTTTTAAAAATCGAGCCTTTTTCCTGCCTGGGGAAGAAATCGCGTGACTCCGTGGTCAGAAAAAATGCTGCCCAGGAACCAGAATGTTTTTTGAAGCCAAATTTTTTTTTGAAGCCAAATGCAAAAAGGGACACCAGGAAGAATTTCCGGAGGAAATTCCATGTCTAAAAATGGTGTTGCTTCCACTTTTTAAAAATCGAGCCTTTTTGGTGCCTGGGGAAGAAAACGCGTGACTCCGCGGTCAGGAAAAAGGCTGCCCAGGAACCAAAATGTTTTTTGAAGCCAAATTTTTTTTTGAAGCCAAATGCAAAAACGGACACCAGGATGCGTTTCGGGATGAAATTCCATGTCTAAAAATGGTGTTGCTTCCACTTTTTAAAAATCGAGGCTTTTTGGTGCCTGGGGAAGAAAACGCGTAACTCCGCGGTCAGAAAAAATGCTGCCCAGGAACCAAAATGTTTTTTGAACTCAAATTTGTTTCTTTAAACCAAATGCAAAAACGGACACCAGGAAGAATTTCGGGATGAAATTCCATGTCTAAAAATGGTGTTGCTTCCACTTTTTAAAAATCGAGCCTTTTTGGTGCCTGGGGAAGAAAACGCGTGACTCCGCGGTCAGGAAAAAGGCTGCCCAGGAACCAAAATGTTTTTTGAAGCCAAATTTTTTTTTGAAGCCAAATGCAAAAACGGACACCAGGATGAATTTCGGGATGAAATTCCATGTCTAAAAATGGTGTTGCTTCCACTTTTTAAAAATCGAGCCTTTTTGGTGCCTGGGGAAAAAAACGCGTGACTCCGCGGTCAGAAAAAATGCTGCCCAGGAACCAAAATGTTTTTTGAAGCCAAATTTTTTTTTGAAGCCAAATGCAAAAACGGACATGAGGATGAGTTTCCGGATGAAATTCCATGTCTAAAAATGGTGTTGCTTCCACGTTTTAAAAATCGAGCCTTTTTGCT
Source organism: Pantherophis guttatus (assembly GCF_059756535.1). Taxonomy (NCBI): domain Eukaryota; kingdom Metazoa; phylum Chordata; class Lepidosauria; order Squamata; family Colubridae; genus Pantherophis; species Pantherophis guttatus. The sequence continues at coordinate 14,741,270 of NC_142076.1, read as the reverse complement.
GCCAGGGGAAGAAAACGTGTGACTCCGCCGTCAGGAAAAATGCTGTCCAGGAACCAAAATGTTTTTTGAAGCCAAATTTTTTTTTGAAGCCAAATGCAAAAACGGACACCAGGATGCGTTTCGGGATGAAATTCCATGTCTAAAAATGGTGTTGCTTCCACTTTTTAAAAATCGAGGCTTTTTGGTGCCTGGGGAAGAAAACGCGTAACTCCGCGGTCAGAAAAAATGCTGCCCAGGAACCAAAATGTTTTGTGAACTCAAATTTGTTTCTTTAAACCAAATGCAAAAACGGACACCAGGAAGAATTTCGGGATCAAATTCCATGTCTAAAAATGGTGTTGCTTCCACTTTTTAAAAATCGAGCCTTTTTGGTGCCTGGGGAAGAAAACGCGTGACTCCGCGGTCAGGAAAAAGGCTGCACAGGAACCAAAATGTTTTTTGAAGCCAAATATTTTTTTGAAGCCAAATGCAAAAACGGACATGAGGATGAGTTTCGGGATGAAATTCCATGTCTAAAAATGGTGTTGCTTCCACTTTTTAAAAATCGAGCCTTTTTGGTGCCTGGGGAAGAAAATGCGTGACTCCGCGGTCAGGAAAAAGGCTGCCCAGGAACCAGAATGTTTTTTGAAGCCAAATTTTTTTTTGAAGCCAAATGCAAAAAGGGACACCAGGAAGAATTTCCCGAGGAAATTCCATGTCTAAAAATGGTGTTGCTTCCACTTTTTAAAAATTGAGCCTTTTTGGTGCCTGGGGAAGAAAACGCGTGACTCCGCGGTCAGGAGAAAGGCTGCCCAGGAACCAGAATGTTTTTTGAAGCGAAATTTTTTTTTTAAGCCAAATGCAAGAACGGACACCAGGAAGAATTTCGGGATGAAATTCCATGTCTAAAAATGGTGTTGCTTCCACTTTTTAAAAATCGAGCCTTTTTGGTGCCTGGGGAAGAAAACGCGTGACTCCGCGGTCAGGAAAATGGCTGCCCAGGAACCAAAATATTTTTTGAAGCCAATTTTTTTTTTGAAGCCCAATGCAAAAACGGACATGAGGATGAGTTTCGGGATGAAATTCCATGTCTAAAAATGGTGTTGCTTCCACTTTTTAAAAATCGAGCCTTTTTGGTGCCTGGGGAAGAAAACGCGTGACTCCGCGGTCAGGAAAAAGGCTGCCCAGGAAGCAGAATGTTTTTTGAAGCCAAATTTTTTTTTAACGCCAAATGCAAGAACGGACACCAGGAAGAATTTCGGGATGAAATTCCATATCTAAAAATGGTGTTGCTTCCACTTTTTAAAAATCGAGCCTTTTTGGTGCCTGGGGAAGAAAACGCGTGACTCCGCGGTCAGGAAAAAGGCTGCCCAGGAACCAAAATATTTTTTGAAGCCAATTTTTTTTTTGAAGCCCAATGCAAAAACGGACATGAGGATGAGTTTCGGGATGAAATTCCATGTCTAAAAATGGTGTTGCTTCCACTTTTTAAAAATCGAGCCTTTTTGGTGCCTGGGGAAGAAAACGCGTGACTCCGCGGTCAGGAGAAAGGCTGCCCAGGAACCAGAATGTTTTTTGAAGCGAAATTTTTTTTTTAAGCCAAATGCAAGAACGGACACCAGGAAGAATTTCGGGATGAAATTCCATGTCTAAAAATGGTGTTGCTTCCACTTTTTAAAAATCGAGCCTTTTTGGTGCCTGGGGAAGAAAACGCGTGACTCCGCGGTCAGGAAAATGGCTGCCCAGGAACCAAAATGTTTTTTGAAGCCAAATTTTTTTTTGAAGCCAAATGCAAAAACGGACATGAGGATGAGTTTCGGAATGAAATTCCATGTCTAAAAATGGTGTTGCTTCCACTTTTTAAAAATCGAGCCTTTTTGGTGCCTGGGGAAGAAAACGCGTGACTCCGCGGTCAGGAAAAAGGCTGCCCAGGAACCAAAATATTTTTTGAAGCCAAATTTTTTTTTGAAGCCAAATGCAAAAACGGACATGAGGATGAGTTTCGGGATGAAATTCCATGTCTAAAAATGGTGTTGCTTCCACTTTTTAAAAATCGAGCCTTTTTGGTGCCTGGGGAAGAAAACGCGTGACTCCGCGGTCAGGAAAAAGGCTGCCCAGGAAGCAGAATGTTTTTTGAAGCCAAATTTTTTTTTAAAGCCAAATGCAAGAACGGACACCAGGAAGAATTTCGGGATGAAATTCCATGTCTAAAAATGGTGTTGCTTCCACTTTTTAAAAATCGAGCCTTTTTGGTGCCTGGGGAAGAAAACGCGTGACTCCGCGGTCAGGAAACAGGCTGCACAGGAACCAAAATATTTTTTGAAGCCAAATTTTTTTTTGAAGCCAAATGCAAAAACGGACATGAGGATGAGTTTCGGGATGAAATTCCATGTCTAAAAATGGTGTTGCTTCCACTTTTTAAAAATCGAGCCTTTTTGGTGCCTGGGGAAGAAAACGCGTGACTCCGCGGTCAGGAAAAAGGCTGCCCAGGAAGCAGAATGTTTTTTGAAGCCAAATTTTTTTTTAAAGCCAAATGCAAGAACGGACACCAGGAAGAATTTCGGGATGAAATTCCATGTCTAAAAATGGTGTTGCTTCCACTTTTTAAAAATCGAGCCTTTTTGGTGCCTGGGGAAGAAAACGCGTGACTCCGCGGTCAGGAAACAGGCTGCACAGGAACCAAAATGTTTTTTGAAGCCAAATATTTTTTTGAAGCCAAATGCAAAAACGGACATGAGGATGAGTTTCGGGATGAAATTCCATATCTAAAAATGGTGTTGCTTCCACTTTTTAAAAATCGAGCCTTTTTGGTGCCTGGGGAAGAAAACGCGTGACTCCGCAGCCAGGAAAAAAGCTGCCCAGGAACCAAAATGATTTTTGAAGCCAATTTTTTTTTTTGAAGCCAAATGCAAAAACGGACACCAGGATGAGTTTCGGGATGAAATTCCATGTCTAAAAATGGTGTTGCTTCCACTTTTTAAAAATCGAGCCTTTTTAGTGCCTGGCGAAGTAAACGCGTGACTCCGCGGTCAGAAAAAATGCTGCCCAGAAACCAAAATGGTTTTTGAACTCAAATTTGTTTCTTTAAACCAAATGCAAAAACGGACACCAGAAAGAATTTCGGGATGAAATTCCATGTCTAAAAATGGTGTTGCTTCCACTTTTTAAAAATCGAGCCTTTTTGGTGCCTGGGGAAGAAAATGCGTGACTCCGCGGTCAGGAAAAAGGCTGCCCAGGAAGCAGAATGTTTTTTGAAGCCAAATTTTTTTTTAAAGCCAAATGCAAGAACGGACACCAGGAAGAATTTCGGGATGAAATTCCATGTCTAAAAATGGTGTTGCTTCCACTTTTTAAAAATCGAGCCTTTTTGGTGCCTGGGGAAGAAAACGCGTGACTCCGCGGTCAGGAAACAGGCTGCACAGGAACCAAAATGTTTTTTGAAGCCAAATATTTTTTTGAAGCCAAATGCAAAAACGGACATGAGGATGAGTTTCGGGATGAAATTCCATGTCTAAAAATGGTGTTGCTTCCACTTTTTAAAAATCGAGCCTTTTTGGTCCTGGGGAAGAAAACGCGTAACTCCGCAGCCAGGAAAAAAGCTGCCCAGGAACCAAAATGTTTTTTGAAGCCAATTTTTTTTTGAAGCCAAATGCAAAAACGGACACCAGGATGAGTTTCGGGATGAAATTCCATGTATAAAAATGGTGTTGCTTCCACTTTTTAAAAATCGAGCCTTTTTAGTGCCTGGCGAAGAAAACGCGTGACTCCGCGGTCAGAAAAAATGCTGCCCAGAAACCAAAATGGTTTTTGAACTCAAATTTGTTTCTTTAAACCAAATGCAAAAACGGACACCAGGAAGAATTTCGGGATGAAATTCCATGTCTAAAAATGGTGTTGCTTCCACTTTTTAGAAATCGAGCCTTTTTGGTGCCTGGGGAAGAAAATGCGTGACTCCGCGGTCAGGAAAAAGGCTGCCCAGGAACCAGAATGTTTTTTGAAGCCAAATTTTTTTTTGAAGCCAAATGCAAAAAGGGACAGCAGGAAGAATTTCCGGAGGAAATTCCATGTCTAAAAATGGTGTTGCTTCCACTTTTTAAAAATCGAGCCTTTTTGGTGCCTGGGGAAGAAAACGCGTGACTCCGCGGTCAGGAGAAAGGCTGCCCAGGAACCAGAATGTTTTTTGAAGCGAAATTTTTTTTTTAAGCCAAATGCAAGAACGGACACCTGGAAGAATTTCGGGATGAAATTCCATGTCTAAAAATGGTGTTGCTTCCACGTTTTAAAAATCGAGCCTTTTTGGTGCCTGGGGAAGAAAATGTGTGACTCCGTGGTCAGGAAAAATGCTGTCCAGGAACCAAAATGTTTTTTGAAGCGAAATTTTTTTTTGAAGCCAAATGCAAAAACGGACATGAGGATGAGTTTCGGGATGAAATTCCATGTCTAAAAATGGTGTTGCTTCCACTTTTTAAAAATCGAGGCTTTTTGGTGCCTGGGGAAGAAAACGCGTAACTCCGCGGTCAGAAAAAATGCTGCCCAGGAACCAAAATGTTTTTTGAACTCAAATTTGTTTCTTTAACCCAAATGCAAAAACGGACACCAGGAAGAGTTTCGGGATGAAATTCCATGTCTAAAAATGGTGTTGCTTCCACTTTTTAAAAATCGAGCCTTTTTGGTGCCTGGGGAAGAAAACGCGTGACTCCGCGGTCAGGAAAAAGGCTGCAGAGGAACCAAAATGTTTTTTGAAGCCAATTTTTTTTTTGAAGCCAACATGCAAAAATGGACATCAGGAAGAATTTCGGGATGAAATTCCATGTCTCAAAATGGTGTTGCTTCCACTTTTTAAAAATCGAGCCTTTTTGGTGCCTGGGGAAGAAAACGCGTGACTCCGCGGTCAGGAAAAAGGCTGCCCAGAACCCAAAATGGTTTTTGAACTCAAATTTGTTTCTTTAAACCAAATGCAAAAACGGACACCAGGAAGAATTTCGGGATGAAATTCCATGTCTAAAAATGGTGTTGCTTCCACTTTTTAAAAATCGGGCCTTTTTGGTGCCTGGGGAAGAAAACGCGTGACTCCGCGGTCAGAAAAAATGCTGCCAAGGAACCAAAATGTTTTTTGAAGCCAAATTTTTTTTTGAAGCCAAATGAAAAAACGGACACCAGGATGAGTCTCGGGATGAAATTCCATGTCTAAAAATGGTGTTGCTTCCACTTTTTAAAAATCGAGCCTTTTTGGTGCCTGGGGAAGAAAACGCATGACTCCGCGGTCAGGAAAAAGGCTGCCCAGGAAGCAGAATGTTTTTTGAAGCCAAATTTTTTTTTGAAGCCAAATGCAAAAACGGACATGAGGATGAGTTTCGGGATGAAATTCCATGTCTAAAAATGGTGTTGCTTCCACTTTTTAAAAATCGAGCCTTTTTGGTGCCTGGGGAAGAAAACGCGTGACTCCGCGGTGAGGAAAAAGGCTGCCCAGGAACCAGAATGTTTTTTGAAGCCAAATTTTTTTTTGAAGCCAAATGCAAAAAGGGACACCAGGAAGAATTTCCCGAGGAAATTCCATGTCTAAAAATGGTGTTGCTTCCACTTTTTAAAAATTGAGCCTTTTTGGTGCCTGGGGAAGAAAACGCGTGACTCCGCGGTCAGGAAAAAGGCTGCCCAGGAACCAAAATATTTTTTGAAGCCAATTTTTTTTTTGAAGCCCAATGCAAAAACGGACATGAGAACGAGTTTCGGGATGAAATTCCATGTCTAAAAATGGTGTTGCTTCCACTTTTTAAAAATCGAGCCTTTTTGGTGCCTGGGGAAGAAAACGCGTGACTCCGCGGTCAGGAGAAAGGCTGCCCAGGAACCAGAATGTTTTTTGAAGCGAAATTTTTTTTTTAAAGCCAAATGCAAGAACGGACACCAGGAAGAATTTCGGGATGAAATTCCATGTCTAAAAATGGTGTTGCTTCCACTTTTTAAAAATCGAGCCTTTTTGGTGCCTGGGGAAGAAAACGCGTGACTCCGCGGTCAGGAAAATGGCTGCCCAGGAACCAAAATGTTTTTTGAAGCCAAATTTTTTTTTGAAGCCAAATACAATAACGGACATGAGGATGAGTTTCGGGATGAAATTCCATGTCTAAAAATGGTGTTGCTTCCACTTTTTAAAAATCGAGCCTTTTTAGTGCCTGGGGAAGAAAACGCGTGACTCCGCGGTCAGAAAAAATGCTGCCCAGGAACCAAAATGTTTTTTGAAGTCAAATTTTTTTTTGAAGCCAAATGCAAAAACGGACATGAGGATGAGTTTCGGGATGAAATTCCATGTCTAAAAATGGTGTTGCTTCCACTTTTTAAAAATCGAGCCTTTTTGGTGCCTGGGGAAGAAAACGCGTGACTCCGCGGTCAGGAGAAAGGCTGCCCAGGAACCAGAATGTTTTTTGAAGCGAAATTTTTTTTTTTAAGCCAAATGCAAGAACGGACACCAGGAAGAATTTCGGGATGAAATTCCATGTCTAAAAATGGTGTTGCTTCCACGTTTTAAAAATCGAGCCTTTTTGGTGCCTGGGGAAGAAAACGCGTGACTCCGCGGTCAGAAAAAATGCTGCCCAGGAACCAAAATATTTTTTGAAGCCAAATTTTTTTTTGAAGCCAAATGCAAAAACGGACATGAGGATGAGTTTCGGGATGAAATTCCATGTCTAAAAATGGTGTTGCTTCCACTTTTTAAAAATCGAGCCTTTTTGGTGCCTGGGGAAGAAAACGCGTGACTCCGCGGTCAGGAGAAAGGCTGCCCAGGAACCAGAATGTTTTTTGAAGCGAATTTTTTTTTTTTAAGCCAAATGCAAGAACGGACACCAGGAAGAATTTCGGGATGAAATTCCATGTCTAAAAATGGTGTTGCTTCCACGTTTTAAAAATCGAGCCTTTTTAGTGCCTGGGGAAGAAAACGCGTGACTCCGCGGTCAGGAAAAAGGCTGCAGAGGAACCAAAATGTTTTTTGAAGCCAATTTTTTTTTTTGAAGCCAACATGCAAAAATGGACATCAGGAAGAATTTCGGGATGAAATTCCATGTCTAAAAATGGTGTTGCTTCCACTTTTGAAAAATCGAGCCTTTTTGGTGCCTGGGGAAGAAAACGCGTGACTCCACGGTCAGGAAAAAGGCTGCCCAGGAACCAAAATGTTTTTTGAAGCCAATTTTTTTTTGAAGCCAAATACAATAACGGACATGAGGATGAGTTTCGGGATGAAATTCCATGTCTAAAAATGGTGTTGCTTCCACTTTTTATAAATCGAGCCTTTTTAGTGCCTGGGGAAGAAAACGCGTGACTCCGCGGTCAGAAAAAATGCTGCCCAGGAACCAAAATGTTTTTTGAAGTCAAATTTGTTTCTTTAAACCAAATGCAAAAACGGACACCAGGATGAGTCTCGGGATGAAATTCCATGTCTAAAAATGGTGTTGCTTCCACGTTTTAAAAATCGAGCCTTTTTAGTGCCTGGGGAAGAAAACGCGTGACTCCGCGGTCAGAAAAAAGGCTGCCCAGGAACCAAAATATTTTTTGAAGCCAAATTTTTTTTTGAAGCCAAATGCAAAAACGGACATGAGGATGAGTTTCGGGATGAAATTCCATGTCTAAAAATGGTGTTGCTTCCACTTTTTAAAAATCGAGCCTTTTTGGTGCCTGGGGAAGAAAACGCGTGACTCCGCGGTCAGGAAAAAGGCTGCCCAGGAACCAAAATATTTTTTGAAGCCAAATTTTTTTTTGAAGCCAAATGCAAAAACGGACATGAGGATGAGTTTCGGGATGAAATTCCATGTCTAAAAATGGTGTTGCTTCCACTTTTTATAAATCGAGCCTTTTTGGTGCCTGGGGAAGAAAACGCGTGACTCCGCGGTCAGGAAAAAGGCTGCCCAGTAAGCAGAATGTTTTTTGAAGCCAAATTTTTTTTTAAAGCCAAATGCAAGAACGGACACCAGGAAGAATTTCGGGATGAAATTCCATGTCTAAAAATGGTGTTGCTTCCACTTTTTAAAAATCGAGCCTTTTTGGTGCCTGGGGAAGAAAACGCGTGACTCCGCGGTCAGGAAACAGGCTGCACAGGAACCAAAATGTTTTTTGAAGCCAAATATTTTTTTGAAGCCAAATGCAAAAACGGACATGAGGATGAGTTTCGGGATGAAATTCCATGTCTAAAAATGGTGTTGCTTCCACTTTTTAAAAATCGAGCCTTTTTGGTGCCTGGGGAAGAAAACGCGTGACTCCGCAGCCAGGAAAAAAGCTGCCCAGGAACCAAAATGATTTTTGAAGCCAATTTTTTTTTTTGAAGCCAAATGCAAAAACGGACACCAGGATGAGTTTCGGGATGAAATTCCATGTCTAAAAATGGTGTTGCTTCCACTTTTTAAAAATCGAGCCTTTTTAGTGCCTGGCGAAGAAAACGCGTGACTCCGCGGTCAGAAAAAATGCTGCCCAGAAACCAAAATGGTTTTTGAACTCAAATTTGTTTCTTTAAACCAAATGCAAAAACGGACACCAGAAAGAATTTCGGGATGAAATTCCATGTCTAAAAATGGTGTTGCTTCCACTTTTTAAAAATCGAGCCTTTTTGGTGCCTGGGGAAGAAAATGCGTGACTCCGCAGTCAGGAAAAAGGCTGCCCAGGAAGCAGAATGTTTTTTGAAGCCAAATTTTTTTTTAAAGCCAAATGCAAGAACGGACACCAGGAAGAATTTCGGGATGAAATTCCATGTCTAAAAATGGTGTTGCTTCCACTTTTTAAAAATCGAGCCTTTTTGGTGCCTGGGGAAGAAAACGCGTGACTCCGCGGTCAGGAAACAGGCTGCACAGGAACCAAAAGGTTTTTTGAAGCCAAATATTTTTTTGAAGCCAAATGCAAAAACGGACATGAGGATGAGTTTCGGGATGAAATTCCATGTCTAAAAATGGTGTTGCTTCCACTTTTTAAAAATCGAGCCTTTTTGGTGCCTGGGGAAGAAAACGCGTGACTCCGCAGCCAGGAAAAAAGCTGCCCAGGAACCAAAATGATTTTTGAAGCCAATTTTTTTTTTTGAAGCCAAATGCAAAAACGGACACCAGGATGAGTTTCGGGATGAAATTCCATGTCTAAAAATGGTGTTGCTTCCACTTTTTAAAAATCGAGCCTTTTTAGTGCCTGGCGAAGAAAACGCGTGACTCCGCGGTCAGAAAAAATGCTGCCCAGAAACCAAAATGGTTTTTGAACTCAAATTTGTTTCTTTAAACCAAATGCAAAAACGGACACCAGAAAGAATTTCGGGATGAAATTCCATGTCTAAAAATGGTGTTGCTTCCACTTTTTAAAAATCGAGCCTTTTTGGTGCCTGGGGAAGAAAATGCGTGACTCCGCAGTCAGGAAAAAGGCTGCCCAGGAAGCAGAATGTTTTTTGAAGCCAAATTTTTTTTTAAAGCCAAATGCAAGAACGGACACCAGGAAGAATTTCGGGATGAAATTCCATGTCTAAAAATGGTGTTGCTTCCACTTTTTAAAAATCGAGCCTTTTTGGTGCCTGGGGAAGAAAACGCGTGACTCCGCGGTCAGGAAACAGGCTGCACAGGAACCAAAATGTTTTTTGAAGCCAAATATTTTTTTGAAGCCAAATGCAAAAACGGACATGAGGATGAGTTTCGGGATGAAATTCCATGTCTAAAAATGGTGTTGCTTCCACTTTTTAAAAATCGAGCCTTTTTGGTCCTGGGGAAGAAAACGCGTAACTCCGCAGCCAGGAAAAAAGCTGCCCAGGAACCAAAATGTTTTTTGAAGCCAATTTTTTTTTTTGAAGCCAAATGCAAAAACGGACACCAGGATGAGTTTCGGGATGAAATTCCATGTATAAAAATGGTGTTGCTTCCACTTTTTAAAAATCGAGCCTTTTTAGTGCCTGGCGAAGAAAACGCGTGACTCCGCGGTCAGAAAAAATGCTGCCCAGAAACCAAAATGGTTTTTGAACTCAAATTTGTTTCTTTAAACCAAATGCAAAAACGGACACCAGGAAGAATTTCGGGATGAAATTCCATGTCTAAAAATGGTGTTGCTTCCACTTTTTAAAAATCGAGCCTTTTTGGTGCCTGGGGAAGAAAATGCGTGACTCCGCGGTCAGGAAAAAGGCTGCCCAGGAACCAGAATGTTTTTTGAAGCCAAATTTTTTTTTGAAGCCAAATGCAAAAAGGGACAGCAGGAAGAATTTCCGGAGGAAATTCCATGTCTAAAAATGGTGTTGCTTCCACTTTTTAAAAATCGAGCCTTTTTGGTGCCTGGGGAAGAAAACGCGTGACTCCGCGGTCAGGAGAAAGGCTGCCCAGGAACCAGAATGTTTTTTGAAGCGAAATTTTTTTTTTAAGCCAAATGCAAGAACGGACACCTGGAAGAATTTCGGGATGAAATTCCATGTCTAAAAATGGTGTTGCTTCCACGTTTTAAAAATCGAGCCTTTTTGGTGCCTGGGGAAGAAAATGTGTGACTCCGTGGTCAGGAAAAATGCTGTCCAGGAACCAAAATGTTTTTTGAAGCGAAATTTTTTTTTGAAGCCAAATGCAAAAACGGACACCAGGAAGAGTTTCGGGATGAAATTCCATGTCTAAAAATGGTGTTGCTTCCACTTTTTAAAAATCGAGCCTTTTTGGTGCCTGGGGAAGAAAACGCGTGACTCCGCAGTCAGGAAAAAGGCTGCAGAGGAACCAAAATGTTTTTTGAAGCCAATTTTTTTTTTGAAGCCAACATGCAAAAATGGACATCAGGAAGAATTTCGGGATGAAATTCCATGTCTCAAAATGGTGTTGCTTCCACTTTTTAAAAATCGAGCCTTTTTGGTGCCTGGGGAAGAAAACGCGTGACTCCGCGGTCAGGAAAAAGGCTGCCCAGAACCCAAAATGGTTTTTGAACTCAAATTTGTTTCTTTAAACCAAATGCAAAAACGGACACCAGGAAGAATTTCGGGATGAAATTCCATGTCTAAAAATGGTGTTGCTTCCACTTTTTAAAAATCGGGCCTTTTTGGTGCATGGGGAAGAAAACGCGTGACTCCGCGGTCAGAAAAAATGCTGCCAAGGAACCAAAATGTTTTTTGAAGCCAAATTTTTTTTTGAAGCCAAATGAAAAAACGGACACCAGGATGAGTCTCGGGATGAAATTCCATGTCTAAAAATGGTGTTGCTTCCACTTTTTAAAAATCGAGCCTTTTTGGTGCCTGGGGAAGAAAACGCATGACTCCGCGGTCAGGAAAAAGGCTGCCCAGGAAGCAGAATGTTTTTTGAAGCCAAATTTTTTTTTAAAGCCAAATGCAAAAACGGACACCAGGATGAGTTTCAGGATGAAATTCCATGTCTAAAAATGGTGTTGCTTCCACTTTTTAAAAATCGAGCCTTTTTAGTGCCTGGGGAAGAAAACGCGTTACTCCGCGGTCAGAAAAAATGCGGCCAAGGAACCAAAATATTTTTTGAAGCCAAATTTTTTTTTGAAGCCAAATGCAAAAACGGACATGAGGATGAGTTTCGGGATGAAATTCCATGTCTAAAAATGGTGTTGCTTCCACTTTTTAAAAATCGAGCCTTTTTGGTGCCTGGGGAAGAAAACGCGTGACTCCGCGGTGAGGAAAAAGGCTGCCCAGGAACCAGAATGTTTTTTGAAGCGAAAATTTTTTTTAAAGCCAAATGCAAGAAGGGACACCAGGAAGAATTTCGGGATGAAATTCCATGTCTAAAAATGGTGTTGCTTCCACTTTTTAAAAATCGAGCCTTTTTGGTGCCTGGGGAAGAAAACGCGTGACTCCGCGGTCAGGAAAAAGGCTGCCCAGGAACCAAAATGTTTTTTGAAACCAAATTTTTTTTTGAAGCCAAATACAATAACGGACATGAGGATGAGTTTCGGGATGAAATTCCATGTCTAAAAATGGTGTTGCTTCCACTTTTTAAAAATCGAGCCTTTTTAGTGCCTGGGGAAGAAAACGCGTGACTCCGCGGTCAGAAAAAATGCTGCCCAGGAACCAAAATGTTTTTTGAAGTCAAATTTGTTTCTTTAAACCAAATGCAAAAACGGACACCAGGATGAGTCTCGGGATGAAATTCCATGTCTAAAAATGGTGTTGCTTCCACTTTTTAAAAATCGAGCCTTTTTGGTGCCTGGGGAAGAAAACGCGTGACTCCGCGGTCAGGAAAAAGGCTGCCAAGGAACCAAAATATTTTTTGAAGCCAAATTTTTTTTTGAAGCCAAATGCAAAAACGGACATGAGGATGAGTTTCGGGATGAAATTCCATGTCTAAAAATGGTGTTGCTTCCACTTTTTAAAAATCGAGCCTTTTTGGTGCCTGGGGAAGAAAACGCGTGACTCCGCGGTCAGGAGAAAGGCTGCCCAGGAACCAGAATGTTTTTTGAAGCGAAATTTTTTTTTTTAAGCCAAATGCAAGAACGGACACCAGGAAGAATTTCGGGATGAAATTCCATGTCTAAAAATGGTGTTGCTTACACGTTTTAAAAATCGAGCCTTTTTAGTGCCTGGGGAAGAAAACGCGTGACTCCGCGGTCAGAAAAAATGCTGCCCAGGAACCAAAATGTTTTTTGAAGTCAAATTTGTTTCTTTAAACCAAATGCAAAAACGGACACCAGGATGAGTCTCGGGATGAAATTCCATGTCTAAAAATGGTGTTGCTTCCACTTTTTAAAAATCGAGCCTTTTTGGTGCCTGGGGAAGAAAACGCGTGACTCCGCGGTCAGGAAAAAGGCTGCCCAGGAAGCAAAATATTTTTTGAAGCCAAATTTTTTTTTGAAGCCAAATGCAAAAACGGACATGAGGATGAGTTTCGGGATGAAATTCCATGTCTAAAAATGGTGTTGCTTCCACTTTTTAAAAATCGAGCCTTTTTGGTGCCTGGGGAAGAAAACGCGTGACTCCGCGGTCAGGAAAAAGGCTGCCCAGGAAGCAGAATGTTTTTTGAAGCCAAATTTTTTTTTAAAGCCAAATGCAAGAACGGACACCAGGAAGAATTTCGGGATGAAATTCCATGTCTAAAAATGGTGTTGCTTCCACTTTTTAAAAATCGAGCCTTTTTGGTGCCTGGGGAAGAAAACGCGTGACTCCGCGGTCAGGAAACAAGCTGCACAGGAACCAAAATGTTTTTTGAAGCCAAATATTTTTTTGAAGCCAAATGCAAAAACGGACATGAGGATGAGTTTCGGGATGAAATTCCATGTCTAAAAATGGTGTTGCTTCCACTTTTTAAAAATCGAGCCTTTTTAGTGCCTGGCGAAGAAAACGCGTGACTCCGCGGTCAGAAAAAATGCTGCCCAGAACCCAAAATGGTTTTTGAACTCAAATTTGTTTCTTTAAACCAAATGCAAGAACGGACACCAGGAAGAATTTCTGGATGAAATTCAATGTCTAAAAATGGTGTTGCTTCCACTTTTTAAAAATCGAGCCTTTTTGGTGCCTGGGTAAGGAAACGCGTGACTCCGCGGTCAGAAAAAATGCTGCCCAGGAACCAAAATGTTTTTTGAAGCCAAATTTTTTTTTGAAGCCAAATGCAAAAACGGACATGAGGGTGAGTTTCGGGATGAAATTCCATGTCTAAAAATGGTGTTGCTTCCACTTTTTAAAAATCGAGCCTTTTTGGTGCCAGGGGAAGAAAACGCGTGACTCCGCGGTCAGAAAAAATGCTGCCCAGGTACCAAAATGTTTTTTGAAGCCAAATTTGTTTCTTTAAACCAAATGCAAAAACGGACACCAGGAAGAATTTCGGGATGAAATTCCATGTCTAAAAATGGTGTTGCTTCCACTTTTTAAAAATCGAGCCTTTTTGGTGCCTAGGGAAGAAAACGCGTGACTCCGTGGTCAGGAAAAAGGCTGCCCAGGAACCAAAATGTTTTTTGAAGCCAAATTTTTTTTTAAAGCCAAATGCAAGAACGGACACCAGGAAGAATTTCGGGATGAAATTCCATGTCTAAAAATGGTGTTGCTTCCACTTTTTAAAAATTGAGCCTTTTTGGTGCCTGGGGAAGAAAACGCGTGACTCCGTGGTCAGGAAAAAGGCTGCCCAGGAACCAAAATGTTTTTTGAAGCCAAATTTTTTTTTAAAGCCAAATGCAAGAACGGACACCAGGAAGAATTTCGGGATGAAATTCCATGTCTAAAAATGGTGTTGCTTCCACTTTTCAAAAATCGAGCCTTTTTGGTGCCTGGGGAAGAAAACGCGTGACTCCGCGGTCAGAAAAAAGGCTGCCCAGGAACCAAAATGTTTTTTGAAGCCAAATTGTTTTTTTAAGCCAAATGCAAAAACGGACATGAGGATGACTTTCGGGATGAAATTCCATGTCTAAAAATGGTGTTGCTTCCACTTTTTAAAATCGAGCCTTTTTGGTGCCTGGGGAAGAAAACGTGTGACTCCGCGGTCAGAAAAAATGCTGCCCAGGAACCAAAATGGTTTTTGAACTCAAATTTTTTTCTTTAAACCAAATGCAAAAACGGACACCAGGATGAGTCTCGGGATGAAATTCCATGTCTAAAAATGTTGTTGCTTCCAGTTTTTAAAAATTGAGCCTTTTTGGTGCCTGGGGAAGAAAACGCGTGACTCCGAGTTCAGAAAAAATGCTGCCCAGGAACCAAAATGGTTTTTGAACTCAAATTTGTTTCTTTAAACCAAATGCAAAAACGGACACCAGGAAGAATTTCGGGATGAAATTCCATGTCTAAAAATGGTGTTGCTTCCACTTTTTAAAAATCGTGCCTTTTTGGTGCCTAGGGAAGAAAACGCGTGACTCCGTGGTCAGGAAAAAGGCTGCCCAGGAACCAAAATGTTTTTTGAAGCCAAATTTTTTTTTAAAGCCAAATGCAAAAACGGACATGAGGATGAGTTTCGGGATGAAATTCCATGTCTAAAAATGGTGTTGCTTCCACTTTTCAAAAATCGAGCCTTTTTGGTGCCTGGGGAAGAAAACGCGTGACTCCGCGGTCAGGAGAAAGGCTGCCCAGGAACCAGAATGTTTTTTGAAGCGAAATTTTTTTTTTTAAGCCAAATGCAAGAACGGACACCAGGAAGAATTTCGGGATGAAATTCCATGTCTAAAAATGGTGTTGCTTACACGTTTTAAAAATCGAGCCTTTTTAGTGCCTGGGGAAGAAAACGCGTGACTCCGCGGTCAGAAAAAATGCTGCCCAGGAACCAAAATGTTTTTTGAAGTCAAATTTGTTTCTTTAAACCAAATGCAAAAACGGACACCAGGATGAGTCTCGGGATGAAATTCCATGTCTAAAAATGGTGTTGCTTCCACTTTTTAAAAATCGAGCCTTTTTGGTGCCTGGGGAAGAAAACGCGTGACTCCGCGGTCAGGAAAAAGGCTGCCCAGGAAGCAAAATATTTTTTGAAGCCAAATTTTTTTTTGAAGCCAAATGCAAAAACGGACATGAGGATGAGTTTCGGGATGAAATTCCATGTCTAAAAATGGTGTTGCTTCCACTTTTTAAAAATCGAGCCTTTTTGGTGCCTGGGGAAGAAAACGCGTGACTCCGCGGTCAGGAAAAAGGCTGCCCAGGAAGCAGAATGTTTTTTGAAGCCAAATTTTTTTTTAAAGCCAAATGCAAGAACGGACACCAGGAAGAATTTCGGGATGAAATTCCATGTCTAAAAATGGTGTTGCTTCCACTTTTTAAAAATCGAGCCTTTTTGGTGCCTGGGGAAGAAAACGCGTGACTCCGCGGTCAGAAAAAATGCTGCCCAGGTACCAAAATGTTTTTTGAAGCCAAATTTGTTTCTTTAAACCAAATGCAAAAACGGACACCAGGAAGAATTTCGGGATGAAATTCCATGTCTAAAAATGGTGTTGCTTCCACTTTTTAAAAATCGAGCCTTTTTGGTGCCTAGGGAAGAAAACGCGTGACTCCGTGGTCAGGAAAAAGGCTGCCCAGGAACCAAAATGTTTTTTGAAGCCAAATTTTTTTTTAAAGCCAAATGCAAGAACGGACACCAGGAAGAATTTCGGGATGAAATTCCATGTCTAAAAATGGTGTTGCTTCCACTTTTTAAAAATTGAGCCTTTTTGGTGCCTGGGGAAGAAAACGCGTGACTCCGTGGTCAGGAAAAAGGCTGCCCAGGAACCAAAATGTTTTTTGAAGCCAAATTTTTTTTTAAAGCCAAATGCAAGAACGGACACCAGGAAGAATTTCGGGATGAAATTCCATGTCTAAAAATGGTGTTGCTTCCACTTTTCAAAAATCGAGCCTTTTTGGTGCCTGGGGAAGAAAACGCATGACTCCGCGGTCAGAAAAAAGGCTGCCCAGGAACCAAAATGTTTTTTGAAGCCAAATTGTTTTTTTAAGCCAAATGCAAAAACGGACATGAGGATGACTTTCGGGATGAAATTCCATGTCTAAAAATGGTGTTGCTTCCACTTTTTAAAATCGAGCCTTTTTGGTGCCTGGGGAAGAAAACGTGTGACTCCGCGGTCAGAAAAAATGCTGCCCAGGAACCAAAATGGTTTTTGAACTCAAATTTTTTTCTTTAAACCAAATGCAAAGACGGACACCAGGATGAGTCTCGGGATGAAATTCCATGTCTAAAAATGTTGTTGCTTCCAGTTTTTAAAAATTGAGCCTTTTTGGTGCCTGGGGAAGAAAACGCGTGACTCCGAGTTCAGAAAAAATGCTGCCCAGGAACCAAAATGGTTTTTGAACTCAAATTTGTTTCTTTAAACCAAATGCAAAAACGGACACCAGGAAGAATTTCGGGATGAAATTCCATGTCTAAAAATGGTGTTGCTTCCACTTTTTAAAAATCGTGCCTTTTTGGTGCCTAGGGAAGAAAACGCGTGACTCCGTGGTCAGGAAAAAGGCTGCCCAGGAACCAAAATGTTTTTTGAAGCCAAATTTTTTTTTAAAGCCAAATGCAAAAACGGACATGAGGATGAGTTTCGGGATGAAATTCCATGTCTAAAAATGGTGTTGCTTCCACTTTTTAAAAATCGAGCCTTTTTGGTGCCTGGGGAAGAAAACGCGTGACTCCGCGGTCAGGAGAAAGGCTGCCCAGGAACCAGAATGTTTTTTGAAGCGAAATTTTTTTTTTTAAGCCAAATGCAAGAACGGACACCAGGAAGAATTTCGGGATGAAATTCCATGTCTAAAAATGGTGTTGCTTACACGTTTTAAAAATCGAGCCTTTTTAGTGCCTGGGGAAGAAAACGCGTGACTCCGCGGTCAGAAAAAATGCTGCCCAGGAACCAAAATGTTTTTTGAAGTCAAATTTGTTTCTTTAAACCAAATGCAAAAACGGACACCAGGATGAGTCTCGGGATGAAATTCCATGTCTAAAAATGGTGTTGCTTCCACTTTTTAAAAATCGAGCCTTTTTGGTGCCTGGGGAAGAAAACGCGTGACTCCGCGGTCAGGAAAAAGGCTGCCCAGGAAGCAAAATATTTTTTGAAGCCAAATTTTTTTTTGAAGCCAAATGCAAAAACGGACATGAGGATGAGTTTCGGGATGAAATTCCATGTCTAAAAATGGTGTTGCTTCCACTTTTTAAAAATCGAGCCTTTTTGGTGCCTGGGGAAGAAAACGCGTGACTCCGCGGTCAGGAAAAAGGCTGCCCAGGAAGCAGAATGTTTTTTGAAGCCAAATTTTTTTTTAAAGCCAAATGCAAGAACGGACACCAGGAAGAATTTCGGGATGAAATTCCATGTCTAAAAATGGTGTTGCTTCCACTTTTTAAAAATCGAGCCTTTTTGGTGCCTGGGGAAGAAAACGCGTGACTCCGCGGTCAGGAAACAAGCTGCACAGGAACCAAAATGTTTTTTGAAGCCAAATATTTTTTTGAAGCCAAATGCAAAAACGGACATGAGGATGAGTTTCGGGATGAAATTCCATGTCTAAAAATGGTGTTGCTTCCACTTTTTAAAAATCGAGCCTTTTTAGTGCCTGGCGAAGAAAACGCGTGACTCCGCGGTCAGAAAAAATGCTGCCCAGAACCCAAAATGGTTTTTGAACTCAAATTTGTTTCTTTAAACCAAATGCAAGAACGGACACCAGGAAGAATTTCTGGATGAAATTCAATGTCTAAAAATGGTGTTGCTTCCACTTTTTAAAAATCGAGCCTTTATGGTGCCTGGGTAAGGAAACGCGTGACTCCGCGGTCAGAAAAAATGCTGCCCAGGAACCAAAATGTTTTTTGAAGCCAAATTTTTTTTTGAAGCCAAATGCAAAAACGGACATGAGGGTGAGTTTCGGGATGAAATTCCATGTCTAAAAATGGTGTTGCTTCCACTTTTTAAAAATCGAGCCTTTTTGGTGCCAGGGGAAGAAAACGCGTGACTCCGCGGTCAGAAAAAATGCTGCCCAGGTACCAAAATGTTTTTTGAAGCCAAATTTGTTTCTTTAAACCAAATGCAAAAACGGACACCAGGAAGAATTTCGGGATGAAATTCCATGTCTAAAAATGGTGTTGCTTCCACTTTTTAAAAATCGAGCCTTTTTGGTGCCTAGGGAAGAAAACGCGTGACTCCGTGGTCAGGAAAAAGGCTGCCCAGGAACCAAAATGTTTTTTGAAGCCAAATTTTTTTTTAAAGCCAAATGCAAGAACGGACACCAGGAAGAATTTCGGGATGAAATTCCATGTCTAAAAATGGTGTTGCTTCCACTTTTTAAAAATTGAGCCTTTTTGGTGCCTGGGGAAGAAAACGCGTGACTCCGTGGTCAGGAAAAAGGCTGCCCAGGAACCAAAATGTTTTTTGAAGCCAAATTTTTTTTTAAAGCCAAATGCAAGAACGGACACCATGAAGAATTTCGGGATGAAATTCCATGTCTAAAAATGGTGTTGCTTCCACTTTTCAAAAATCGAGCCTTTTTGGTGCCTGGGGAAGAAAACGCGTGACTCCGCGGTCAGAAAAAAGGCTGCCCAGGAACCAAAATGTTTTTTGAAGCCAAATTGTTTTTTTAAGCCAAATGCAAAAACGGACATGAGGATGACTTTCGGGATGAAATTCCATGTCTAAAAATGGTGTTGCTTCCACTTTTTAAAATCGAGCCTTTTTGGTGCCTGGGGAAGAAAACGTGTGACTCCGCGGTCAGAAAAAATGCTGCCCAGGAACCAAAATGGTTTTTGAACTCAAATTTTTTTCTTTAAACCAAATGCAAAAACGGACACCAGGATGAGTCTCGGGATGAAATTCCATGTCTAAAAATGTTGTTGCTTCCAGTTTTTAAAAATTGAGCCTTTTTGGTGCCTGGGGAAGAAAACGCGTGACTCCGAGTTCAGAAAAAATGCTGCCCAGGAACCAAAATGGTTTTTGAACTCAAATTTGTTTCTTTAAACCAAATGCAAAAACGGACACCAGGAAGAATTTCGGGATGAAATTCCATGTCTAAAAATGGTGTTGCTTCCACTTTTTAAAAATCGTGCCTTTTTGGTGCCTAGGGAAGAAAACGCGTGACTCCGTGGTCAGGAAAAAGGCTGCCCAGGAACCAAAATGTTTTTTGAAGCCAAATTTTTTTTTAAAGCCAAATGCAAGAACGGACACCAGGAAGAATTTCGGGAAGAAATTCCATGTCTAAAAATGGTGTTGCTTCCACTTTTTAAAAATCGAGCCTGTTTGGTGCCTGGGGAAGAAAACGCGTGACTCCGCGGTCAGAAAAAAGGCTGCCCAGGAACCAAAATGTTTTTTGAAGCCAAATTGTTTTTTTAAGCCAAATGCAAAAACGGACGTGAGGATGAGTTTCGGAATGAAATTCCATGTCTAAAAATGGTGTTGCTTCCACTTTTTAAAAATCGAGCCTTTTTGGTGCCTGGGGAAGAAAACGCGTGACTCCGCGGTCAGAAAAAATGCTGCCCAGGAACTAAAATGGTTTTTGAACTCAAATTTGTTTCTTTAAACCAAATGCAATAACGGACACCAGGATGAGTCTCGGGATGAAATTCCATGTCTAAAAATGGTGTTGCTTCCACTTTTTAAAAATCGAGCCTTTTTGGTGCCTAGGGAAGAAAACGCGTGACTCCGTGGTCAGGAAAAAGGCTGCCCAGGAACCAAAATGTTTTTTGAAGCCAAATTTTTTTTTAAAGCCAAATGCAAGAACAATCCCCAGGAAGAATTTCGGGATGAAATTCCATGTCTAAAAATGGTGTTGCTTCCACTTTTTAAAAATCGAGCCTTTTTGGTGCCTGGGGAAGAAAACGCCTGACTCTGCGGTCAGAAAAAAGGCTGCCCAGGAACCAAAATGTTTTTTGAAGCCAAATTGTTTTTTTAAGCCAAATGCAAAAACGGACATGAGGATGAGTTTCGGGATGAAATTCCATGTCTAAAAATGGTGTTGCTTCCACTTTTTAAAAATCGAGCCTTTTTGGTGCCTGGGGAAGAAAACGCGTGACTCCGTGGTCAGAAAAAATGCTGCCCAGGAACCGAAATGTTTTTTGAAGCCAAATTTTTTTTGAAGCCAAATGCAAAAACGGACACCAGGAAGAATTTCGGGATGAAATTCCATGTCTAAAAATGGTGTTGCTTCCACTTTTTAAAAATCGAGCCTTTTTGGTGCCTGGGGAAGAAAACGCGTGACTCCGCGGTCAGAAAAAAGTCTGCCCAGGAACCAAAATGATTTTGAAGCCAAACTGTTTTTTTAAACCAAATGCAAAAACGGACATGAGGATGAGTTTCGGGATGAAATTCCATGTCTAAAAATGGTGTTGCTTCCACTTTTTAAAAATCGAGCCTTTTTAGTGCCTGGGGAAGAAAACGCGTGACTCCGCGGTCAGAAAAAATGCTGCCCAGGAACCAAAATGGTTTTTGAACTCAAATTTGTTTCTTTAAACCAAATGCAATAATGGACACCAGGATGAGTCTGGGGATGAAATTCCATGTCTAAAAATGGTGTTGCTTCCACTTTTCAAAAATCGAGCCTTTTTGGTGCCTGGGGAAGAAAACGCGTGACTCCGTGGTCAGAAAAAACGCTGCCCAGGAACCGAAATGTTTTTTGAAGCCAAATTTTTTTTGAAGCCAAATGCAAAAACGGACACGAGGATGAGTTTCGGGATGAAATTCCATGTCTAAAAATGGTGTTGCTTCCACTTTTTAAAAATTGAGCCTTTTTGGTGCCTAGGGAAGAAAACGCGTGACTCCGTGGTCAGGAAAAAGGCAGCCCAGGAACCAAAATGTTTTTTGAAGCCAAATTTTTTTTTAAAGCCAAATGCAAGAACGGACACCAGGAAGAATTTCGGGAAGAAATTCCATGTCTAAAAATGGTGTTGCTTCCACTTTTTAAAAATCGAGACTTTTTGGTGCCTGGGGAAGAAAACGCGTGACTCCGCGGTCAGGAAAAATGCTGCCCAGGAGCCAAAATGTTTTTTGAAGCCAAATTTTTTTTTGAAGCCAAATGCAAAAACGGACATGAGGATGAGTTTCGGGATGAAATTCCATGTCTAAAAATGTTGTTGCTTCCAGTTTTTAAAAATTGAGCCTTTTTGGTGCCTGGGGAAGAAAACGCGTGACTCCGTGGTCAGGAAAAAGGCTGCCCAGGAACCAAAATGTTTTTTGAAGCCAAATTTTTTTTTAAAGCCAAATGCAAGAACGGACACCAGGAAGAATTTCGGGATGAAATTCCATGTCTAAAAATGGTGTTGCTTCCACTTTTTAAAAATCGAGCCTTTTTGGTGCCTGGGGAAGAAAACGCGTGACTCCGCGGTCAGAAAAAAGTCTGCCCAGGAACCAAAATGATTTTGAAGCCAAACTGTTTTTTTAAACCAAATGCAAAAATGGACATGAGGATGAGTTTCGGGATGAAATTCCATGTCTAAAAATGGTGTTGCTTCCACTTTTTAAAAATTGAGCCTTTTTAGTGCCTGGGGAAGAAAACGCGTGACTCCGCGGTCAGGAAAAATGCTGCCCAGGAACCAAAATGTTTTTTGAAGCCAAATTTTTTTTTGAAGCCAAATGCAAAAACGGACATGAGGATGAGTTTCGGGATGAAATTCCATGTCTAAAAATGGTGTTGCTTCCACTTTTTAAAAATTGAGCCTTTTTGGTGCCTAGGGAAGAAAACGCGTGACTCCGTGGTCAGGAAAAACGCTGCCCAGGAACCAAAATATTTTTTGAAGCCAAATTTTTTTTTAAAGCCAAATGCAAGAACGGACACCAGGAAGAATTTCGGGATGAAATTCCATGTCTAAAAATGGTGTTGCTTCCACTTTTTAAAAATCGAGCCTTTTTGGTGCCTGGGGAAGAAAACGCGTGACTCCGCGGTCAGAAAGAAGGCTGCCCAGGAACCAAAATGTTTTTTGAAGCCAAATTGTTTTTTTAAGCCAAATGCAAAAACGGACATGAGGATGAGTCTCGGGATGAAATTCCATGTCTAAAAATGTTGTTGCTTCCAGTTTTTAAAAATTGAGCCTTTTTGGTGCCTGGGGAAGAAAACGCGTGACTCCGTGGTCAGGAAAAAGGCTGCCCAGGAACCAAAATGTTTTTTGAAGCCAAATTTTTTTTTAAAGCCAAATGCAAGAACGGACACCAGGAAGAATTTCGGGATGAAATTCCATGTCTAAAAATGGTGTTGCTTCCACTTTTTAAAAATCGAGCCTTTTTGGTGCCTGGGGAAGAAAACGCGTGACTCCGCGGTCAGAAAAAGTCTGCCCAGGAACCAAAATGATTTTGAAGCCAAACTGTTTTTTTAAACCAAATGCAAAAATGGACATGAGGATGAGTTTCGGGATGAAATTCCATGTCTAAAAATGGTGTTGCTTCCACTTTTTAAAAATCGAGCCTTTTTAGTGCCTGGGGAAGAAAACGCGTGACTCCGCGGTCAGAAAAAATGCTGCCCAGGAACCAAAATGGTTTTTGAACTCAAATTTGTTTCTTTAAACCAAATGCAATAATGGACACCAGGATGAGTCTGGGGATGAAATTCCATGTCTAAAAATGGTGTTGCTTCCACTTTTTAAAAATCGAGCCTTTTTGGTGCCTGGGGAAGAAAACGCGTGACTCCGCGGTCAGAAAAAATGCTGCCAAGGAAGCAAAATGTTTTTTGAAGCCAAATTTTTTTTTAAACCAAATGCAAAAACGGACACTAGGATGAGTTTCGGGATGAAATTCCATGTCTAAAAATGGTGTTGCTTAAACTTTTTAAAAATCGAGCCTTTTTGGTGCCTGGGGAAAAAAACGCCTGACTCCGCGGTCAGAAAAAAGGCTGCCCAGGAACCAAAATGTTTTTTGAAGCCAAATTGTTTTTTTAAGCCAAATGCAAAAACTGACATGAGGATGAGTTTCGGGATGAAATTCCATGTCTAAAAATGGTGTTGCTTCCACTTTTTAAAAATCGAGCCTTTTTGGTGCCTGGGTAAGGAAACGTGTGACTCCGAGGTCAGAAAAAATGCTGCCCAGGAACCAAAATGTTTTTTGAAGCCAAATTTGTTTCTTTAAACCAAATGCAAAAATGGACACCAGGAAGAATTTCGGGATGAAATTCCATGTCTAAAAATGGTGTTGCTTCCACTTTTCAAAAATCGAGCCTTTTTGGTGCCTGGGGAAGAAAACGCGTGACTCCGCGGTCAGAAAAAATGCTGCCCAGGAACCAAAATGGTTTTTGAACTCAAATTTGTTTCTTTAAACCAAATGCAATAACGGACACCAGGATGAGTCTCGGGATGAAATTCCATGTCTAAAAATGGTGTTGCTTCCACTTTTTAAAAATCGAGCCTTTTTGGTGCCTAGGGAAGAAAACGCGTGACTCCGTGGTCAGGAAAAAGGCTGCCCAGGAACCAAAATGTTTTTTGAAGCCAATTTTTTTTTTAAAGCCAAATGCAAGAACGGACCCCAGGAAGAATTTCGGGATGAAATTCCATGTCTAAAAATGGTGTTGCTTCCACTTTTTAAGAATCGAGCCTTTTTGGTGCCTGGGGAAGAAAACGCCTGACTCCGCGGTCAGAAAAAAGGCTGCCCAGGAACCAAAATGTTTTTTGAAGCCAAATTGTTTTTTTAAGCCAAATGCAAAAACGGACATGAGGATGAGTTTCGGGATGAAATTCCATGTCTAAAAATGGTGTTGCTTCCACTTTTTAAAAATCGAGCCTTTTTGGTGCCTGGGAAAGAAAACGCGTGACTCCGCGGTCAGAAAAAATGCTGCCCAGGAATCAAAATGTTTTTTGAAGCCAATTTTTTTTTTGAAGCCAAATGCAAAAACGGACACCAGGATGAGTTTCTGGATGAAATTCCATGTCTAAAAATGGTGTTGCTTCCACTTTTTAAAAATTGAGCCTTTTTGGTGCCTGGGGAAGAAAACGCGTGACTCCGAGGTCAGAAAAAATGCTGCCCAGGAACCAAAATGTTTTTTGAAGCCAATTTTTTTTTTTGAAGCCAAATTCAAAAACGGACACCAGGATGAGTTTCTGGATGAAATTCCATGTCTAAAAATGGTGTTGCTTCCACTTTTTAAAAATTGAGCCTTTTTGGTGCCTGGGGAAGAAAACGCGTGACTCCGCGGTCAGAAAAAATGCTGCCCAGGAACCAAAATGTTTTTTGAAGCCAAATTTGTTTCTTTAAACCAAATGCAATAACGGACACCAGGATGAGTCTCGGGATGAAATTCCATGTCTAAAAATGGTGTTGCTTCCACTTTTTAAAAATCGAGCCTTTTTGGTGCCTAGGGAAGAAAACGCGTGACTCCGCGGTCAGGAAAAAGGCTGCCCAGGAAGCAGAATGTTTTTTGAAGCCAATTTTTTTTTTAAAGCCAAATGCAAGAACGGACCCCAGGAAGGATTTCGGGATGAAATTCCATGTCTAAAAATGGTGTTGCTTCCACTTTTTAAAAATCGAGCCTTTTTGGTGCCTGGGGAAAAAAACGCCTGACTCCGCGGTCAGAAAAAAGGCTGCCCAGGAACCAAAATGTTTTTTGAAGCCAAATTGTTTTTTTAAGCCAAATGCAAAAACTGACATGAGGATGAGTTTCGGGATGAAATTCCATGTCTAAAAATGGTGTTGCTTCCACTTTTTAAAAATCGAGCCTTTTTGGTGCCTGGGTAAGGAAACGTGTGACTCCGCGGTCAGAAAAAATGCTGCCCAGGAACCAAAATGTTTTTTGAAGCCAATTTTTTTTTTGAAGCCAAATGCAAAAACGGACACCAGGATGAGTTTCTGGATGAAATTCCATGTCTAAAAATGGTGGTGCTTCCACTTTTTAAAAATTGAGCCTTTTTGGTGCCTGGGGAAGAAAACGCGTGACTCCGAGGTCAGAAAAAATGCTGCCCAGGAACCAAAATGTTTTTTGAAGCCAAATTTGTTTCTTTAAACCAAATGCAAAAATGGACACCAGGAAGAATTTCGGGATGAAATTCCATGTCTAAAAATGGTGTTGCTTCCACTTTTCAAAAATCGAGCCTTTTTGGTGCCTGGGGAAGAAAACGCGTGACTCCGCGGTCAGAAAAAATGCTGCCCAGGAACCAAAATGGTTTTTGAACTCAAATTTGTTTCTTTAAACCAAATGCAATAACGGACACCAGGATGAGTCTCGGGATGAAATTCCATGTCTAAAAATGGTGTTGCTTCCACTTTTTAAAAATCGAGCCTTTTTGGTGCCTAGGGAAGAAAACGCGTGACTCCGTGGTCAGGAAAAAGGCTGCCCAGGAACCAAAATGTTTTTTGAAGCCAAATTTTTTTTTAAAGCCAAATGCAAGAACGGACCCCAGGAAGAATTTCGGGATGAAATTCCATGTCTAAAAATGGTGTTGCTTCCACTTTTTAAGAATCGAGCCTTTTTGGTGCCTGGGGAAGAAAACGCCTGACTCCGCGGTCAGAAAAAAGGCTGCCCAGGAACCAAAATGTTTTTTGAAGCCAAATTGTTTTTTTAAGCCAAATGCAAAAACGGACATGAGGATGAGTTTCGGGATGAAATTCCATGTCTAAAAATGGTGTTGCTTCCACTTTTTAAAAATCGAGCCTTTTTGGTGCCTGGGAAAGAAAACGCGTGACTCCGCGGTCAGAAAAAATGCTGCCCAGGAACCAAAATGGTTTTTGAACTCAAATTTGTTTCTTTAAACCAAATGCAATAACGGACACCAGGATGAGTCTCGGGATGAAATTCCATGTCTAAAAATGGTGTTGCTTCCACTTTTTAAAAATCGAGCCTTTTTGGTGCCTAGGGAAGAAAACGCGTGACTCCGTGGTCAGGAAAAAGGCTGCCCAGGAACCAAAATGTTTTTTGAAGCCAAATTTTTTTTTAAAGCCAAATGCAAGAACGGACCCCAGGAAGAATTTCGGGATGAAATTCCATGTCTAAAAATGGTGTTGCTTCCACTTTTTAAGAATCGAGCCATTTTGGTGCCTGGGGAAGAAAACGCCTGACTCCGCGGTCAGAAAAAAGGCTGCCCAGGAACCAAAATGTTTTTTGAAGCCAAATTGTTTTTTTAAGCCAAATGCAAAAACGGACATGAGGATGAGTTTCGGGATGAAATTCCATGTCTAAAAATGGTGTTGCTTCCACTTTTTAAAAATCGAGCCTTTTTGGTGCCTGGGAAAGAAAACGCGTGACTCCGCGGTCAGAAAAAATGCTGCCCAGGAACCAAAATGGTTTTTGAACTCAAATTTGTTTCTTTAAACCAAATGCAAAAACGGACACCAGGATGAGTCTCGGGATGAAATTCCATGTCTAAAAATGTTGTTGCTTCCAGTTTTTAAAAATTGAGCCTTTTTGGTGCCTGGGGAAGAAAACGCGTGACTCCGCGGTCAGAAAAAATGCTGCCCAGGAACCAAAATGTTTTTTGAAGCCAAATTTGTTTCTTTAAACCAAATGCAATAACGGACACCAGGATGAGTCTCGGGATGAAATTCCATGTCTAAAAATGGTGTTGCTTCCACTTTTTAAAAATCGAGCCTTTTTGGTGCCTAGGGAAGAAAACGCGTGACTCCGCGGTCAGGAAAAAGGCTGCCCAGGAAGCAGAATGTTTTTTGAAGCCAAATTTTTTTTTAAAGCCAAATGCAAGAACGGACCCCAGGAAGGATTTCGGGATGAAATTCCATGTCTAAAAATGGTGTTGCTTCCACTTTTTAAAAATCGAGCCTTTTTGGTGCCTGGGGAAAAAAACGCCTGACTCCGCGGTCAGAAAAAAGGCTGCCCAGGAACCAAAATGTTTTTTGAAGCCAAATTGTTTTTTTAAGCCAAATGCAAAAACTGACATGAGGATGAGTTTCGGGATGAAATTCCATGTCTAAAAATGGTGTTGCTTCCACTTTTTAAAAATCGAGCCTTTTTGGTGCCTGGGTAAGGAAACGTGTGACTCCGCGGTCAGAAAAAATGCTGCCCAGGAACCAAAATGTTTTTTGAAGCCAATTTTTTTTTTGAAGCCAAATGCAAAAACGGACACCAGGATGAGTTTCTGGATGAAATTCCATGTCTAAAAATGGTGTTGCTTCCACTTTTTAAAAATTGAGCCTTTTTGGTGCCTGGGGAAGAAAACGCGTGACTCCGAGGTCAGAAAAAATGCTGCCCAGGAACCAAAATGTTTTTTGAAGCCAAATTTGTTTCTTTAAACCAAATGCAAAAATGGACACCAGGAAGAATTTCGGGATGAAATTCCATGTCTAAAAATGGTGTTGCTTCCACTTTTCAAAAATCGAGCCTTTTTGGTGCCTGGGGAAGAAAACGCCTGACTCCGCGGTCAGAAAAAATGCTGCCCAGGAACCAAAATGGTTTTTGAACTCAAATTTGTTTCTTTAAACCAAATGCAATAACGGACACCAGGATGAGTCTCGGGATGAAATTCCATGTCTAAAAATGGTGTTGCTTCCACTTTTTAAAAATCGAGCCTTTTTGGTGCGTAGGGAAGAAAACGCGTGACTCCGTGGTCAGGAAAAAGGCTTCCCAGGAACCAAAATGTTTTTTGAAGCCAAATTTTTTTTTAAAGCCAAATGCAAGAACGGACCCCAGGAAGAATTTCGGGATGAAATTCCATGTCTAAAAATGGTGTTGCTTCCACTTTTTAAGAATCGAGCCTTTTTGGTGCCTGGGGAAGAAAACGCCTGACTCCGCGGTCAGAAAAAAGGCTGCCCAGGAACCAAAATGTTTTTTGAAGCCAAATTGTTTTTTTAAGCCAAATGCAAAAACGGACATGAGGATGAGTTTCGGGATGAAATTCCATGTCTAAAAATGGTGTTGCTTCCACTTTTTAAAAATTGAGCCTTTTTGGTGCCTGGGGAAGAAAACGCGTGACTCCGCGTTCAGAAAAAATGCTGCCCAGGAACCAAAATGGTTTTTGAACTCAAATTTGTTTCTTTAAACCAAATGCAATAACGGACACCAGGATGAGTCTCGGGATGAAATTCCATGTCTAAAAATGGTGTTGCTTCCACTTTTTAAAAATTGAGCCTTTTTGGTGCCTGGGGAAGAAAACGCGTGACTCCGCGGTCAGAAAAAATGCTGCCCAGGAACCAAAATGGTTTTTGAACTCAAATTTGTTTCTTTAAACCAAATGCAATAACGGACACCAGGATGAGTCTCGGGATGAAATTCCATGTCTAAAAATGGTGTTGCTTCCACTTTTTAAAAATTGAGCCTTTTTGGTGCCTGGAGAAGAAAACGCGTGACTCCGCGGTCAGAAAAAATGCTGCCCAGGAACCAAAATGGTTTTTGAACTCAAATTTGTTTCTTTAAACCAAATGCAAAAACGGACACCAGGATGAGTCTCGGGATGAAATTCCATGTCTAAAAATGTTGTTGCTTCCAGTTTTTAAAAATTGAGCCTTTTTGGTGCCTGGGGAAGAAAACAAGTGACTCCGCGGTCAGAAAAAATGCTGCCCAGAGACCAAAATGTTTTTTGAAGCCAAATTTTTTTTTAAAGCCAAATGCAAAAACGGACATGAGGATGAGTTTCGGGATGAAATTCCATGTCTAAAAATGGTGTTGCTTCCACTTTTTAAAAATTGAGCCTTTTTGGTGCCTGGAGAAGAAAACGCGTGACTCCGCGGTCAGAAAAAATGCTGCCCAGGAACCAAAATGGTTTTTGAACTCAAATTTGTTTCTTTAAACCAAATGCAAAAACGGACACCAGGATGAGTCTCGGGATGAAATTCCATGTCTAAAAATGTTGTTGCTTCCAGTTTTTAAAAATTGAGCCTTTTTGGTGCCTGGGGAAGAAAACGAGTGACTCCGCGGTCAGAAAAAATGCTGCCCAGGAACCAAAATGGTTTTTGAAGCCAAATTTTTTTTTAAAGCCAAATGCAAAAACGGACATGAGGATGAGTTTCGGGATGAAATTCCATGTCTAAAAATGGTGTTGCTTCCACTTTTTAAAAATTGAGCCTTTTTGGTGCCTGGGGAAGAAAACGCGTGACTCCGCGGTCAGAAAAAATGCTGCCCAGGAACCAAAATGGTTTTTGAACTCAAATTTGTTTCTTTAAACCAAATGCAATAACGGACACCAGGATGAGTCTCGGGATGAAATTCCATGTCTAAATAGGGTGTTGCTTCCACTTTTTAAAAATCGAGCCTTTTTGGTGCCTAGGGAAGAAAACGCGTGACTCCGTGGTCAGAAAAAAGGCTGCCCAGGAACCAAAATCTTTTTGAAGCCAAATTTGTTTCTTTAAACCAAATGCAAAAACGGACACCAGGAAGAATTTCGGGATGAAATTCCATGTCTAAAAATGGTGTTGCTTCCAGTTTTTAAAAATTGAGCCTTTTTGGTGCCTGGGGAAGAAAACGCATGACTCCTCGGTCAGAAAAAATGCTGCCCAGGAACCAAAACGTTTTTTGAAGCCAAATTTTGTTTTGAAGCCAAATGCAAAAACGGACATGAGGATGAGTTTCGGGATGAAATTCCATGTCTAAAAATGGTGTTGCTTCCACTTTTTAAAAATCGAGCCTTTTTGGTGCCTGGGGAAGAAAACGCGTGACTCCGCGGTCAGAAAAAATGCTGCCCAGGAACCAAAATGGTTTTTGAACTCAAATTTGTTTCTTTAAACCAAATGCAATAACGGACACCAGGATGAGTCTCGGGATGAAATTCCATGTCTAAATAGGGTGTTGCTTCCACTTTTTAAAAATCGAGCCTTTTTGGTGCCTAGGGAAGAAAACGCGTGACTCCGTGGTCAGAAAAAAGGCTGCCCAGGAACCAAAATCTTTTTGAAGCCAAATTTTTTTTTAAGCCAAATGCAAAAACGGACATGAGGATGAGTTTCGGGATGAAATTCCATGTCTAAAAATGGTGTTGCTTCCACTTTTTAAAAATCGAGCCTTTTTGGTGCCTGGGGAAGAAAACGCGTGACTCCGCGGTCAGAAAAAATGCTGCCCAGGAACCAAAATGGTTTTTGAACTCAAATTTGTTTCTTTAAACCAAATGCAAAAACGGACACCAGGAAGAATTTCGGGATGAAATTCCATGTCTAAAAATAGTGTTGCTTCCAGTTTTTAAAAATTGAGCCTTTTTGGTGCCTGGGGAAGAAAACGCGTGACTCCGCGGTCAGAAAAAATGCTGCCCAGGAACGAAAAATTTTTTTGAAGCCAAATTTTGTTTTGAAGCCAAATGCAAAAACGGACATGAGGATGAGTTTCGGGATGAAATTCCATGTCTAAAAATGGTGTTGCTTCCACTTTTTAAAAATTGAGCCTTTTTGGTGCCTGGGGAAGAAAACGCGTGACTCCGCGTTCAGAAAAAATGCTGCCCAGGAACCAAAATGGTTTTTGAACTCAAATTTGTTTCTTTAAACCAAATGCAATAACGGACACCAGGATGAGTCTCGGGATGAAATTCCATGTCTAAAAATGGTGTTGCTTCCACTTTTTAAAAATTGAGCCTTTTTGGTGCCTGGGGAAGAAAACGCGTGACTCCGCGGTCAGAAAAAATGCTTCCCAGGAACCAAAATGGTTTTTGAACTCAAATTTGTTTCTTTAAACCAAATGCAATAACGGACACCAGGATGAGTCTCGGGATGAAATTCCATGTCTAAAAATGGTGTTGCTTCCACTTTTTAAAAATTGAGCCTTTTTGGTGCCTGGAGAAGAAAACGCGTGACTCCGCGGTCAGAAAAAATGCTGCCCAGGAACCAAAATGGTTTTTGAACTCAAATTTGTTTCTTTAAACCAAATGCAAAAACGGACACCAGGATGAGTCTCGGGATGAAATTCCATGTCTAAAAATGTTGTTGCTTCCAGTTTTTAAAAATTGAGCCTTTTTGGTGCCTGGGGAAGAAAACAAGTGACTCCGCGGTCAGAAAAAATGCTGCCCAGGGACCAAAATGTTTTTTGAAGCCAAATTTTTTTTTAAAGCCAAATGCAAAAACGGACATGAGGATGAGTTTCGGGATGAAATTCCATGTCTAAAAATGGTGTTGCTTCCACTTTTTAAAAATTGAGCCTTTTTGGTGCCTGGAGAAGAAAACGCGTGACTCCGCGGTCAGAAAAAATGCTGCCCAGGAACCAAAATGGTTTTTGAACTCAAATTTGTTTCTTTAAACCAAATGCAAAAACGGACACCAGGATGAGTCTCGGGATGAAATTCCATGTCTAAAAATGTTGTTGCTTCCAGTTTTTAAAAATTGAGCCTTTTTGGTGCCTGGGGAAGAAAACGAGTGACTCCGCGGTCAGAAAAAATGCTGCCCAGGAACCAAAATGTTTTTTGAAGCCAAATTTTTTTTTAAAGCCAAATGCAAAAACGGACATGAGGATGAGTTTCGGGATGAAATTCCATGTCTAAAAATGGTGTTGCTTCCACTTTTTAAAAATTGAGCCTTTTTGGTGCCTGGGGAAGAAAACGCGTGACTCCGCGGTCAGAATAAATGCTGCCCAGGAACGAAAATTTTTTTTGAAGCCAAATTTTGTTTTGAAGCCAAATGCAAAAACGGACATAAGGATGAGTTTCTGGATGAAATTCCATGTCTAAAAATGGTGTTCCTTCCACTTTTTAAAAATTGAGCCTTTTTGGTGCCTGGGGAAGAAAAGGCGTGACTCCGCGGTCAGAAAAAATGCTGCCCAGGAACCAAAATGTTTTTTGAACTCAAATTTGTTTCTTTAAACCAAATGCAAAAACGGACACCAGGATGAGTCTCGGTATGAAATTCCATGTCTAAAAATGGTGTTGCTTCCAGTTTTTAAAAATTGAGCCTTTTTGGTGCCTGGGGAAGAAAACGCGTGACTCCGTGGTCAGGAAAAAGGCTGCCCAGGAACCAAAATGGTTTTTGAACTCAAATTTGTTTCTTTAAACCAAATGCAAAAACGGACACCAGGATGAGTCTCGGGATCAAATTCCATGTCTAAAAATGTTGTTGCTTCCAGTTTTTAAAAATTGAGCCTTTTTGATGCCTGGGGAAGAAAACGCGTGACTCCGCGGTCAGAAAAAAGGCTGCCCAGGAACCAAAATGTTTTTTGAAGCCAAATTTGTTTCTTTAAACCAAATGCAAAAACGGACACCAGGAAGAATTTCGGGATGAAATTCCATGTCTAAAAATAGTGTTGCTTCCAGTTTTTAAAAATTGAGCCTTTTTGGTGCCTGGGGAAGAAAACGCGTGACTCCCCGGTCAGAAAAAATGCTGCCCAGGAACGAAAAATTTTTTTGAAGCCAAATTTTGTTTTGAAGCCAAATGCAAAAACGGACATGAGGATGAGTTTCGGGATGAAATTCCATGTCTAAAAATGGTGTTGCTTCCACTTTTTAAAAATCGAGCCTTTTTGGTGCCTGGGTAAGGAAACGTGTGACTCCGCGGTCAGAAAAAATGCTGCCCAGGAACCAAAATGTTTTTTGAAGCCAATTTTTTTTTTGAAGCCAAATGCAAAAACGGACACCAGGATGAGTTTCTGGATGAAATTCCATGTCTAAAAATGGTGTTGCTTCCACTTTTTAAAAATTGAGCCTTTTTGGTGCCTGGGGAAGAAAACGCGTGACTCCGAGGTCAGAAAAAATGCTGCCCAGGAACCAAAATGTTTTTTGAAGCCAAATTTGTTTCTTTAAACCAAATGCAAAAATGGACACCAGGAAGAATTTCGGGATGAAATTCCATGTCTAAAAATGGTGTTGCTTCCACTTTTCAAAAATCGAGCCTTTTTGGTGCCTGGGGAAGAAAACGCGTGACTCCGCGGTCAGAAAAAATGCTGCCCAGGAACCAAAATGGTTTTTGAACTCAAATTTGTTTCTTTAAACCAAATGCAATAACGGACACCAGGATGAGTCTCGGGATGAAATTCCATGTCTAAAAATGGTGTTGCTTCCACTTTTTAAAAATCGAGCCTTTTTGGTGCGTAGGGAAGAAAACGCGTGACTCCGTGGTCAGGAAAAAGGCTTCCCAGGAACCAAAATGTTTTTTGAAGCCAAATTTTTTTTTAAAGCCAAATGCAAGAACGGACCCCAGGAAGAATTTCGGGATGAAATTCCATGTCTAAAAATGGTGTTGCTTCCACTTTTTAAGAATCGAGCCTTTTTGGTGCCTGGGGAAGAAAACGCCTGACTCCGCGGTCAGAAAAAAGGCTGCCCAGGAACCAAAATGTTTTTTGAAGCCAAATTGTTTTTTTAAGCCAAATGCAAAAACGGACATGAGGATGAGTTTCGGGATGAAATTCCATGTCTAAAAATGGTGTTGCTTCCACTTTTTAAAAATTGAGCCTTTTTGGTGCCTGGGGAAGAAAACGCGTGACTCCGCGTTCAGAAAAAATGCTGCCCAGGAACCAAAATGGTTTTTGAACTCAAATTTGTTTCTTTAAACCAAATGCAATAACGGACACCAGGATGAGTCTCGGGATGAAATTCCATGTCTAAAAATGGTGTTGCTTCCACTTTTTAAAAATTGAGCCTTTTTGGTGCCTGGGGAAGAAAACGCGTGACTCCGCGGTCAGAAAAAATGCTGCCCAGGAACCAAAATGGTTTTTGAACTCAAATTTGTTTCTTTAAACCAAATGCAATAACGGACACCAGGATGAGTCTCGGGATGAAATTCCATGTCTAAAAATGGTGTTGCTTCCACTTTTTAAAAATTGAGCCTTTTTGGTGCCTGGAGAAGAAAACGCGTGACTCCGCGGTCAGAAAAAATGCTGCCCAGGAACCAAAATGGTTTTTGAACTCAAATTTGTTTCTTTAAACCAAATGCAAAAACGGACACCAGGATGAGTCTCGGGATGAAATTCCATGTCTAAAAATGTTGTTGCTTCCAGTTTTTAAAAATTGAGCCTTTTTGGTGCCTGGGGAAGAAAACAAGTGACTCCGCGGTCAGAAAAAATGCTGCCCAGAGACCAAAATGTTTTTTGAAGCCAAATTTTTTTTTAAAGCCAAATGCAAAAACGGACATGAGGATGAGTTTCGGGATGAAATTCCATGTCTAAAAATGGTGTTGCTTCCACTTTTTAAAAATTGAGCCTTTTTGGTGCCTGGAGAAGAAAACGCGTGACTCCGCGGTCAGAAAAAATGCTGCCCAGGAACCAAAATGGTTTTTGAACTCAAATTTGTTTCTTTAAACCAAATGCAAAAACGGACACCAGGATGAGTCTCGGGATGAAATTCCATGTCTAAAAATGTTGTTGCTTCCAGTTTTTAAAAATTGAGCCTTTTTGGTGCCTGGGGAAGAAAACGAGTGACTCCGCGGTCAGAAAAAATGCTGCCCAGGAACCAAAATGGTTTTTGAAGCCAAATTTTTTTTTAAAGCCAAATGCAAAAACGGACATGAGGATGAGTTTCGGGATGAAATTCCATGTCTAAAAATGGTGTTGCTTCCACTTTTTAAAAATTGAGCCTTTTTGGTGCCTGGGGAAGAAAACGCGTGACTCCGCGGTCAGAAAAAATGCTGCCCAGGAACCAAAATGGTTTTTGAACTCAAATTTGTTTCTTTAAACCAAATGCAATAACGGACACCAGGATGAGTCTCGGGATGAAATTCCATGTCTAAATAGGGTGTTGCTTCCACTTTTTAAAAATCGAGCCTTTTTGGTGCCTAGGGAAGAAAACGCGTGACTCCGTGGTCAGAAAAAAGGCTGCCCAGGAACCAAAATCTTTTTGAAGCCAAATTTGTTTCTTTAAACCAAATGCAAAAACGGACACCAGGAAGAATTTCGGGATGAAATTCCATGTCTAAAAATGGTGTTGCTTCCAGTTTTTAAAAATTGAGCCTTTTTGGTGCCTGGGGAAGAAAACGCATGACTCCTCGGTCAGAAAAAATGCTGCCCAGGAACCAAAACGTTTTTTGAAGCCAAATTTTGTTTTGAAGCCAAATGCAAAAACGGACATGAGGATGAGTTTCGGGATGAAATTCCATGTCTAAAAATGGTGTTGCTTCCACTTTTTAAAAATCGAGCCTTTTTGGTGCCTGGGGAAGAAAACGCGTGACTCCGCGGTCAGAAAAAATGCTGCCCAGGAACCAAAATGGTTTTTGAACTCAAATTTGTTTCTTTAAACCAAATGCAATAACGGACACCAGGATGAGTCTCGGGATGAAATTCCATGTCTAAATAGGGTGTTGCTTCCACTTTTTAAAAATCGAGCCTTTTTGGTGCCTAGGGAAGAAAACGCGTGACTCCGTGGTCAGAAAAAAGGCTGCCCAGGAACCAAAATCTTTTTGAAGCCAAATTTTTTTTTAAGCCAAATGCAAAAACGGACATGAGGATGAGTTTCGGGATGAAATTCCATGTCTAAAAATGGTGTTGCTTCCACTTTTTAAAAATCGAGCCTTTTTGGTGCCTGGGGAAGAAAACGCGTGACTCCGCGGTCAGAAAAAATGCTGCCCAGGAACCAAAATGGTTTTTGAACTCAAATTTGTTTCTTTAAACCAAATGCAAAAACGGACACCAGGAAGAATTTCGGGATGAAATTCCATGTCTAAAAATAGTGTTGCTTCCAGTTTTTAAAAATTGAGCCTTTTTGGTGCCTGGGGAAGAAAACGCGTGACTCCGCGGTCAGAAAAAATGCTGCCCAGGAACGAAAAATTTTTTTGAAGCCAAATTTTGTTTTGAAGCCAAATGCAAAAACGGACATGAGGATGAGTTTCGGGATGAAATTCCATGTCTAAAAATGGTGTTGCTTCCACTTTTTAAAAATTGAGCCTTTTTGGTGCCTGGGGAAGAAAACGCGTGACTCCGCGTTCAGAAAAAATGCTGCCCAGGAACCAAAATGGTTTTTGAACTCAAATTTGTTTCTTTAAACCAAATGCAATAACGGACACCAGGATGAGTCTCGGGATGAAATTCCATGTCTAAAAATGGTGTTGCTTCCACTTTTTAAAAATTGAGCCTTTTTGGTGCCTGGGGAAGAAAACGCGTGACTCCGCGGTCAGAAAAAATGCTTCCCAGGAACCAAAATGGTTTTTGAACTCAAATTTGTTTCTTTAAACCAAATGCAATAACGGACACCAGGATGAGTCTCGGGATGAAATTCCATGTCTAAAAATGGTGTTGCTTCCACTTTTTAAAAATTGAGCCTTTTTGGTGCCTGGAGAAGAAAACGCGTGACTCCGCGGTCAGAAAAAATGCTGCCCAGGAACCAAAATGGTTTTTGAACTCAAATTTGTTTCTTTAAACCAAATGCAAAAACGGACACCAGGATGAGTCTCGGGATGAAATTCCATGTCTAAAAATGTTGTTGCTTCCAGTTTTTAAAAATTGAGCCTTTTTGGTGCCTGGGGAAGAAAACAAGTGACTCCGCGGTCAGAAAAAATGCTGCCCAGGGACCAAAATGTTTTTTGAAGCCAAATTTTTTTTTAAAGCCAAATGCAAAAACGGACATGAGGATGAGTTTCGGGATGAAATTCCATGTCTAAAAATGGTGTTGCTTCCACTTTTTAAAAATTGAGCCTTTTTGGTGCCTGGAGAAGAAAACGCGTGACTCCGCGGTCAGAAAAAATGCTGCCCAGGAACCAAAATGGTTTTTGAACTCAAATTTGTTTCTTTAAACCAAATGCAAAAACGGACACCAGGATGAGTCTCGGGATGAAATTCCATGTCTAAAAATGTTGTTGCTTCCAGTTTTTAAAAATTGAGCCTTTTTGGTGCCTGGGGAAGAAAACGAGTGACTCCGCGGTCAGAAAAAATGCTGCCCAGGAACCAAAATGTTTTTTGAAGCCAAATTTTTTTTTAAAGCCAAATGCAAAAACGGACATGAGGATGAGTTTCGGGATGAAATTCCATGTCTAAAAATGGTGTTGCTTCCACTTTTTAAAAATTGAGCCTTTTTGGTGCCTGGGGAAGAAAACGCGTGACTCCGCGGTCAGAATAAATGCTGCCCAGGAACGAAAATTTTTTTTGAAGCCAAATTTTGTTTTGAAGCCAAATGCAAAAACGGACATAAGGATGAGTTTCTGGATGAAATTCCATGTCTAAAAATGGTGTTCCTTCCACTTTTTAAAAATTGAGCCTTTTTGGTGCCTGGGGAAGAAAAGGCGTGACTCCGCGGTCAGAAAAAATGCTGCCCAGGAACCAAAATGTTTTTTGAACTCAAATTTGTTTCTTTAAACCAAATGCAAAAACGGACACCAGGATGAGTCTCGGTATGAAATTCCATGTCTAAAAATGGTGTTGCTTCCAGTTTTTAAAAATTGAGCCTTTTTGGTGCCTGGGGAAGAAAACGCGTGACTCCGTGGTCAGGAAAAAGGCTGCCCAGGAACCAAAATGGTTTTTGAACTCAAATTTGTTTCTTTAAACCAAATGCAAAAACGGACACCAGGATGAGTCTCGGGATCAAATTCCATGTCTAAAAATGTTGTTGCTTCCAGTTTTTAAAAATTGAGCCTTTTTGATGCCTGGGGAAGAAAACGCGTGACTCCGCGGTCAGAAAAAAGGCTGCCCAGGAACCAAAATGTTTTTTGAAGCCAAATTTGTTTCTTTAAACCAAATGCAAAAACGGACACCAGGAAGAATTTCGGGATGAAATTCCATGTCTAAAAATAGTGTTGCTTCCAGTTTTTAAAAATTGAGCCTTTTTGGTGCCTGGGGAAGAAAACGCGTGACTCCGCGGTCAGAAAAAATGCTGCCCAGGAACGAAAAATTTTTTTGAAGCCAAATTTTGTTTTGAAGCCAAATGCAAAAACGGACATGAGGATGAGTTTCGGGATGAAATTCCATGTCTAAAAATGGTGTTCCTTCCACTTTTTAAAAATTGAGCCTTTTTGGTGCCTGGGGAAGAAAACGCGTGACTCCGCGGTCAGAAAAAATGCTGCCCAGGAACCAAAATGTTTTTTGAAGCCAAATTTTTTTTTGAAGCCAAATGCAAAAACGGACATGAGGATGAGTTTCGGGATGAAATTCCATGTCTAAAAATGGTGTTGCTTCCAGTTTTTAAAAATCGAGCCTTTTTGGTGCCTGGGGAAGAAAACGCGTGACTCCGCGGTCAGAAAAAATGCTGCCCAGGAACCAAAATGGTTTTTGAACTCAAATTTGTTTCTTTAAACCAAATGCAATAACGGACACCAGGATGAGTCTCGGGATGAA
Source organism: Pantherophis guttatus (assembly GCF_059756535.1). Taxonomy (NCBI): domain Eukaryota; kingdom Metazoa; phylum Chordata; class Lepidosauria; order Squamata; family Colubridae; genus Pantherophis; species Pantherophis guttatus. Next base: position 14,702,944 of record NC_142076.1, on the reverse strand, counting down.
ATTCCATGTCTAAAAATGGTGTTGCTTCCAGTTTTAAAAAATTGAGCCTTTTTGGTGCCTGGGGAAGAAAACGCGTGACTCCGCGGTCAGAAAAAATGCTGCCCAGGAACCAAAATGGTTTTTGAACTCAAATTTGTTTCTTTAATCCAAATGCAAAAACGGACACCAAGAAGAATTTCGGGATGAAATTCCATGTCTAAAAATGGTGTTGCTTCCACTTTTTAAAAATCGAGCCTTTTTGGTGCCTGGGGAAGAAAACGCCTGACTCCGCGGTCAGAAAAAAGGCTGCCCAGGAACGAAAATGTTTTTTGAAGCCAAATTTTGTTTTGAAGCCAAATGCAAAAATGGACATGAGGATGAGTTTCGGGATGAAATTCCATGTCTAAAAATGGTGTTGCTTCCACTTTTTAAAAATCGAGCCTTTTTGGTGCCTGGGGAAGAAAACGCGTGACTCCGCGGTCAGAAAAAATGCTGCCCAGGAACCAAAATGGTTTTTGAACTCAAATTTGTTTCTTTAAACCAAATGCAAAAACGGACACCAGGATGAGTCTCGGTATGAAATTCCATGTCTAAAAATGTTGTTGCTTCCAGTTTTTAAAAATTGAGCCTTTTTGGTGCCTGGGGAAGAAAACGTGTGACTCCGCGGTCAGAAAAAATGCTGCCCAGGAACCAAAATGGTTTTTGAACTCAAATTTGTTTGTTTAAACCAAATGCAAAAACGGACACCAGGATGAGTCTCGGGATGAAATTCCATGTCTAAAAATGTTGTTGCTTCCAGTTTTTAAAAATTGAGCCTTTTTGGTGCCTGGGGAAGAAAACGCGTGACTCCGCGGTCAGAAAAAATGCTGCCCAGGAACCAAAATTTTTTTGAAGCCAAATTTGTTTCTTTAAACCAAATGCAAAAACGGACACCAGGAAGAATTTCGGGATGAAATTCCATGTCTAAAAATGGTGTTGCTTCCACTTTTTAAAAATTGAGCCTTTTTGGTGCCTGGGGAAGAAAACGCGTGACTCCGCGGTCAGAATAAATGCTGCCCAGGAACGAAAATTTTTTTTGAAGCCAAATTTTGTTTTGAAGCCAAATGCAAAAACGGACATAAGGATGAGTTTCGGGATGAAATTCCATGTCTAAAAATGGTGTTCCTTCCACTTTTTAAAAATTGAGCCTTTTTGGTGCCTGGGGAAGAAAACGCGTGACTCCGCGGTCAGAAAAAATGCTGCCCAGGAACCAAAATGTTTTTTGAACTCAAATTTGTTTCTTTAATCCAAATGCAAAAACGGACACCAAGAAGAATTTCGGGATGAAATTCCATGTCTAAAAATGGTGTTGCTTCCACTTTTTAAAAATCGAGCCTTTTTGGTGCCTGGGGAAGAAAACGCGTGACTCCGCGGTCAGAAAAAATGCTGCCCAGGAACCAAAATGTTTTTTGAAGCCAAATTTTTTTTTGAAGCCAAATGCAAAAACGGACATGAGGATGAGTTTCGGGATGAAATTCCATGTCTAAAAATGGTGTTGCTTCCACTTTTTAAAAATCGAGCCTTTTTGGTGCCTGGGGAAGAAAACGCGTGACTCCGCGGTCAGAAAAAATGCTGCCCAGGAACCAAAGTGGTTTTTGAACTCAAATTTGTTTCTTTAAACCAAATGCAATAACGGACACCAGGATGAGTCTCGGGATGAAATTCCATGTCTAAAAATGGTGTTGCTTCCACTTTTTAAAAATTGAGCCTTTTTGGTGCCTGGGGATGAAAACGCGTGACTCCGCGGTCAGAAAATATGCTGCCCAGGAACCAAAAGGGTTTTTGAACTCAAATTTGTTTCTTTAAACCAAATGCAAAAACGGACACCAGGATGAGTCTCGGGATGAAATTCCATGTCTAAAAATGTTGTTGCTTCCAGTTTTTAAAAATTGAGCCTTTTTGGTGCCTGGGGAAGAAAACGTGTGACTCCGCGGTCAGAAAAAATGCTGCCCAGGAACCAAAATGGTTTTTGAACTCAAATTTGTTTGTTTAAACCAAATGCAAAAACGGACACCAGGATGAGTCTCGGGATGAAATTCCATGTCTAAAAATGTTGTTGCTTCCAGTTTTTAAAAATTGAACCTTTTTGGTGCCTGGGGAAGAAAACGCGTGACTCCGCGGTCAGAAAAAATGCTGCCCAGGAACCAAAATTTTTTTGAAGCCAAATTTGTTTCTTTAAACCAAATGCAAAAACGGACACCAGGAAGAATTTCGGGATGAAATTCCATGTCTAAAAATGGTGTTGCTTCCACTTTTTAAAAATTGAGCCTTTTTGGTGCCTGGGGAAGAAAACGCGTGACTCCGCGGTCAGAATAAATGCTGCCCAGGAACGAAAATTTTTTTTGAAGCCAAATTTTGTTTTGAAGCCAAATGCAAAAACGGACATAAGGATGAGTTTCTGGATGAAATTCCATGTCTAAAAATGGTGTTCCTTCCACTTTTTAAAAATTGAGCCTTTTTGGTGCCTGGGGAAGAAAACGCGTGACTCCGCGGTCAGAAAAAATGCTGCCCAGGAACCAAAATGTTTTTTGAACTCAAATTTGTTTCTTTAATCCAAATGCAAAAACGGACACCAAGAAGAATTTCGGGATGAAATTCCATGTCTAAAAATGGTGTTGCTTCCACTTTTTAAAAATCGAGCCTTTTTGGTGCCTGGGGAAGAAAACGCGTGACTCCGCGGTCAGAAAAAATGCTGCCCAGGAACCAAAATGGTTTTTGAACTCAAATTTGTTTCTTTAAACCAAATGCAAAAACGGACATGAGGATGAGTTTCGGGATGAAATTCCATGTCTAAAAATGTTGTTGCTTCCAGTTTTTAAAAATTGAGCCTTTTTGGTGCCTGGGGAAGAAAACGCGTGACTCCGCGGTCAGAAAAAATGCTGCCCAGGAACCAAAATGTTTTTTGAAGCCAAATTTTTTTTTGAAGCCAAATGCAAAAACGGACATGAGGATGAGTTTCGGGATGAAATTCCATGTCTAAAAATGGTGTTGCTTCCACTTTTTAAAAATCGAGCCTTTTTGGTGCCTGGGGAAGAAAACGCGTGACTCCGCGGTCAGAAAAAATGCTGCCCAGGAACCAAAATGGTTTTTGAACTCAAATTTGTTTCTTTAAACCAAATGCAATAACGGACACCAGGATGAGTCTCGGGATGAAATTCCATGTCTAAAAATGGTGTTGCTTCCACTTTTTAAAAATTGAGCCTTTTTGGTGCCTGGGGATGAAAACGCGTGACTCCGCGGTCAGAAAAAATGCTGCCCAGGAACCAAAAGGGTTTTTGAACTCAAATTTGTTTCTTTAAACCAAATGAAAAAACGGACACCAGGATGAGTCTCGGGATGAAATTCCATGTCTAAAAATGTTGTTGCTTCCAGTTTTTAAAAATTGAGCCTTTTTGGTGCCTGGGGAAGAAAACGCGTGACTCCGCGGTCAGAAAAAATGCTGCCCAGGAACCAAAATGTTTTTTGAAGCCAAATTTTTTTTTAAAGCCAAATGCAAAAACGGACATGAGGATGAGTTTCGGGATGAAATTCCATGTCTAAAAATGGTGTTGCTTCCACTTTTTAAAAATCGAGCCTTTTTGGTGCCTGGGGAAGAAAACGCGTGACTCCGCGGTCAGAAAAAATGCTGCCCAGGAACCAAAATGGTTTTTGAACTCAAATTTGTTTCTTTAAACCAAATGCAAAAACGGACACCAGGATGAGTCTCGGTATGAAATTCCATGTCTAAAAATGTTGTTGCTTCCAGTTTTTAAAAATTGAGCCTTTTTGGTGCCTGGGGAAGAAAACGTGTGACTCCGCGGTCAGAAAAAATGCTGCCCAGGAACCAAAATGGTTTTTGAACTCAAATTTGTTTGTTTAAACCAAATGCAAAAACGGACACCAGGATGAGTCTCGGGATGAAATTCCATGTCTAAAAATGTTGTTGCTTCCAGTTTTTAAAAATTGAGCCTTTTTGGTGCCTGGGGAAGAAAACGTGTGACTCCGCGGTCAGAAAAAATGCTGCCCAGGAACCAAAATGGTTTTTGAACTCAAATTTGTTTGTTTAAACCAAATGCAAAAACGGACACCAGGAAGAATTTCGGGATGAAATTCCATGTCTAAAAATGGTGTTCCTTCCACTTTTTAAAAATTGAGCCTTTTTGGTGCCTGGGGAAGAAAACGCTTGACTCCGCGGTCAGAAAAAATGCTGCCCAGGAACCAAAATGTTTTTTGAACTCAAATTTGTTTCTTTAATCCAAATGCAAAAACGGACACCAAGAAGAATTTCGGGATGAAATTCCATGTCTAAAAATGGTGTTGCTTCCACTTTTTAAAAATCGAGCCTTTTTGGTGCCTGGGGAAGAAAACGCGTGACTCCGCGGTCAGAAAAAATGCTGCCCAGGAACCAAAATGGTTTTTGAACTCAATTTGTTTCTTTAAACCAAATGCAATAACGGACACCAGGATGAGTCTGGGGATGAAATTCCATGTCTAAAAATGGTGTTGCTTCCACTTTTTAAAAATCGAGCCTTTTTGGTGCCTACCTAAGAAAACGCGTGACTCCGTGGTCAGGAAAAAGGCTGCCCAGGAACCAAAATGTTTTTTGAAGCCAAATTTTTTTTTAAAGCTAAATGCAAAAACGGACATGAGGATGAGTTTCGGGATGAAATTCCATGTGTAAAAATGGTGTTGCTTCCACTTTTTAAAAATCGAGCCTTTTTGGTGCCTGGGGAAGAAAACGCGTGACTCCGCGGTCAGAAAAAATGCTGCCCAGGAACCAAAATGGTTTTTGAACTCAAATTTGTTTCTTTAAACCAAATGCAAAAACGGACACCAGGATGAGTCTCGGGATGAAATTCCATGTCTAAAAATGTTGTTGCTTCCAGTTTTTAAAAATTGAGCCTTTTTGGTGCCTGGGGAAGAAAACGCGTGAGTCCGCGGTCAGAAAAAATGCTGCCCAGGAACCAAAATGGTTTTTGAACTCAAATTTGTTTCTTTAAACCAAATGCAAAAACGGACACCAGGATGAGTCTCGGGATGAAATTCCATGTCTAAAAATGTTGTTGCTTCCAGTTTTTAAAAATTGAGGCTTTTTGGTGCCTGGGGAAGAAAACGCGTGACTCCGCGGTCAGAAAAAATGCTGCCCAGGAACCAAAATGGTTTTTGAACTCAAATTTGTTTCTTTAAACCAAATGCAAAAACGGACACCAGGATGAGTCTCGGGATGAAATTCCATGTCTAAAAATGTTGTTGCTTCCAGTTTTTAAAAATTGAGCCTTTTTGGTGCCTGGGGAAGAAAACGCGTGACTCCGCGGTCAGAAAAAATGCTGCCCAGGAACCAAAATGTTTTTTGAAGCCAAATTTTTTTTTAAAGCCAAATGCAAAAACGGACATGAGGATGAGTTTCGGGATGAAATTCCATGTCTAAAAATGGTGTTGCTTCCACTTTTTAAAAATCGAGCCTTTTTGGTGCCTGGGGAAGAAAACGCGTGACTCCGCGGTCAGAAAAAATGCTGCCCAGGAACCAAAATGGTTTTTGAACTCAAATTTGTTTCTTTAAACCAAATGCAAAAACGGACACCAGGATGAGTCTCGGTATGAAATTCCATGTCTAAAAATGTTGTTGCTTCCAGTTTTTAAAAATTGAGCCTTTTTGGTGCCTGGGGAAGAAAACGTGTGACTCCGCGGTCAGAAAAAAGGCTGCCCAGGAACCAAAATGGTTTTTGAACTCAAATTTGTTTGTTTAAACCAAATGCAAAAACGGACACCAGGATGAGTCTCGGGATGAAATTCCATGTCTAAAAATGTTGTTGCTTCCAGTTTTTAAAAATTGAGCCTTTTTGGTGCCTGGGGAAGAAAACGTGTGACTCCGCGGTCAGAAAAAATGCTGCCCAGGAACCAAAATGGTTTTTGAACTCAAATTTGTTTGTTTAAACCAAATGCAAAAACGGACACCAGGAAGAATTTCGGGATGAAATTCCATGTCTAAAAATGGTGTTGCTTCCACTTTTTAAAAATTGAGCCTTTTTGGTGCCTGGGGAAGAAAACGCGTGACTCCGCGGTCAGAATAAATGCTGCCAAGGAACGAAAAATTTTTTTGAAGCCAAATTTTGTTTTGAAGCCAAATGCAAAAACGGACATAAGGATGAGTTTCGGGATGAAATTCCATGTCTAAAAATGGTGTTCCTTCCACTTTTTAAAAATTGAGCCTTTTTGGTGCCTGGGGAAGAAAACGCTTGACTCCGCGGTCAGAAAAAATGCTGCCCAGGAACCAAAATGTTTTTTGAACTCAAATTTGTTTCTTTAATCCAAATGCAAAAACGGACACCAAGAAGAATTTCGGGATGAAATTCCATGTCTAAAAATGGTGTTGCTTCCACTTTTTAAAAATCGAGCCTTTTTGGTGCCTGGGGAAGAAAACGCCTGACTCCGCGGTCAGAAAAAAGGCTGCCCAGGAACGAAAATGTTTTTTGAAGCCAAATTTTGTTTTGAAGCCAAATGCAAAAATGGACATGAGGATGAGTTTCGGGATGAAATTCCATGTCTAAAAATGTTGTTGCTTCCAGTTTTTAAAAATTGAGCCTTTTTGGTGCCTGGGGAAGAAAACGCGTGAGTCCGCGGTCAGAAAAAATGCTGCCCAGGAACCAAAATGTTTTTTGAAGCCAAATTTTTTTTTGAAGCCAAATGCAAAAACGGACATGAGGATGAGTTTCGGGATGAAATTCCATGTCTAAAAATGGTGTTGCTTCCACTTTTTAAAAATCGAGACTTTTTGGTGCCTGGCGAAGAAAACGCGTGACTCCGCGGTCAGAAAAAATGCTGCCCAGGAACCAAAATGGTTTTTGAACTCAATTTGTTTCTTTAAACCAAATGCAATAACGGACACCAGGATGAGTCTGGGGATGAAATTCCATGTCTAAAAATGGTGTTGCTTCCACTTTTTAAAAATCGAGCCTTTTTGGTGCCTACCTAAGAAAACGCGTGACTCCGTGGTCAGGAAAAAGGCTGCCCAGGAACCAAAATGTTTTTTGAAGCCAAAATTTTTTTTGAAGCCAAATGCAAAAACGGACATGAGGATGAGTTTCGGGATGAAATTCCATGTGTAAAAATGGTGTTGCTTCCACTTTTTAAAAATCGAGCCTTTTTGGTGCCTGGGGAATAAAACGCGTGACTCCGCGGTCAGAAAAAATGCTGCCCAGGAACCAAAATGGTTTTTGAACTCAAATTTGTTTCTTTAAACCAAATGCAAAAACGGACACCAGGATGAGTCTCGGGATGAAATTCCATGTCTAAAAATGTTGTTGCTTCCAGTTTTTAAAAATTGAGCCTTTTTGGTGCCTGGGGAAGAAAACGCGTGAGTCCGCGGTCAGAAAAAATGCTGCCCAGGAACCAAAATGGTTTTTGAACTCAAATTTGTTTCTTTAAACCAAATGCAAAAACGGACACCAGGATGAGTCTCGGGATGAAATTCCATGTCTAAAAATGTTGTTGCTTCCAGTTTTTAAAAATTGAGGCTTTTTGGTGCCTGGGGAAGAAAACGCGTGACTCCGCGGTCAGAAAAAATGCTGCCCAGGAACCAAAATGGTTTTTGAACTCAAATTTGTTTCTTTAAACCAAATGCAAAAACGGACACCAGGATGAGTCTCAGGATGAAATTCCATGTCTAAAAATGTTGTTGCTTCCAGTTTTTAAAAATTGAGCCTTTTTGGTGCCTGGGGAAGAAAACGCGTGAGTCCGCGGTCAGAAAAAATGCTGCCCAGGAACCAAAATGTTTTTTGAAGCCAAATTTTTTTTTGAAGCCTAATGCAAAAACGGACATGAGGATGAGTTTCGGGATGAAATTCCATGTCTAAAAATGGTGTTGCTTCCACTTTTTAAAAATCGAGCCTTTTTGGTGCCTGGGGAAGAAAACGCGTGACTCCGCAGTCAGAAAAAATGCTGCCCAGGAACCAAAATGGTTTTTGAACTCAATTTGTTTCTTTAAACCAAATGCAAAAACGGACACCAAGATGAGTCTCGGGATGAAATTCCATGTCTAAAAATGTTGTTGCTTCTAGTTTTTAAAAATTGAGCCTTTTTGGTGCCTGGGGAAGAAAACGTGTGACTCCGCGGTCAGAAAAAATGCTGCCCAGGAACCAAAATGGTTTTTGAACTCAAATTTGTTTGTTTAAACCAAATGCAAAAACGGACACCAGGATGAGTCTCGGGATGAAATTCCATGTCTAAAAATGTTGTTGCTTCCAGTTTTTAAAAATTGAGCCTTTTTGGTGCCTGGGGAAGAAAACGTGTGACTCCGCGGTCAGAAAAAATGCTGCCCAGGAACCAAAATGGTTTTTGAACTCAAATTTGTTTGTTTAAAACAAATGCAAAAACGGACACCAGGAAGAATTTCGGGATGAAATTCCATGTCTAAAAATGGTGTTGCTTCCACTTTTTAAAAATTGAGCCTTTTTGGTGCCTGGGGAAGAAAACGCGTGACTCCGCGGTCAGAATAAATGCTGCCCAGGAACGAAAATTTTTTTTGAAGCCAAATTTTGTTTTGAAGCCAAATGCAAAAACGGACATAAGGATGAGTTTCGGGATGAAATTCCATGTCTAAAAATGGTGTTCCTTCCACTTTTTAAAAATTGAGCCTTTTTGGTGCCTGGGGAAGAAAACGCTTGACTCCGCGGTCAGAAAAAATGCTGCCCAGGAACCAAAATGTTTTTTGAACTCAAATTTGTTTCTTTAATCCAAATGCAAAAACGGACACCAAGAAGAATTTCGGGATGAAATTCCATGTCTAAAAATGGTGTTGCTTCCACTTTTTAAAAATCGAGCCTTTTTGGTGCCTGGGGAAGAAAACGCCTGACTCCGCGGTCAGAAAAAAGGCTGCCCAGGAACGAAAATGTTTTTTGAAGCCAAATTTTGTTTTGAAGCCAAATGCAAAAATGGACATGAGGATGAGTTTCGGGATGAAATTCCATGTCTAAAAATGTTGTTGCTTCCAGTTTTTAAAAATTGAGCCTTTTTGGTGCCTGGGGAAGAAAACGCGTGAGTCCGCGGTCAGAAAAAATGCTGCCCAGGAACCAAAATGTTTTTTGAAGCCAAATTTTTTTTTGAAGCCAAATGCAAAAACGGACATGAGGATGAGTTTCGGGATGAAATTCCATGTCTAAAAATGGTGTTGCTTCCACTTTTTAAAAATCGAGACTTTTTGGTGCCTGGCGAAGAAAACGCGTGACTCCGCGGTCAGAAAAAATGCTGCCCAGGAACCAAAATGGTTTTTGAACTCAATTTGTTTCTTTAAACCAAATGCAATAACGGACACCAGGATGAGTCTGGGGATGAAATTCCATGTCTAAAAATGGTGTTGCTTCCACTTTTTAAAAATCGAGCCTTTTTGGTGCCTACCTAAGAAAACGCGTGACTCCGTGGTCAGGAAAAAGGCTGCCCAGGAACCAAAATGTTTTTTGAAGCCAAAATTTTTTTTGAAGCCAAATGCAAAAACGGACATGAGGATGAGTTTCGGGATGAAATTCCATGTGTAAAAATGGTGTTGCTTCCACTTTTTAAAAATCGAGCCTTTTTGGTGCCTGGGGAATAAAACGCGTGACTCCGCGGTCAGAAAAAATGCTGCCCAGGAACCAAAATGGTTTTTGAACTCAAATTTGTTTCTTTAAACCAAATGCAAAAACGGACACCAGGATGAGTCTCGGGATGAAATTCCATGTCTAAAAATGGTGTTGCTTCCACTTTTTAAAAATTGAGCCTTTTTGGTGCCTGGGGAAGAAAACGCGTGAGTCCGCGGTCAGAAAAAATGCTGCCCAGGAACCAAAATGGTTTTTGAACTCAAATTTGTTTCTTTAAACCAAATGCAAAAACGGACACCAGGATGAGTCTCGGGATGAAATTCCATGTCTAAAAATGTTGTTGCTTCCAGTTTTTAAAAATTGAGGCTTTTTGGTGCCTGGGGAAGAAAACGCGTGACTCCGCGGTCAGAAAAAATGCTGCCCAGGAACCAAAATGGTTTTTGAACTCAAATTTGTTTCTTTAAACCAAATGCAAAAACGGACACCAGGATGAGTCTCGGGATGAAATTCCATGTCTAAAAATGTTGTTGCTTCCAGTTTTTAAAAATTGAGCCTTTTTGGTGCCTGGGGAAGAAAACGCGTGAGTCCGCGGTCAGAAAAAATGCTGCCCAGGAACCAAAATGTTTTTTGAAGCCAAATTTTTTTTTGAAGCCAAATGCAAAAACGGACATGAGGATGAGTTTCGGGATGAAATTCCATGTCTAAAAATGGTGTTGCTTCCACTTTTTAAAAATCGAGCCTTTTTGGTGCCTGGGGAAGAAAACGCGTGACTCCGCAGTCAGAAAAAATGCTGCCCAGGAACCAAAATGGTTTTTGAACTCAATTTGTTTCTTTAAACCAAATGCAAAAACGGACACCAAGATGAGTCTCGGGATGAAATTCCATGTCTAAAAATGTTGTTGCTTCTAGTTTTTAAAAATTGAGCCTTTTTGGTGCCTGGGGAAGAAAACGTGTGACTCCGCGGTCAGAAAAAATGCTGCCCAGGAACCAAAATGGTTTTTGAACTCAAATTTGTTTGTTTAAACCAAATGCAAAAACGGACACCAGGATGAGTCTCGGGATGAAATTCCATGTCTAAAAATGTTGTTGCTTCCAGTTTTTAAAAATTGAGCCTTTTTGGTGCCTGGGGAAGAAAACGTGTGACTCCGCGGTCAGAAAAAATGCTGCCCAGGAACCAAAATGGTTTTTGAACTCAAATTTGTTTGTTTAAAACAAATGCAAAAACGGACACCAGGAAGAATTTCGGGATGAAATTCCATGTCTAAAAATGGTGTTGCTTCCACTTTTTAAAAATTGAGCCTTTTTGGTGCCTGGGGAAGAAAACGCGTGACTCCGCGGTCAGAATAAATGCTGCCCAGGAACGAAAATTTTTTTTGAAGCCAAATTTTGTTTTGAAGCCAAATGCAAAAACGGACATAAGGATGAGTTTCGGGATGAAATTCCATGTCTAAAAATGGTGTTCCTTCCACTTTTTAAAAATTGAGCCTTTTTGGTGCCTGGGGAATAAAACGCGGTCAGAAAAAATGCTGCCCAGGAACCAAAATGTTTTTTGAACTCAAATTTGTTTCTTTAATCCAAATGCAAAAACGGACACCAAGAAGAATTTCGGGATGAAATTCCATGTCTAAAAATGGTGTTGCTTCCACTTTTTAAAAATCGAGCCTTTTTGGTGCCTGGGGAAGAAAACGCCTGACTCCGCGGTCAGAAAAATGGCTGCCCAGGAACGAAAATGTTTTTTGAAGCCAAATTTTGTTTTGAAGCCAAATGCAAAAATGGACATGAGGATGAGTTTCGGGATGAAATTCCATGTCTAAAAATGTTGTTGCTTCCAGTTTTTAAAAATTGAGCCTTTTTGGTGCCTGGGGAAGAAAACGTGTGAGTCCGCGGTCAGAAAAAATGCTGCCCAGGAACCAAAATGTTTTTTGAAGCCAAATTTTTTTTTGAAGCCAAATGCAAAAACGGACATGAGGATGAGTTTCGGGATGAAATTCCATGTCTAAAAATGGTGTTGCTTCCACTTTTTAAAAATCGAGCCTTTTTGGTGCCTGGGGAAGAAAAGGCGTGACTCCGCGGTCAGAAAAAAGGCTGCCCAGGAACGAAAATGTTTTTTGAAGCCAAATTTTGTTTTGAAGCCAAATGCAAAAATGGACATGAGGATGAGTTTCGGGATGAAATTCCATGTCTAAAAATGTTGTTGCTTCCAGTTTTTAAAAATTGAGCCTTTTTGGTGCCTGGGGAAGAAAACGCGTGAGTCCGCGGTCAGAAAAAATGCTGCCCAGGAACCAAAATGTTTTTTGAAGCCAAATTTTTTTTTGAAGCCAAATGCAAAAACGGACATGAGGATGAGTTTCGGGATGAAATTCCATGTCTAAAAATGGTGTTGCTTCCACTTTTTAAAAATCGAGACTTTTTGGTGCCTGGCGAAGAAAACGCGTGACTCCGCGGTCAGAAAAAATGCTGCCCAGGAACCAAAATGGTTTTTGAACTCAATTTGTTTCTTTAAACCAAATGCAATAACGGACACCAGGATGAGTCTGGGGATGAAATTCCATGTCTAAAAATGGTGTTGCTTCCACTTTTTAAAAATCGAGCCTTTTTGGTGCCTACCTAAGAAAACGCGTGACTCCGTGGTCAGGAAAAAGGCTGCCCAGGAACCAAAATGTTTTTTGAAGCCAAAATTTTTTTTGAAGCCAAATGCAAAAACGGACATGAGGATGAGTTTCGGGATGAAATTCCATGTGTAAAAATGGTGTTGCTTCCACTTTTTAAAAATCGAGCCTTTTTGGTGCCTGGGGAATAAAACGCGTGACTCCGCGGTCAGAAAAAATGCTGCCCAGGAACCAAAATGGTTTTTGAACTCAAATTTGTTTCTTTAAACCAAATGCAAAAACGGACACCAGGATGAGTCTCGGGATGAAATTCCATGTCTAAAAATGGTGTTGCTTCCACTTTTTAAAAATTGAGCCTTTTTGGTGCCTGGGGAAGAAAACGCGTGAGTCCGCGGTCAGAAAAAATGCTGCCCAGGAACCAAAATGGTTTTTGAACTCAAATTTGTTTCTTTAAACCAAATGCAAAAACGGACACCAGGATGAGTCTCGGGATGAAATTCCATGTCTAAAAATGTTGTTGCTTCCAGTTTTTAAAAATTGAGGCTTTTTGGTGCCTGGGGAAGAAAACGCGTGACTCCGCGGTCAGAAAAAATGCTGCCCAGGAACCAAAATGGTTTTTGAACTCAAATTTGTTTCTTTAAACCAAATGCAAAAACGGACACCAGGATGAGTCTCGGGATGAAATTCCATGTCTAAAAATGTTGTTGCTTCCAGTTTTTAAAAATTGAGCCTTTTTGGTGCCTGGGGAAGAAAACGCGTGAGTCCGCGGTCAGAAAAAATGCTGCCCAGGAACCAAAATGTTTTTTGAAGCCAAATTTTGTTTTGAAGCCAAATGCAAAAACGGACATGAGGATGAGTTTCGGGATGAAATTCCATGTCTAAAAATGGTGTTGCTTCCACTTTTTAAAAATCGAGCCTTTTTGGTGCCTGGGGAAGAAAACGCGTGACTCCGCAGTCAGAAAAAATGCTGCCCAGGAACCAAAATGGTTTTTGAACTCAATTTGTTTCTTTAAACCAAATGCAAAAACGGACACCAAGATGAGTCTCGGGATGAAATTCCATGTCTAAAAATGTTGTTGCTTCTAGTTTTTAAAAATTGAGCCTTTTTGGTGCCTGGGGAAGAAAACGTGTGACTCCGCGGTCAGAAAAAATGCTGCCCAGGAACCAAAATGGTTTTTGAACTCAAATTTGTTTGTTTAAACCAAATGCAAAAACGGACACCAGGATGAGTCTCGGGATGAAATTCCATGTCTAAAAATGTTGTTGCTTCCAGTTTTTAAAAATTGAGCCTTTTTGGTGCCTGGGGAAGAAAACGTGTGACTCCGCGGTCAGAAAAAATGCTGCCCAGGAACCAAAATGGTTTTTGAACTCAAATTTGTTTGTTTAAAACAAATGCAAAAACGGACACCAGGAAGAATTTCGGGATGAAATTCCATGTCTAAAAATGGTGTTGCTTCCACTTTTTAAAAATTGAGCCTTTTTGGTGCCTGGGGAAGAAAACGCGTGACTCCGCGGTCAGAATAAATGCTGCCCAGGAACGAAAATTTTTTTTGAAGCCAAATTTTGTTTTGAAGCCAAATGCAAAAACGGACATAAGGATGAGTTTCGGGATGAAATTCCATGTCTAAAAATGGTGTTCCTTCCACTTTTTAAAAATTGAGCCTTTTTGGTGCCTGGGGAATAAAACGCGGTCAGAAAAAATGCTGCCCAGGAACCAAAATGTTTTTTGAACTCAAATTTGTTTCTTTAATCCAAATGCAAAAACGGACACCAAGAAGAATTTCGGGATGAAATTCCATGTCTAAAAATGGTGTTGCTTCCACTTTTTAAAAATCGAGCCTTTTTGGTGCCTGGGGAAGAAAACGCCTGACTCCGCGGTCAGAAAAATGGCTGCCCAGGAACGAAAATGTTTTTTGAAGCCAAATTTTGTTTTGAAGCCAAATGCAAAAATGGACATGAGGATGAGTTTCGGGATGAAATTCCATGTCTAAAAATGTTGTTGCTTCCAGTTTTTAAAAATTGAGCCTTTTTGGTGCCTGGGGAAGAAAACGTGTGAGTCCGCGGTCAGAAAAAATGCTGCCCAGGAACCAAAATGTTTTTTGAAGCCAAATTTTTTTTTGAAGCCAAATGCAAAAACGGACATGAGGATGAGTTTCGGGATGAAATTCCATGTCTAAAAATGGTGTTGCTTCCACTTTTTAAAAATCGAGCCTTTTTGGTGCCTGGGGAAGAAAAGGCGTGACTCCGCGGTCAGAAAAAATGCTGCCCAGGAACCAAAATGGTTTTTGAACTCAAATTTGTTTCTTTAAACCAAATGCAAAAACGGACACCAGGATGAGTCTCGGGATGAAATTCCATGTCTAAAAATGTTGTTGCTTCCAGTTTTTAAAAATTGAGCCTTTTTGGTGCCTGGGGAAGAAAACGCGTGACTCCGCGGTCAGAAAAAATGCTGCCCAGGAACCAAAATGGTTTTTGAAGCCAAATTTTGTTTTGAAGCCAAATGCAAAAATGGACATGAGGATGAGTTTCGGGATGAAATTCCATGTCTAAAAATGGTGTTGCTTCCACTTTTTAAAAATCGAGCCTTTTTGGTGCCTGGGGAAGAAAACGCGTGACTCCGCGGTCAGAAAAAAGGCTGCCCAGGAACCAAAATGGTTTTTGAACTCAATTTGTTTCTTTAAACCAAATGCAATAACGGACACCAGGATGAGTCTGGGGATGAAATTCCATGTCTAAAAATGGTGTTGCTTCCACTTTTTAAAAATCGAGCCTTTTTGGTGCCTGGGGAAGAAAAGGCGTGACTCCGCGGACAGAAAAAATGCTGCCCAGGAACCAAAATGGTTTTTGAACTCAAATTTGTTTCTTTAAACCAAATGCAAAAACGGACACCAGGATGAGTCTCGGGATTAAATTCCATGTCTAAAAATGTTGTTGCTTCCAGTATTTAAAAATTGAGCCTTTTTGGTGCCTGGGGAAGAAAACGCGTGACTCCGCGGTCAGAAAAAATGCTGCCCAGGAACCAAAATGGTTTTTGAACTCAAATTTGTTTCTTTAAACCAAATGCAAAAACGGACACCAGGATGAGTCTCGGGATGAAATTCCATGTCTAAAAATGTTGTTGCTTCCAGTTTTTAAAAATTGAGCCTTTTTGGTGCCTGGGGAAGAAAACGCGTGAGTCCGCGGTCAGAAAAAATGCTGCCCAGGAACCAAAATGTTTTTTGAAGCCAAATTTTGTTTTGAAGCCAAATGCAAAAACGGACATGAGGATGAGTTTCGGGATGAAATTCCATGTCTAAAAATGGTGTTGCTTCCACTTTTTAAAAATCGAGCCTTTTTGGTGCCTGGGGAAGAAAACGCGTGACTCCGCAGTCAGAAAAAATGCTGCCCAGGAACCAAAATGGTTTTTGAACTCAATTTGTTTCTTTAAACCAAATGCAAAAACGGACACCAGGATGAGTCTCGGGATGAAATTCCATGTCTAAAAATGTTGTTGCTTCCAGTTTTTAAAAATTGAGCCTTTTTGGTGCCTGGGGAAGAAAACGCGTGACTCCGCGGTCAGAAAAAATGCTGCCCAGGAACCAAAATGTTTTTTGAGCCAAATTTTTTTTTAAAGCCAAATGCAAAAACGGACATGAGGATGAGTTTCGGGATGAAATTCCATGTCTAAAAATGGTGTTGCTTCCACTTTTTAAAAATCGAGCCTTTTTGGTGTCTGGGGAAGAAAACGCGTGACTCCGCGGTCAGAAAAAATGCTGCCCAGGAACCAAAATGGTTTTTGAACTCAAATTTGTTTCTTTAAACCAAATGCAAAAACGGACACCAGGATGAGTCTCGGTATGAAATTCCATGTCTAAAAATGTTGTTGCTTCCAGTTTTTAAAAATTGAGCCTTTTTGGTGCCTGGGGAAGAAAACGTGTGACTCCGCGATCAGAAAAAATGCTGCCCAGGAACCAAAATGGTTTTTGAACTCAAATTTGTTTGTTTAAACCAAATGCAAAAACGGACACCAGGATGAGTCTCGGGATGAAATTCCATGTCTAAAAATGTTGTTGCTTCCAGTTTTTAAAAATTGAGCCTTTTTGGTGCCTGGGGAAGAAAACGTGTGACTCCGCGGTCAGAAAAAATGCTGCCCAGGAACCAAAATGGTTTTTGAACTCAAATTTGTTTGTTTAAACCAAATGCAAAAACGGACACCAGGAAGAATTTCGGGATGAAATTCCATGTCTAAAAATGGTGTTGCTTCCACTTTTTAAAAATTGAGCCTTTTTGGTGCCTGGGGAAGAAAACGCGTGACTCCGCGGTCAGAATAAATGCTGCCCAGGAACGAAAATTTTTTTTGAAGCCAAATTTTGTTTTGAAGCCAAATGCAAAAACGGACATAAGGATGAGTTTCGGGATGAAATTCCATGTCTAAAAATGGTGTTCCTTCCACTTTTTAAAAATTGAGCCTTTTTGGTGCCTGGGGAAGAAAACGCTTGACTCCGCGGTCAGAAAAAATGCTGCCCAGGAACCAAAATGTTTTTTGAACTCAAATTTGTTTCTTTAATCCAAATGCAAAAACGGACACCAAGAAGAATTTCGGGATGAAATTCCATGTCTAAAAATGGTGTTGCTTCCACTTTTTAAAAATCGAGCCTTTTTGGTGCCTGGGGAAGAAAACGCGTGACTCCGTGGTCAGGAAAAAGGCTGCCCAGGAACCAAAATGTTTTTTGAAGCCAAATTTTTTTTTAAAGCCAAATGCAAAAACGGACATGAGGATGAGTTTCGGGATGAAATTCCATGTCTAAAAATGGTGTTGCTTCCACTTTTTAAAAATCGAGCCTTTTTGGTGCCTGGGGAAGAAAACGCGTGACTCCGCGGTCAGAAAAAATGCTGCCCAGGAACCAAAATGGTTTTTGAACTCAAATTTGTTTCTTTAAACCAATGCAAAAACGGACACCAGGATGAGTCACGGGATGAAATTCCATGTCTAAAAATGTTGTTGCTTCCAGTTTTTAAAAATTGAGCCTTTTTGGTGCCTGGGGAAGAAAACGTGTGACTCCGCGATCAGAAAAAATGCTGCCCAGGAACCAAAATGGTTTTTGAACTCAAATTTGTTTGTTTAAACCAAATGCAAAAACGGACACCAGGATGAGTCTCGGGATGAAATTCCATGTCTAAAAATGTTGTTGCTTCCAGTTTTTAAAAATTGAGCCTTTTTGGTGCCTGGGGAAGAAAACGTGTGACTCCGCGGTCAGAAAAAATGCTGCCCAGGAACCAAAATGGTTTTTGAACTCAAATTTGTTTGTTTAAACCAAATGCAAAAACGGACACCAGGAAGAATTTCGGGATGAAATTCCATGTCTAAAAATGGTGTTGCTTCCACTTTTTAAAAATTGAGCCTTTTTGGTGCCTGGGGAAGAAAACGCGTGACTCCGCGGTCAGAATAAATGCTGCCCAGGAACGAAAATTTTTTTTGAAGCCAAATTTTGTTTTGAAGCCAAATGCAAAAACGGACATAAGGATGAGTTTCGGGATGAAATTCCATGTCTAAAAATGGTGTTCCTTCCACTTTTTAAAAATTGAGCCTTTTTGGTGCCTGGGGAAGAAAACGCTTGACTCCGCGGTCAGAAAAAATGCTGCCCAGGAACCAAAATGTTTTTTGAACTCAAATTTGTTTCTTTAATCCAAATGCAAAAACGGACACCAAGAAGAATTTCGGGATGAAATTCCATGTCTAAAAATGGTGTTGCTTCCACTTTTTAAAAATCGAGCCTTTTTGGTGCCTGGGGAAGAAAACGCGTGACTCCGTGGTCAGGAAAAAGGCTGCCCAGGAACCAAAATGTTTTTTGAAGCCAAATTTTTTTTTAAAGCCAAATGCAAAAACGGACATGAGGATGAGTTTCGGGATGAAATTCCATGTCTAAAAATGGTGTTGCTTCCACTTTTTAAAAATCGAGCCTTTTTGGTGCCTGGGGAAGAAAACGCGTGACTCCGCGGTCAGAAAAAATGCTGCCCAGGAACCAAAATGGTTTTTGAACTCAAATTTGTTTCTTTAAACCAATGCAAAAACGGACACCAGGATGAGTCACGGGATGAAATTCCATGTCTAAAAATGTTGTTGCTTCCAGTTTTTAAAAATTGAGCCTTTTTGGTGCCTGGGGAAGAAAACGCGTGACTCCGCGGTCAGAAAAAATGCTGCCCAGGAACCAAAATGGTTTTTGAAGCCAAATTTTGTTTTGAAGCCAAATGCAAAAATGGACATGAGGATGAGTTTCGGGATGAAATTCCATGTCTAAAAATGTTGTTGCTTCCAGTTTTTAAAAATTGAGCCTTTTTGGTGCCTGGGGAAGAAAACGCGTGAGTCCGCGGTCAGAAAAAATGCTGCCCAGGAACCAAAATGTTTTTTGAAGCCAAATTTTTTTTTGAAGCCAAATGCAAAAACGGACATGAGGATGAGTTTCGGGATGAAATTCCATGTCTAAAAATGGTGTTGCTTCCACTTTTTAAAAATCGAGCCTTTTTGGTGCCTGGGGAAGAAAACGCGTGACTCCGCGGTCAGAAAAAATGCTGCCCAGGAACCAAAATGGTTTTTGAACTCAATTTGTTTCTTTAAACCAAATGCAATAACGGACACCAGGATGAGTCTGGGGATGAAATTCCATGTCTAAAAATGGTGTTGCTTCCACTTTTTAAAAATCAAGCCTTTTTGGTGCCTGGGGAAGAAAAGGCGTGACTCCGCGGTCAGAAAAAATGCTGCCCAGGAACCAAAATGGTTTTTGAACTCAAATTTGTTTCTTTAAACCAAATGCAAAAACGGACACCAGGATGAGTCTCGGGATGAAATTCCATGTCTAAAAATGTTGTTGCTTCCAGTTTTTAAAAATTGAGCCTTTTTGGTGCCTGGGGAAGAAAACGCGTGACTCCGCGGTCAGAAAAAATGCTGCCCAGGAACCAAAATGGTTTTTGAACTCAAATTTGTTTCTTTAAACCAAATGCAAAAACGGACACCAGGATGAGTCTCGGGATGAAATTCCATGTCTAAAAATGTTGTTGCTTCCAGTTTTTAAAAATTGAGCCTTTTTGGTGCCTGGGGAAGAAAACGCGTGACTCCGCGGTCAGAAAAAATGCTGCCCAGGAACGAAAATGTTTTTTGAAGCCAAATTTTGTTTTGAAGCCAAATGCAAAAATGGACATGAGGATGAGTTTCGGGATGAAATTCCATGTCTAAAAATGTTGTTGCTTCCAGTTTTTAAAAATTGAGCCTTTTTGGTGCCTGGGGAAGAAAACGCGTGACTCCGCAGTCAGAAAAAATGCTGCCCAGGAACCAAAATGGTTTTTGAACTCAAATTTGTTTCTTTAAACCAAATGCAAAAACGGACACCAGGATGAGTCTCGGGATGAAATTCCATGTCTAAAAATGTTGTTGCTTCCAGTTTTTAAAAATTGAGCCTTTTTGGTGCCTGGGGAAGAAAACGCGTGACTCCGCGGTCAGAAAAAATGCTGCCCAGGAACCAAAATGTTTTTTGAAGCCAAATTTGTTTCTTTAAACCAAATGCAAAAACGGACACCAGGAAGAATTTCGGGATGAAATTCCATGTCTAAAAATGGTGTTGCTTCCAGTTTTTAAAAATTGAGCCTTTTTGGTGCCTGGGGAAGAAAACGCGTGACTCCGCGGTCAGAAAAAATGCTGCACAGGAACGAAAAATTTTTTTGAAGCCAAATTTTGTTTTGAAGCCAAATGCAAAAACGGACACCAGGATGAGTCACGGGATGAAATTCCATGTCTAAAAATGTTGTTGCTTCCAGTTTTTAAAAATTGAGCCTTTTTGGTGCCTGGGGAAGAAAACGCGTGACTCCGCGGTCAGAAAAAATGCTGCCCAGGAACCAAAATGGTTTTTGAAGCCAAATTTTGTTTTGAAGCCAAATGCAAAAATGGACATGAGGATGAGTTTCGGGATGAAATTCCATGTCTAAAAATGTTGTTGCTTCCAGTTTTTAAAAATTGAGCCTTTTTGGTGCCTGGGGAAGAAAACGCGTGAGTCCGCGGTCAGAAAAAATGCTGCCCAGGAACCAAAATGTTTTTTGAAGCCAAATTTTTTTTTGAAGCCAAATGCAAAAACGGACATGAGGATGAGTTTCGGGATGAAATTCCATGTCTAAAAATGGTGTTGCTTCCACTTTTTAAAAATCGAGCCTTTTTGGTGCCTGGGGAAGAAAACGCGTGACTCCGCGGTCAGAAAAAATGCTGCCCAGGAACCAAAATGGTTTTTGAACTCAATTTGTTTCTTTAAACCAAATGCAATAACGGACACCAGGATGAGTCTGGGGATGAAATTCCATGTCTAAAAATGGTGTTGCTTCCACTTTTTAAAAATCAAGCCTTTTTGGTGCCTGGGGAAGAAAAGGCGTGACTCCGCGGTCAGAAAAAATGCTGCCCAGGAACCAAAATGGTTTTTGAACTCAAATTTGTTTCTTTAAACCAAATGCAAAAACGGACACCAGGATGAGTCTCGGGATGAAATTCCATGTCTAAAAATGTTGTTGCTTCCAGTTTTTAAAAATTGAGCCTTTTTGGTGCCTGGGGAAGAAAAGGCGTGACTCCGCGGTCAGAAAAAATGCTGCCCAGGAACCAAAATGGTTTTTGAACTCAAATTTGTTTCTTTAAACCAAATGCAAAAACGGACACCAGGATGAGTCTCGGGATGAAATTCCATGTCTAAAAATGTTGTTGCTTCCAGTTTTTAAAAATTGAGCCTTTTTGGTGCCTGGGGAAGAAAACGCGTGACTCCGCGGTCAGAAAAAATGCTGCCCAGGAACCAAAATGGTTTTTGAACTCAAATTTGTTTCTTTAAACCAAATGCAAAAACGGACACCAGGATGAGTCTCGGGATGAAATTCCATGTCTAAAAATGTTGTTGCTTCCAGTTTTTAAAAATTGAGCCTTTTTGGTGCCTGGGGAAGAAAACGCGTGACTCCGCGGTCAGAAAAAATGCTGCCCAGGAACGAAAATGTTTTTTGAAGCCAAATTTTGTTTTGAAGCCAAATGCAAAAATGGACATGAGGATGAGTTTCGGGATGAAATTCCATGTCTAAAAATGTTGTTGCTTCCAGTTTTTAAAAATTGAGCCTTTTTGGTGCCTGGGGAAGAAAACGCGTGACTCCGCAGTCAGAAAAAATGCTGCCCAGGAACCAAAATGGTTTTTGAACTCAAATTTGTTTCTTTAAACCAAATGCAAAAACGGACACCAGGATGAGTCTCGGGATGAAATTCCATGTCTAAAAATGTTGTTGCTTCCAGTTTTTAAAAATTGAGCCTTTTTGGTGCCTGGGGAAGAAAACGCGTGACTCCGCGGTCAGAAAAAATGCTGCCCAGGAACCAAAATGTTTTTTGAAGCCAAATTTGTTTCTTTAAACCAAATGCAAAAACGGACACCAGGAAGAATTTCGGGATGAAATTCCATGTCTAAAAATGGTGTTGCTTCCAGTTTTTAAAAATTGAGCCTTTTTGGTGCCTGGGGAAGAAAACGCGTGACTCCGCGGTCAGAAAAAATGCTGCACAGGAACGAAAATTTTTTTTGAAGCCAAATTTTGTTTTGAAGCCAAATGCAAAAACGGACACCAGGATGAGTCACGGGATGAAATTCCATGTCTAAAAATGTTGTTGCTTCCAGTTTTTAAAAATTGAGCCTTTTTGGTGCCTGGGGAAGAAAACGCGTGACTCCGCGGTCAGAAAAAATGCTGCCCAGGAACCAAAATGGTTTTTGAAGCCAAATTTTGTTTTGAAGCCAAATGCAAAAATGGACATGAGGATGAGTTTCGGGATGAAATTCCATGTCTAAAAATGTTGTTGCTTCCAGTTTTTAAAAATTGAGCCTTTTTGGTGCCTGGGGAAGAAAACGCGTGAGTCCGCGGTCAGAAAAAATGCTGCCCAGGAACCAAAATGTTTTTTGAAGCCAAATTTTTTTTTGAAGCCAAATGCAAAAACGGACATGAGGATGAGTTTCGGGATGAAATTCCATGTCTAAAAATGGTGTTGCTTCCACTTTTTAAAAATCGAGCCTTTTTGGTGCCTGGGGAAGAAAACGCGTGACTCCGCGGTCAGAAAAAATGCTGCCCAGGAACCAAAATGGTTTTTGAACTCAATTTGTTTCTTTAAACCAAATGCAATAACGGACACCAGGATGAGTCTGGGGATGAAATTCCATGTCTAAAAATGGTGTTGCTTCCACTTTTTAAAAATCAAGCCTTTTTGGTGCCTGGGGAAGAAAAGGCGTGACTCCGCGGTCAGAAAAAATGCTGCCCAGGAACCAAAATGGTTTTTGAACTCAAATTTGTTTCTTTAAACCAAATGCAAAAACGGACACCAGGATGAGTCTCGGGATGAAATTCCATGTCTAAAAATGTTGTTGCTTCCAGTTTTTAAAAATTGAGCCTTTTTGGTGCCTGGGGAAGAAAACGCGTGACTCCGCGGTCAGAAAAAATGCTGCCCAGGAACCAAAATGGTTTTTGAACTCAAATTTGTTTCTTTAAACCAAATGCAAAAACGGACACCAGGATGAGTCTCGGGATGAAATTCCATGTCTAAAAATGTTGTTGCTTCCAGTTTTTAAAAATTGAGCCTTTTTGGTGCCTGGGGAAGAAAACGCGTGACTCCGCGGTCAGAAAAAATGCTGCCCAGGAACGAAAATGTTTTTTGAAGCCAAATTTTGTTTTGAAGCCAAATGCAAAAATGGACATGAGGATGAGTTTCGGGATGAAATTCCATGTCTAAAAATGTTGTTGCTTCCTGTTTTTAAAAATTGAGCCTTTTTGGTGCCTGGGGAAGAAAACGCGTGACTCCGCAGTCAGAAAAAATGCTGCCCAGGAACCAAAATGGTTTTTGAACTCAAATTTGTTTCTTTAAACCAAATGCAAAAACGGACACCAGGATGAGTCTCGGGATGAAATTCCATGTCTAAAAATGTTGTTGCTTCCAGTTTTTAAAAATTGAGCCTTTTTGGTGCCTGGGGAAGAAAACGCGTGACTCCGCGGTCAGAAAAAATGCTGCCCAGGAACCAAAATGTTTTTTGAAGCCAAATTTGTTTCTTTAAACCAAATGCAAAAACGGACACCAGGAAGAATTTCGGGATGAAATTCCATGTCTAAAAATGGTGTTGCTTCCAGTTTTTAAAAATTGAGCCTTTTTGGTGCCTGGGGAAGAAAACGCGTGACTCCGCGGTCAGAAAAAATGCTGCACAGGAACGAAAATTTTTTTTGAAGCCAAATTTTGTTTTGAAGCCAAATGCAAAAACGGACATGAGGATGAGTTTCGGGATGAAATTCCATGTCTAAAAATGGTGTTCCTTCCACTTTTTAAAAATTGAGCCTTTTTGGTGCCTGGGGAAGAAAACGCGTGACTCCGCGGTCAGAAAAAATGCTGCCCAGGAACCAAAATGTTTTTTGAACTCAAATTTGTTTCTTTAATCCAAATGCAAAAACGGACACCAAGAAGAATTTCGGGATGAAATTCCATGTCTAAAAATGGTGTTGCTTCCACTTTTTAAAAATCGAGCCTTTTTGGTGCCTGGGGAAGAAAACGCCTGACTCCGCGGTCAGAAAAAAGGCTGCCCAGGAACGAAAATGTTTTTTGAAGCCAAATTTTGTTTTGAAGCCAAATGCAAAAATGGACATGAGGATGAGTTTCGGGATGAAATTCCATGTCTAAAAATGTTGTTGCTTCCAGTTTTTAAAAATTGAGCCTTTTTGGTGCCTGGGGAAGAAAACGCGTGACTCCGCGGTCAGAAAAAATGCTGCCCAGGAACCAAAATGGTTTTTGAACTCAAATTTGTTTCTTTAAACCAAATGCAAAAACGGACACCAGGATGAGTCTCGGGATGAAATTCCATGTCTAAAAATGTTGTTGCTTCCACTTTTTAAAAATTGAGCCTTTTTGGTGCCTGGGGAAGAAAACGCGTGACTCCGCGGTCAGAAAAAATGCTGCCCAGGATCCAAAATGGTTTTTGAAGCCAAATTTTGTTTTGAAGCCAAATGCAAAAATGGACATGAGGATGAGTTTCGGGATGAAATTCCATGTCTAAAAATGTTGTTGCTTCCAGTTTTTAAAAATTGAGCCTTTTTGGTGCCTGGGGAAGAAAACGCGTGAGTCCGCGGTCAGAAAAAATGCTGCCCAGGAACCAAAATGTTTTTTGAAGCCAAATTTTTTTTTGAAGCCAAATGCAAAAACGGACATGAGGATGAGTTTCGGGATGAAATTCCATGTCTAAAAATGGTGTTGCTTCCACTTTTTAAAAATCGAGCCTTTTTGGTGCCTGGGGAAGAAAACGCGTGACTCCGCGGTCAGAAAAAATGCTGCCCAGGAACCAAAATGGTTTTTGAACTCAATTTGTTTCTTTAAACCAAATGCAATAACGGACACCAGGATGAGTCTGGGGATGAAATTCCATGTCTAAAAATGTTGTTGCTTCCAGTTTTTAAAAATTGAGCCTTTTTGGTGCCTGGGGAAGAAAACGCGTGACTCCGCGGTCAGAAAAAATGCTGCCCAGGAACCAAAATGTTTTTTGAAGCCAAATTTGTTTCTTTAAACCAAATGCAAAAACGGACACCAGGAAGAATTTCGGGATGAAATTCCATGTCTAAAAATGGTGTTGCTTCCAGTTTTTAAAAATTGAGCCTTTTTGGTGCCTGGGGAAGAAAACGCGTGACTCCGCGGTCAGAAAAAATGCTGCACAGGAACGAAAATTTTTTTTGAAGCCAAATTTTGTTTTGAAGCCAAATGCAAAAACGGACATGAGGATGAGTTTCGGGATGAAATTCCATGTCTAAAAATGGTGTTCCTTCCACTTTTTAAAAATTGAGCCTTTTTGGTGCCTGGGGAAGAAAACGCGTGACTCCGCGGTCAGAAAAAATGCTGCCCAGGAACCAAAATGTTTTTTGAACTCAAATTTGTTTCTTTAATCCAAATGCAAAAACGGACACCAAGAAGAATTTCGGGATGAAATTCCATGTCTAAAAATGGTGTTGCTTCCACTTTTTAAAAATCGAGCCTTTTTGGTGCCTGGGGAAGAAAACGCCTGACTCCGCGGTCAGAAAAAAGGCTGCCCAGGAATGAAAATGTTTTTTGAAGCCAAATTTTGTTTTGAAGCCAAATGCAAAAATGGACATGAGGATGAGTTTCGGGATGAAATTCCATGTCTAAAAATGTTGTTGCTTCCAGTTTTTAAAAATTGAGCCTTTTTGGTGCCTGGGGAAGAAAACGCGTGACTCCGCGGTCAGAAAAAATGCTGCCCAGGAACCAAAATGGTTTTTGAACTCAAATTTGTTTCTTTAAACCAAATGCAAAAACGGACACCAGGATGAGTCTCGGGATGAAATTCCATGTCTAAAAATGTTGTTGCTTCCAGTTTTTAAAAATTGAGCCTTTTTGGTGCCTGGGGAAGAAAACGCGTGACTCCGCGGTCAGAAAAAATGCTGCCCAGGATCCAAAATGGTTTTTGAAGCCAAATTTTGTTTTGAAGCCAAATGCAAAAATGGACATGAGGATGAGTTTCGGGATGAAATTCCATGTCTAAAAATGTTGTTGCTTCCAGTTTTTAAAAATTGAGCCTTTTTGGTGCCTGGGGAAGAAAACGCGTGAGTCCGCGGTCAGAAAAAATGCTGCCCAGGAACCAAAATGTTTTTTGAAGCCAAATTTTTTTTTGAAGCCAAATGCAAAAACGGACATGAGGATGAGTTTCGGGATGAAATTCCATGTCTAAAAATGGTGTTGCTTCCACTTTTTAAAAATCGAGCCTTTTTGGTGCCTGGGGAAGAAAACGCGTGACTCCGCGGTCAGAAAAAATGCTGCCCAGGAACCAAAATGGTTTTTGAACTCAATTTGTTTCTTTAAACCAAATGCAATAACGGACACCAGGATGAGTCTGGGGATGAAATTCCATGTCTAAAAATGGTGTTGCTTCCACTTTTTAAAAATCGAGCCTTTTTGGTGCCTGGGGAAGAAAAGGCGTGACTCCGCGGTCAGAAAAAATGCTGCCCAGGAACCAAAATGGTTTTTGAACTCAAATTTGTTTCTTTAAACCAAATGCAAAAACGGACACCAGGATGAGTCTCGGGATGAAATTCCATGTCTAAAAATGTTGTTGCTTCCAGTTTTTAAAAATTGAGCCTTTTTGGTGCCTGGGGAAGAAAACGCGTGACTCCGCGGTCAGAAAAAATGCTGCCCAGGAACCAAAATGGTTTTTGAAGCCAAATTTTTTTTTGAAGCCAAATGCAAAAACGGACATGAGGATGAGTTTCGGGATGAAATTCCATGTCTAAAAATGGTGTTGCTTCCACTTTTTAAAAATCGAGCCTTTTTGGTGCCTGGGGAAGAAAACGCGTGACTCCGCGGTCAGAAAAAATGCTGCCCAGGAACCAAAATGGTTTTTGAACTCAATTTGTTTCTTTAAACCAAATGCAATAACGGACACCAGGATGAGTCTGGGGATGAAATTCCATGTCTAAAAATGGTGTTGCTTCCACTTTTTAAAAATCGAGCCTTTTTGGTGCCTACCTAAGAAAACGCGTGACTCCGTGGTCAGGAAAAATGCTGCCCAGGAACCAAAATGGTTTTTGAACTCAAATTTGTTTCTTTAAACCAAATGCAAAAACGGACACCAGGATGAGTCTCGGGATGAAATTCCATGTCTAAAAATGTTGTTGCTTCCAGTTTTTAAAAATTGAGCCTTTTTGGTGCCTGGGGAAGAAAACGCGTGACTCCGCGGTCAGAAAAAATGCTGCCCAGGAACCAAAATGGTTTTTGAAGCCAAATTTTGTTTTGAAGCCAAATGCAAAAATGGACATGAGGATGAGTTTCGGGATGAAATTCCATGTCTAAAAATGGTGTTGCTTCCACTTTTTAAAAATCGAGCCTTTTTGGTGCCTGGGGAAGAAAACGCGTGACTCCGCGGTCAGAAAAAATGCTGCCCAGGAACCAAAATGGTTTTTGAACTCAATTTGTTTCTTTAAACCAAATGCAATAACGGACACCAGGATGAGTCTGGGGATGAAATTCCATGTCTAAAAATGGTGTTGCTTCCACTTTTTAAAAATCGAGCCTTTTTGGTGCCTACCTAAGAAAACGCGTGACTCCGTGGTCAGGAAAAAGGCTGCCCAGGAACCAAAATGTTTTTTGAAGCCAAATTTTTTTTTAAAGCCAAATGCAAAAACGGACATGAGGATGAGTTTCGGGATGAAATTCCATGTCTAAAAATGGTGTTGCTTCCACTTTTTAAAAATCGAGCCTTTTTGGTGCCTGGGGAAGAAAACGCGTGACTCCGTGGTCAGAAAAAAGGCTGCCCAGGAACCAAAATGGTTTTTGAACTCAATTTGTTTCTTTAAACCAAATTCAATAACGGACACCAGGATGAGTCTGGGGATGAAATTCCATGTCTAAAAATGGTGTTGCTTCCACTTTTTAAAAATCGAGCCTTTTTGGTGCCTGGGGAAGAAAACGCGTGACTCCGTGGTCAGGAAAAAGGCTGCCCAGGAACCAAAATGTTTTTTGAACTCAAATTTGTTTCTTTAAACCAAATGCAAAAACGGACACCAGGATGAGTCTCGGGATGAAATTCCATGTCTAAAAATGTTGTTGCTTCCAGTTTTTAAAAATTGAGCCTTTTTGGTGCCTGGGGAAGAAAACGCGTGACTCCGCGGTCAGAAAAAATGCTGCCCAGGAACCAAAATGGTTTTTGAAGCCAAATTTTGTTTTGAAGCCAAATGCAAAAATGGACATGAGGATGAGTTTCGGGATGAAATTCCATGTCTAAAAATGGTGTTGCTTCCACTTTTTAAAAATCGAGCCTTTTTGGTGCCTGGGGAAGAAAACGCGTGACTCCGCGGTCAGAAAAAATGCTGCCCAGGAACCAAAATGGTTTTTGAACTCAATTTGTTTCTTTAAACCAAATGCAATAACGGACACCAGGATGAGTCTGGGGATGAAATTCCATGTCTAAAAATGGTGTTGCTTCCACTTTTTAAAAATCGAGCCTTTTTGGTGCCTACCTAAGAAAACGCGTGACTCCGTGGTCAGGAAAAAGGCTGCCCAGGAACCAAAATGTTTTTTGAAGCCAAATTTTTTTTTAAAGCCAAATGCAAAAACGGACATGAGGATGAGTTTCGGGATGAAATTCCATGTCTAAAAATGGTGTTGCTTCCACTTTTTAAAAATCGAGCCTTTTTGGTGCCTGGGGAAGAAAACGCCTGACTCCGCGGTCAGAAAAAAGGCTGCCCAGGAACGAAAATGTTTTTTGAAGCCAAATTTTGTTTTGAAGCCAAATGCAAAAATGGACATGAGGATGAGTTTCGGGATGAAATTCCATGTCTAAAAATGTTGTTGCTTCCAGTTTTTAAAAATTGAGCCTTTTTGGTGCCTGGGGAAGAAAACGCGTGACTCCGCGGTCAGAAAAAATGCTGCCCAGGAACCAAAATGTTTTTTGAAGCCAAATTTTTTTTTGAAGCCAAATGCAAAAACGGACATGAGGATGAGTTTCGGGATGAAATTCCATGTCTAAAAATGGTGTTGCTTCCACTTTTTAAAAATCGAGCCTTTTTGGTGCCTACCTAAGAAAACGCGTGACTCCGTGGTCAGGAAAAAGGCTGCCCAGGAACCAAAATGTTTTTTGAAGCCAAATTTTTTTTTAAAGCCAAATGCAAAAACGGACATGAGGATGAGTTTCGGGATGAAATTCCATGTCTAAAAATGGTGTTGCTTCCACTTTTTAAAAATCGAGCCTTTTTGGTGCCTGGGGAAGAAAAGGCGGGACTCCGCGGTCAGAAAAAATGCTGCCCAGGAACCAAAATGGTTTTTGAACTCAAATTTGTTTCTTTAAACCAAATGCAAAAACGGACACCAGGATGAGTCTCGGGATGAAATTCCATGTCTAAAAATGTTGTTGCTTCCAGTTTTTAAAAATTGAGCCTTTTTGGTGCCTGGGGAAGAAAACGCGTGACTCCGCGGTCAGAAAAAATGCTGCCCAGGAACCAAAATGGTTTTTGAAGCCAAATTTTGTTTTGAAGCCAAATGCAAAAATGGACATGAGGATGAGTTTCGGGATGAAATTCCATGTCTAAAAATGGTGTTGCTTCCACTTTTTAAAAATCGAGCCTTTTTGGTGCCTGGGGAAGAAAACGCGTGACTCCGCGGTCAGAAAAAATGCTGCCCAGGAACCAAAATGGTTTTTGAACTCAATTTGTTTCTTTAAACCAAATGCAATAACGGACACCAGGATGAGTCTGGGGATGAAATTCCATGTCTAAAAATGGTGTTGCTTCCACTTTTTAAAAATCGAGCCTTTTTGGTGCCTACCTAAGAAAACGCGTGACTCCGTGGTCAGGAAAAAGGCTGCCCAGGAACCAAAATGTTTTTTGAAGCCAAATTTTTTTTTAAAGCCAAATGCAAAAACGGACATGAGGATGAGTTTCGGGATGAAATTCCATGTCTAAAAATGGTGTTGCTTCCACTTTTTAAAAATCGAGCCTTTTTGGTACCTGGGGAAGAAAACGCGTGAGTCCGCGGTCAGAAAAAATGCTGCCCCGGAACCAAAATGTTTTTTGAAGCCAAATTTTTTTTTGAAGCCAAATGCAAAAACGGACACCAGGATGAGTCTCGGGATGAAATTCCATGTCTAAAAATGTTGTTGCTTCCAGTTTTTAAAAATTGAGCCTTTTTGGTGCCTGGGGAAGAAAACGCGTGACTCCGCGGTCAGAAAAAATGCTGCCCAGGAACGAAAATGTTTTTTGAAGCCAAATTTTGTTTTGAAGCCAAATGCAAAAATGGACATGAGGATGAGTTTCGGGATGAAATTCCATGTCTAAAAATGTTGTTGCTTCCAGTTTTTAAAAATTGAGCCTTTTTGGTGCCTGGGGAAGAAAACGCGTGACTCCGCGGTCAGAAAAAATGCTGCCCAGGAACCAAAATGTTTTTTGAAGCCAAATTTGTTTCTTTAAACCAAATGCAAAAACGGACACCAGGAAGAATTTCGGGATGAAATTCCATGTCTAAAAATGGTGTTGCTTCCAGTTTTTAAAAATTGAGCCTTTTTGGTGCCTGGGGAAGAAAACGCGTGACTCCGCGGTCAGAAAAAATGCTGCCCAGGAACGAAAATTTTTTTTGAAGCCAAATTTTGTTTTGAAGCCAAATGCAAAAACGGACATGAGGATGAGTTTCGGGATGAAATTCCATGTCTAAAAATGGTGTTGCTTCCACTTTTTAAAAATTGAGCCTTTTTGGTGCCTGGGGAAGAAAACGCGTGACACCGCGGTCAGAAAAAATGCTGCCCAGGAACCAAAATGTTTTTTGAACTCAAATTTGTTTCTTTAATCCAAATGAAAAAACGGACACCAAGAAGAATTTCGGGATGAAATTCCATGTCTAAAAATGGTGTTGCTTCCACTTTTTAAAAATCGAGCCTTTTTGGTGCCTGGGGAAGAAAACGCCTGACTCCGCGGTCAGAAAAAAGGCTGCCCAGGAACGAAAATGTTTTTTGAAGCCAAATTTTGTTTTGAAGCCAAATGCAAAAATGGACATGAGGATGAGTTTCGGGATGAAATTCCATGTCTAAAAATGTTGTTGCTTCCAGTTTTTAAAAATTGAGCCTTTTTGGTGCCTGGGGAAGAAAACGCGTGAGTCCGTGGTCAGAAAAAATGCTGCCCAGGAACCAAAATGTTTTTTGAAGCCAAATTTTTTTTTGAAGCCAAATGCAAAAACGGACATGAGGATGAGTTTCGCGATGAAATTCCATGTCTAAAAATGGTGTTGCTTCCACTTTTTAAAAATCGAGCCTTTTTGGTGCCTGGGGAAGAAAACGCGTGACTCCGCGGTCAGAAAAAATGCTGCCCAGGAACCAAAATGGTTTTTGAACTCAATTTGTTTCTTTAAACCAAATGCAATAACGGACACCAGGATGAGTCTGGGGATGAAATTCCATGTCTAAAAATGGTGTTGCTTCCAGTTTTTAAAAATCGAGCCTTTTTGGTGCCTGGGGAAGAAAAGGCGTGACTCCACGGTCAGAAAAAATGCTGCCCAGGAACCAAAATGGTTTTTGAACTCAAATTTGTTTCTTTAAACCAAATGCAAAAACGGACACCAGGATGAGTCTCGGGATGAAATTCCATGTCTAAAAATGTTGTTGCTTCCAGTTTTTAAAAATTGAGCCTTTTTGGTGCCTGGGGAAGAAAACGCGTGACTCCGCGGTCAGAAAAAATGCTGCCCAGGAACCAAAATGGTTTTTGAAGCCAAATTTTGTTTTGAAGCCAAATGCAAAAATGGACATGAGGATGAGTTTCGGGATGAAATTCCATGTCTAAAAATGGTGTTGCTTCCACTTTTTAAAAATCGAGACTTTTTGGTGCCTGGGGAAGAAAACGCGTGACTCCGCGGTCAGAAAAAATGCTGCCCAGGAACCAAAATGTTTTTTGAACTCAAATTTGTTTCTTTAACCCAAATGCAAAAACGGACACCAGGAAGAGTTTCGGGATGAAATTCCATGTCTAAAAATGGTGTTGCTTCCACTTTTTAAAAATCGAGCCTTTTTGGTGTCTGGGGAAGAAAACGCGTGACTCCGCGGTCAGAAAAAATGCTGCCCAGGAACCAAAATGTTTTTTGAAGCCAAATTTGTTTCTTTAACAAGTGGAAGCAACACCATTAGCCATTTTTATAATCTTTCGTTCCAAAATATCAAACTTTGATTGCACCAATTCTTTAATTTCCTGCTTAAATTTTTCAAGGTTCTGATTCACAGTGTCATCCCTTCTTACAATCTCCTCCAAGAGAAATTCTATTATGTTAAAATCAGGTTTCTGAGACTGGAGATTTAGAACTTGTTCATGTAGTTTGTTAATGGGGGAATCCCCCCCCCACTGCTTGTTTGTCCGGCTTTATAAATCTCAATGCCATGTTTCCGCCCAGACAAACTTTTTTTTTTTTTTTAGAAAAGAAAAGCAGAGAGAAAAAAGCTTCTTTCCAGCCAAGATCAATATCAAATCTCCAGGAGAAAAAAAAACACAAAAGTGAAGTTTTACCTTCAATTGTAGCCAAGAGTATTTATTTCGCTACTTTGTAGTAATAGAAAACGGAAGGACTTTCCCTTTCAGCCCCTTCTCAAGCCTCGGCAGTCGCCATTTTTAAAAATTCTTTTTTCCTTCTTCCCTTCTTGAATTACTTTTATAAAATAAATGAAATACTTGCAATTCAGGATCACAGGTCCAACTCACATCCTCTTTAATTAATCTGCTAAATTTGTAGGCTTGTTCTTGTCGCCTAGCTCTGCATAAGCAGAGGTCTCCCAAAGCCCGGAGCGGCGGCTAGGGAAATGGGGAGTCTCATCTGCTCCGTCCCCAAAAGTAAAAAAAAAACTTTTGGGGCTACGCAGAGAGCTCTACCCACCCTAGCCGGCTCTATCTCCATTTCCTCGTGTAAACGGAGTTTTTTTGAGCCGCCATTCCGTTGTTCCTGGGCAGCATTTTTTCTCACTGCGGAGTCACGCGTTTTCTTTCACAGGCATCAAAAAGGCTCGAAGTTTAAAATGTGGAAGCAACAGCATTTTTAGACATGGAATTTCATCCCGAAACTCAACCTGGTGTCCGTTTTTACATTTGGTTTCAAAAAAAATTTGGCTTCAAAAAACATTTTGGTTCCTGGGCAGCATTTTTCCTGACCGTGGAATCACGTGTTTTCCTGTGGTTTAAAATCAAAAACGTCCACGTTTAAAATCCCACAACTCTGTGTGGTAGCAGGCCTATCTTACCCTCCACCTCCAGCTTCAAAGGAAACTCACTCATCCCTCCTGCCCGTATCCAGTCTGAGCTACTTTCGCCTATCTATTTAAGCTATCCGAGTCCCACCGGATTCAATTCACATTTTATGTAAAGGGTTGCTTATGTAAATCTGAATAAATTTAGAAAAACTGGATCTGGGCAGGATTGGGGAGGTGGGGAACTAGGCTTGGGCTAAAACTTTTTTTGTGGGATTTGTACCATGAAATTGAAGGAGAGTTTCAAACGGCACCGAATGGTCACTCAACAAGTCTGGCGCGGTAATTCAGGAGCTGGGAGAGAGTTCAAAAGTACTACAAGTTTATTTCATGCTACCTAGACACAGGATCTGATCTCTTCTTTTTCCCAAAGAAGCAGAAGGCAGGACAAAAAATAATGGATGGCAACTAATCAAGGAGAGAAGCAACCTGGAATTAGCGAGAAACTTTCTAACAGTGAGAACAATTAACCAGTAATTTAACAACTGGTTCTCTGCCCTAATTATTTCCTCTAACAACCAGTTTGCCAAACTGCTCAGAAAATTAACAATCAATTCTCCCGAAGTGGTGCAAACTGGCTGAATCCCACCACTGCAAGATTCAGGGGTGGCATTCATTTACCTTCGCTACCAGTTTTGCAAATGTGAGTGCATACGCCGTCCTCCACACATGCTCAGAGGGTAAAAAACGGGACATGATGACATCTGGGTGGGTGGGAGGAGCCTCCCATCACCAGCGCTACCAGATTGCACGATCCGGATAGAGCCAGCTGAATTTCACCACTAGCAAGATTCCTTAAATTCAAAATATATTTGAAGGGACTGGAAGCCCCTTCAGATAGGATTTGAAGCCTCCCTCCCCACCCGTTCATCTTTTATCTTATTTTTTTTTTCCCCAAGGCAAATCTGCCTTTCCAAGCAAGAGAATAAACGGACCTTCCTTGTTGCCGCCGACAAAAAGGAAATTGAAAAAGCCGAAGAAAATGAACACGTTTAAAATAAATGAAAATAGCTTTGGCTGTCATAAAGGGAGGGAGGAATGCAATATCATAGCTAAGTCCTCCCAGGGATGATGACAATTGCCTTTTCATGTATTTTTTTTCTCTGAGTTCCCATCAAATTTCATTCCTCACCCTGCCCTTCCCTCCATTTTCAAGAGATGGCTTTTGTTGACCTGTGCCTTCTGGTTCTGCACTTTTCTCCAGCAACTTTGCAAAGTGGTCAAACTCAAGAGGTGCAAATTGGTCACACACACTCCCTCCCTCCCTCCCTCCCTCCCTCCCTCCCTCCCTCCCTCTCTCTCCTTGGCCACTTGTACTGTCAGAGTTTCTTGCAAAAATCAAATCCAGAAAGGACACACAGGCAAACTGATTCAGCAGGATTCATTAACTTCTTTATATACATAATAACACATAAAGTAAATTTACAATACCAACAGCAGAGAACAGTTTCACTTCAGTTCAGATCAGCAGACAAACAAGTCCAGTCTAGTTTCATTTTAGAGCTGAGCACAAAGCTCAGAAGCTGAAGACTAAGAGACGCCCTGGCTCCTGTCTGTCTCAGCTCCCAAACAGCCCTCATTGGCTGCTATGACTTAGTTGACTTAGTTGCTATGCCTATACATTGGCTGACCTTGTTACCATGACCTATTCCAGTTGATGAATATACTCTGACATGTACCATCCTCAAAGCCTTGTTTATTGCACCAGGAGCTCTGCAAAAATGGCCAAATAATGGAAAGCAAAATAAGAAGTTCCCTATATGCCATTTGTCTGGTACAAACACAAGATTCATTTTTCTCGCCATGGACATGTATACATCCGAACTAGACTGTGTTGCTTCTCTGCGTCATATAATACATGTGGGTATGCACATAATTTTGGGTTGTGCAAGTCCTATTGTATTTCAACTCTTGTGCAAACCAGCCACTGTGGTTTGAAAAACCCGGGCTTATCCCTTTACGTTATATATAATCCTCGACTTACAACCTTTCATTCCAAGTTACTACTAATAAAATCTGAACCTGATTATTATTTTATCGTGGAAGGAATCAAGCTCTTCTCCAAAGCACCTGAGGGCAGGAGAAGAAGCAACGGGTGGAAACTAATCAAGGAGAGAAGCAACTTAGAACTAAGGAGAAATTTCCTGACAATAGGAAGAACAATGAATCAGTGGAACAACTTGCCTCCAGAAGTTCTGAATGCTCCAACACTGGAAGTTTTTAAGAAGAGGTTGGATAACCATTTGTCTGAAGTGGTGTAGGGTTTCCTGCCTAAGCAGGGGGTTGGACTAGAAGACCTCCAAGGTCCCTTCCAACTCTGTTATTTTGTGACCAGAAATGGTCAGCCAAGTCTAACTGTTGAGTTCAGTTCCTCTAAAATGAAGCATTTGATCATTTCTTCCTTGGTTCACTTTTAAGGTTACAACTCGATGGTTGCTTTAGAGATCTCTGTGGGGCACCCAAATGTTCCTAGCCCTATGTTGTTGTTGTTGTTGTTGTTGTTGTTGTTGTTGTTGTTGTTGTTGTTATTATTATTATTATTATTATTAATTATTATTATTATTATTATTATTATTCCACCACTAAATCAAAGAGAAGTGTTCTGACCTAGGCTTCCCAAGTGCACGAAGCAGACTCCTTGTCCCGACAAAAAACCCTTTTTCTTAGGTTACTGTGAATTCTTCTCATTCACATCCAGCAAAGTCTTTCAAGGGAGAAGTTACAGTCACAGACCTTATCTGGCTTGGGGAGGTGCCAGGCTGATAACTTCAAAACTTGACAAGGAGTCACGAACCAATTACGCAAACTAATTGTCTCCTGCAAACTCCCCTCCCCTTTCGCTCCTCTTTTATTCCCTCTGGGAGGGGCCATTCATCGTCCACCTGTGGCCTTACTCCCAAGTCGACCCTTGTTCTTTAGCCGTTCCCTTCATCTGGCAACTCTGTGCATGCGCACACTGGGAAGAGGCTCCAGCTGTTCTTCTACCTGACTGATATCTCACTCCGAAGGCAGCTGATAACTGTCAGACGGCCCTGGCTCCCATCTCTGCCTCCGACACAGAGCCCTCATCAGAGTCTTCCCCAGACTCCAGGACTGGCCCAGGTTCCTCCCCAACCTCCTCACTGTCTGAATCTGCTGCCAGCTCCACTGGCCACTGGCGGGCCAGAACAAGAAGCCTTGGTTGGCTTACAAAGTCCCTTCCATTCCTATGGTTCTCTAGGACAGCCAACCCCAAGAATTTTTGACAAACCATATACTTAGTCACCTTTCAAGGAGGAAGGTTATTCACAAGTCGGCTCTGGATTCTTCCTTCTCTTTCTACTAGAAGTCTTTTAAAAGATGGAGAGGGAGCACAAGCACACAATGTCATCCACACCTTGAGTCTGTATAGCTTCCAAGCAGCAAGGAGAACCTGAAGCAAAGATTACATTGGGCCTTTAAAAAATTCTCTAAAGAAATTCTCTAAAGATGAATTTCAATGCCCCTCACGCCTGCAGGAAACGTGTGGCCGGTATTCATAAAGAGTCTGGCAAAGTCAATCAATGACTTTGAAGTTCATTAGTTTGCTAGTTAAACAATCAAAGCTTTCAGCTTCAGCACTCCCCCTCTGCCTCAAGTGGTAAGGGAGATTTCCAGATGTCGTCTTCTTCTAGATTCCGGAGAAGTGAACTGCCTGGTTAGGATTCAAAGCAGAGCGGATCTCTTAGGAATTTTCTCCTTGATCCATTTCCTTTCGGGCTCTCCTTTTTCTGTCTGATCATCCTGCTGCCCGCAGCTTCAACTACGTTGACTTGAATAAAACAGTTATTTTAAAAAAAAATGGCAGAAGGGAATGTTTCATC
This sequence comes from Pantherophis guttatus, assembly GCF_059756535.1. Taxonomy (NCBI): domain Eukaryota; kingdom Metazoa; phylum Chordata; class Lepidosauria; order Squamata; family Colubridae; genus Pantherophis; species Pantherophis guttatus. Next base: position 14,666,156 of record NC_142076.1, on the reverse strand, counting down.
CGTGTTTTCCAAAAGGGAGCAATTATATTACAGTTTTCTCTGATTTGAGGTTCTTGATTGGCAAGTCGGCCTATTGACTAGGTCTACAATCTTCCGTTGTAGCCATTTTGTGAAAGAACCCATAACAGGCTCTCAAAATTCCAGATGTGTCTACTATTTAGCCCCTTTTGGTTGATTGATTTGTTACTCCTAAACATTCCTGAGCTTCTGTTGATCATCTAAATGAGAATCCAACTGATATGGTAATCAGATGACAATCTGTTGCCTGGGAGAGCTAAGAACTGAATTCAGGATCTCCTCCAAAGTTCATGATCTGCCATGGGAACTATAGAAGCTTCCCTAAATCTCAGAGTAGTGCAGAGGTCACCAATTTATCACCTACAATTACCAGTAGTTGCCTTATTAAAAAAAATACATAACACAGCAAGAATGGTCTAATGCAGGAGTGGGATTCTACTGGCATTCAGACCGGTTCAGGCGAACTGGTAGCTCCAACGATCAGCTGTGAGCAAACCAGTTCGCTCCAACGATTAGCTGGGCCCGTCTGCCAACTCCTGTGCTTTACTTACCTTTATCTTCGCAGCTGATTAGAGTGGCAGAGTGGATTGCTGCACCTCAGCTGTTTTAATTCCCTAGCACTAACGCAGAAGGTGATTTTTTGTTGAACTGCATAGACACGCTTAGCAATCACTGAACTGGTTGTTAAACCGGAAGGATCCCACCACTGGGTCTAATGCAGGGGTGAAATCCAGCAGGTTCTGACAGGTTCTGGAGAACCGGTAGCAGAAATTTTGAGTAGTTCGGAGAACCGGCAAATACCACCTCTGCTGGCCCCAGAAGTGGGGAGGCAATGGAGATTTTGCAGTATCCTTCCCCTGGAGTGGGGTGGGAATGGAGATTTTGCAGTATCTTTCCCCTGGGGTGGGGTGGGAATGGAGAATTTGCAGTATCCTTCCCCTGCCACCCCCACCAAGCCACGACCACAGAACTGGTAGTAAAAAAAATTGGATTTCACCACTGGTCTAATGCTGTAGGTCAGTGTTTCCAACTTCTAGTCTCCAAGGATACTCAGATAATCCATAGTAGGATTACTAAAATGAAAGTGACTGTTTTTGAAAGATAGTTCAAAAACTCAGCAGATTGTTTATTTGATACCTTACAAAAATGGCTGCCATCTGGGTTTTGGTAGAATCAGGCAGATGGGATCACCTCAAATCCAAGACAGCATCCTTTTAAGAAACATTCAGGAGAATCAGAGAACTGTTGTGGCCCGATGAAGTGACCTGAGCATAATTAGCCTTCAGCAGAAAATATTGGAAAGAGTATGAGAGCATTTTTCAAATATTTGAAATGTCGTTCGTCCAACAGAGGAAGGATCAAGGTCTCTTCTCCAAGCAAAATCATGGATTTAACTTGTAGGGAACCATGGAAACAAGGATCTAGAGATGGTCTCCTCCCAGATTATGCCCATTTGGAGACTAGACAGCCTTCTGACTAGGCTTGGATTCCTGCACAAATCGAGTGGTTGGACTCAACTTTTCCAATTCATTTTTGTCAGGTGTGAAGAGGCAGGACCACAAGTTAAATTTCAGTTAATCTGATTTATTACTCATGCTTATACATAAGAATCTAGTCAAGTAATGGTTTTAGCACTAAATTGGTGCTAGACGAGAGTCAACCGAATTCAAGGTGGGCTGAGTTTCGATTACTTGTGGGAATGTAATGATTCTAGGCCAGGGGTCGGCAACCTTAAACACTCAAAGAGCCAAAAAGGTCTTAACCGGAAGCCCCTGTTCAATTCTAGAGCCGACCGGAAGTCCGGTTCCCCCACCATAGAGTCTCCTCCTAGCACGGCGTCCTTTTTCCTCTGGCGACTGGAAGTCAGTTCCCCCACCATAGAGTCTCCTCCTAGCGTAGCATCGTTTTTCCTCTACCTGTCCTAACCAAAAGCCCTATCAATTGTGGAGCCGACTAGCAACAGGGAGCCGCAGCAGAGGGATGAAAGAGCCACATGTGGCTCCAGAGCCGCAGGTTGCTGACCCCTGTTCTAGGCTGATTACTTGCTTGACTCCATCCCCAAACTCTGCCTGCTCTTTTACTGCATCATTCTGATTCTAGGATCTTAATTTGTTGATCTAGAAATCCAGGTAGTACTCTAAGACCTTCTAATGAAGACCACGAGGCTACGCAATGATGCCGCATGCAAGGCATCAAGAATCCATCTTTCTGAACAGGGTTTTAATTATTGAGGAATTCAATATTTAATTGTTTTAATATTTAATGGCTATTTCAATAGCTCTGAGTTTATCCCTGGGTTTATATTTTTACTGTAAACTCCTAGGAGACAGAGAGAGCTGGAATTCTAAATAGTTGAAGCCAATCGCAACTACATGCCAGCTGAACAGAAATTCTACAAAGAGAGACGCTTGGTGTCTCTCGTTGCATCTAGAATAACAGAGTTGGAAGGGACCATGGAGGTCTTCTAGTCCAACCCCCTGCTTAGGCAGGAAACCAGGTGTGAAATCCAGCAGGTTCTGACAGGTTCTGGAGAACCGGTAGCGGAAATTTTGAGCAGTTCGGAGAACCGGCAAATACCACCTCTGGCTGGGTGGGCTGCACGTGGCCCTCCTGAGCTCCATTTTCACTGGCAGAGGCACTGCAGGCTGGTCCTTCAGTGTTTCCAGGGTGGTCCCAGAGGCCAAATCTAAACACCCTGCAGGCTGGATCCTGGGCCTTGAGTTTGACACACACACACACACACAAACATATAAAATTTACGTATGAAATTTATATATATATATAAAAGGTAAAGGTTCCCCTCGCACATATGTGCTAGTCGTTCCCGACTCTAGGGGGCGGTGCTCATCTCTGTTTCAAAGCTGAAGAGCCAGCGCTGCCCGAAGGTGTCTCTGTGGTCATGTGGCCGGCATGACTCAACGCCAAAGGTGCACGGAACGCTGTTCCCTTCCCACCAAAGGCGGTCCCTATTTTTCTACTTGCATTTTTTACCTGCTTTCGAACTGCTAGGTTGGCAGAAGCTGGGACAAGTCACGGGAGCTCACCCCGTTACGCGGGGCTTGGGAATCGAACCGCTGAACTGCCAACCTTTCGATCGACAAGCTCAGCGTCTTAGCCCCTGAACCACTGCATCCTACACACACACACACACACACACACACACACACACACACACACACACACACGTCTTTCAAGGAATCATCACAACAACATTTTCCTCCTCGAAATGGAACCAGATCTTTTCTTTTCCAAGCTTCAAAAAGCCAATTTTAATACCAAGCTAACCCCTTCCCCCCCCACACATACCCATTTCTCTCTTCTTTTTTTCTTACACCTCAGCAAGCAAATCCTTATACATTTTTAGCCGCGAATGAAAAATGTAATATTTATGTGGACATTAATTGCATAATTTGGGATTCTTATCTGTGATTTGAAAGGTTGTGTAATATGTGAAAATTTATCACCTTCTTCCTAATGCAGGGCAATCACATCTCTTTAGTGTCTATGGAGCTCATCTTTTTCCCTGACATTAATTTTTTATGCCAGATATGGATTTCAATTCAGCGTTTAGCGTTTTCCCCTCGTCCTGAAATAATGGACGGAGGAGGGGTAAAAAAAAAAAAAAGGCTTTCTAGATGAGAAAGTGCGACTATTTAATTTTGAATAATAGAGTGAATGGAGAATATAGGCAGTCCTTGACTTATGACCAGAGTGGAGCCCAAAATTCCCGTTGCTAAGCGAGACAGTTGTTTAAGCGAGCTTTGACCCATTTTACAACCTTTCTTGCCAATGGTTGTTAAGTGAATCACTCCCATTGTTAAGTTAGTCACTAGGTTGTTAAGTGAATCCGGCTTCCCCATTGGGTTTGCTTGACAGAAGGTCACAAAAAGGGATCAAGTGAAACACCCCCCTTCCCCCCAGGACGCTGCAAGGGTCATAAATGTGAGTCAGTGGCCCAGTCTTCAAATTTTGCTCACGTGGGGATGTTGCAACGGTCGTTAAGTGTGAAAAACAGTCACAAGTCACATATATATAAAACTTTTTAATTGCATATCCCCTAACCATTCTTATTAAGAGAAAAATGAGGAAAAAGCTGCCTTAAAAACAAGTGTTTTTCACCTCATTCTGATAGGAAGGAACAGTTTTTAGCTGTCATGTCATTAAAAGAGCTTGCTTTTAAAGCCCTTGTATTATTAGCCGATTGATATTTATTCAGGGATGTACTGTATATTTGCCCAAAGACTTAGCTGATTTTAGCCTCTTGTCTTAGGTCTCTGTCTTGCGTAGCAGAAGACCTTCAGAAGTCGTGAATGCTCCAACACTGGAGATTTTAAAGAAGAGATTGGACAACTACTTGTCTGAAATGGTATAGGGCCGTGATGGCGAACCTATGGCACGCGTGCCACAGGTGACACACGGAGCTATATTAGTGGGCACGCCAGCCACCTGATTTTCGGGCCTTCTGGGCCCACCAGAAGTAGGGAAACAGGTTGTTTCCTGCCTCTGGAGGGCCTGGGGTGGGGTGGGGAAGGCCCGTTTTTCTTTCTTACCTGGCTCCAGATCCTCTCTATTTATCTGGGAAGGGCAAAAACAGCCTTCCCCACTCCCTTGGAGGCCCTACGGAGGCTGAAAGGGCCCATTTCCCAACTCATGTGCCAGGAACGGCGGTGGGGAGGGGTTGCGTGCACATGCAGGTGGGCACGTGCGTGCACAACTCTCCCCCGCCCCCCCTCTCCTGGCACGTGATGGCAAAAAGGTTAGCCATCACTGGCATAGGGTTTCCTGCCTGAGCAAGGGGTGGGGTTGGACTAGAAGACCTCCAAGGTCCCGTCCAACTCTGTTATTCTGTTATTCACATCTGCCCTGCCAAAAAAGAATGGAACGGGAATTCTCGGGACTTTCAATGTTGCAGAAGTTGTGTGCAAGATGCATTGTCGGCGGGTTAATACCGAGTTGCTCATTCTTATTCCGCGCGGGATGCGCCAAGTTAATCCTTCAAGAGATGCAAAAGGACTTGTCAAAAGCGTGTCTCCTTCTTGGATCGTGACAGGCTTCCGACAAAGAAAGAGTGACAGCTTCTTGGATCCGGGAAAGGTGTCGGGCGTCTTGTCAAGTTGAGCACATCTGCTCTCCTCCCTTTTGATGGGCTTTTCATTCGGAGGGGTCCCTCTCATTGAGATGTTGTGACAGAAGGGGACTTGTGAAAAGCATTAATGTTTCTGATGGTTGCCATCCACTCCTTCCTTCCTCTAAACCAGGGATGGGGCTGCTGGGGGTTCGCAGGGGTTCGGGAGAACCCCTAGCTAAGATTCTGTGCAGTTCGGAGAACCCCCCAAATCCCATTCCTGGCTGGCCCCACCCATCCTGCCCCTCCCTTCCCAGGAACCCCCTTGCAGCCTGTTTTGGATGCAGGGCGCGCACGGAGGCTTGCGGAGGGAGAAAAATGGGCCTACAGGAAGTTCGGGAAGGCTGGAAACAGGCCTGTTTCCGGCCTCCAGAGGGCCTCTGGAGCCTGGGGAGGTCGTTTTCACCCTCCCGGAGGCTCGAGGAAAGCATCCAGAACCTGACGAAGGCAAAAAACGCCCCCCCCCAACTGTGGTGCAGGAGGCCGACTAGGCCACGCCCACCCAGCAACCAGGAAGAGAACCCCTCACTAAAATTTTAGAAGCCCACCCCTGCTCTAAACTAGCTCTTGTCTCACAAAAGTTGGGGGGAAAGGCTGGGTTCCCACACCCCATTATAGAAACTAAACTCAGGAAGATTCAAGAAATCCTTTCAAGAAATAGACTATACCCCAATCGATTAACGACCAATTGTCAGAGGAACAATCAAACATTGACTAGTACTGATTATGTTACCTAGTTAGGGTAATGAAACATCTGTAAGAAAACAAGCAAGCTCAGAGAGCACCAAGGACCCCTCACAATCAAATATTAAACAGCCTAATCATGGAGCCACCAAGAACACTTCCACCAGTACAGAGTACTGGGTTTGGGAAGTCTGTTGTAACTTTGAACGGTCGCTAAGTGACTGGTTGTAAGTCGAGGATGTCCTGTGCAGTCAAAACCACAGAAGCAATTATGAGTTTGAGTAAGGAAGGATAGAATATAGCCTGAAGACCACAAACTACGTCTGGTCTGGAAAATTAACTTCTAGAAAAGCGTTGGACTGTCCCAAGAAGGAGAAATGGAACGTTCTGGAATATTCCAGAATGTTCCATTTCTTCTTCTGGAACATTCCAACCGTTTCCAGAATATTCCACTCCTCGAGTGGCAGCTTTTCCTAATCTCATTACCTAACAATATATTATGGATTCCTAGCAATGAATTGACCATTCAAGTACAATTATCCATATTCGTAATAATTACAATAGGAATAATCCACATTCCTCAGAATAGTTTCTTTTTTCCCTCACAAAATGTCCAAGCTTCCTCATTGATCTCTGGGCATGGTGTCTGAGAATGATGGGTACTGTTATCCACCACATACATCAATGCTGAAAAGAATTGCTGTCAACCATCTAGAGTAGTTGCGCACCACATCCATCATCTGCCTGCTATAGCTCACGCCAGCAGGGAACGATGGGAGTTGGGATCCCATGTAGCCATTTATTACAGAATACTTCTGCGGGCTTTTTGAGCCTTCATCTCCACATTTCATCCTATCCGCCTCAGCTTGTTCTTACTAATTAGCTACAAAACATTTCCAACACGCTGCGTCCAAATCGATCTGGTGAAGACCATGGGAGAAACTGCCAATAGCATGATGTATAGGCTAATTTAGAGCCAACCCTTGGAAAGTTATTTCCAAAATCACTTGAAATTCAGGAAAAGCCCCCCGTTGTTGTGTTGTGTTGCGAGAGAAGGGAGGAAAGTTTTATATATTCAGTATATATGTAAAGGTAAAGGTTCCCCTCGCACATATGTGCTAGTTGTTCCTGACTCTAGGGGGCGGTGCTCATCTCCGTTTCAAAGCCAAAGAGCCAGCGCTGTCCGAAGAAGTCTCCGTGGTCATGTGGCCAGCATGACTAAATGCCAAAGGCGCACAGAACGCTGTTACCTTCCCACCAAATGTGGTCCCTGTTTTTCTACTTGCATTTTTTACGTGCTTTCGAACTGCTAGGTTGGCAGAAGCTGAGACAAGTAACGGGAGCTCACCCCTTTATGCGGCACTAGGGATTCGAACTGCTGAACTGCCAACCTTTCGACTGACAAGCTCAGCATCTTAGCCACTGAACCACTGCATCCACATGTCTTTCAAGGAATCATCACAACAACACTGTTCCCTTCCCACCAAAGGTGGTCCCTGTTTTTCTACTTGCATTTTTTACGTGCTTTCGAACTGCTAGGTTGGCAGAAGCTGGGACAAGGAACGGGAGCTCACTCCATTAAGCAGCACTAGGGATTCGAACCGCTGAACTGCCAACCTTTCGACCGACAAGCTCAGCGTCTTAGCCACTGAGCCACCATATATATATAAATATAATTTATATTTGCTGATAAAGAAATATAAATTCAGTATAAAATGGTTTGTCGTGAATGTGCCTGTTTGAGGGCTCCTGGATTGGCTTCAGACAACAAGCATACATTTTGCTGCCTATTGGGAGACTAATATAGATCTATTTTGGACTGATCGGTCCTCATCAGTTAGCCACACCCTTATCATATGTTCCCTCCCCGTACAAGCTACAGATTTACTAACTGATGAGGACCAATCAGTCCGAAATAGATCTATATTAGTCTCCCAATAGGCAGCAAAATGTATGCTTGTTGTTTGAAGAAGCCTAGGAGAGTGGATGTGTTTTCACTGAGCTATGGCTGCAATTTGAGAAACTTGGTTTATGTAGGAAAATACCCGGTTTGAAGAAAAATACCTACAAAACGAAAGAAAAGAAAGCATATATATATATATATTTTCTTACTTCTTCGTAGGATTTATGTGTGTTTTTCTTTTAGCCAGGTTTAGCCTTGGTTACGTAGGAGAAACCTGGCTAAAAGAAACACACGCACGCACACACACACACACACAAACATATATAGATAGATAGATAGATAGATAGATAGATAGATATAGATATATAGATATATAGATATATAGATATATAGATATATAGATATATAGATATATAGATATATAGATATATAGATATATAGATATATAGATATATAGATATATATCGCATGTAACTAATATCTGTCTAGAGAGGTTACTATGGGGATGATATAAATGCCAACCTTACAAGATTTTGTACATTGTGGTATTTCAGGAGTGAACTTTTCATGGTGTTTTGGTTTTGTTTTTTTTTTGCTGGATTTGAATATTCCACTTATGAAAATACATAGGATGATTTCTCCAAAGGAAAACTTTTCCCCGACCTTTTATTTTAATTTTTTTTTCCAGACAAGACAGTGAGACCATCTTAAAAAAAATAACCTCTCCAGCTTTGGGACTACAATAAGAAAATTTTAACCCCAAAAATCCTCCCAAAACTTTGTTCCTCCTGAAAAAAAAAAAGCAGAAATCTAATGCACCCTGAGCAGAATTTGGGAAAAAACAGCAAAAGTTTTTCTTTCAACCGTCAAAAGTGTTGCCTGGTATGTACATTTAGAATGCCCTCGCCCCTGTCTTTTTTGCAATTATAGTTTTTAAAACTGTTTTTATTGTATTTTAATGGCTTGGTTTTAATTAGGATTGTTTAGCTTTGTGTTTTAATTGGGTACACTGCCCAGAGTTGCAAGCATGAAATGGCAACAGCTACATAAAATCGATAAATAAATAAAAACAAACTATTTTTGCCCCCACACAAAGGATGGACTGGGAAACGTTAGGGAAGAAATTCTCTTTTAAAGAGCCATTCCAAGGGTTACGGTTTCTGTCTTGCCATCCTCCAGCAGTTAAAGAGACACCCCCCCCCCAATAAGTATATTAAGAGATTAAATTGCTCATCTGTTTTTCTGCTCATCAGAAGGGATCCCTGCTGTTTTGGGGGACTGAGTGACAACCTGAACTGGCAGCCCCACAACCTTCGGAAAGTAGCAGCCCAGCGGGAAAGCTGTCAGTCGCCTAGCAGTGTCAGGGGATAAGGCGCCATCAAGGCCCCAGGAAGGCAAGCTGCCTTTAGAAATCGTTGAGTGCGACGCTTTAGGAGGTCATAATTTGGAGGCGTCAAGAGTTCTTAAAGGCCGAGGCAGGGGTTGGCTTCCTCCGTGGTTCAGCTGCTGCCAGGGGGAAAAAAACAAAAAAACAACTCAGCGAGCGGGGAAGAAGCTTCCGAAAGGATAAAAAAAAAAAAAAATGAAAAAAAGAGGACTTGCGGAAGCCAACAAAGTTTTGCTGAAGTTTTCAAAATGACGACGGATTAAAAAAAACAAGTAAGTAGATGCTGGAGGTGGCTGGCTTCTTGAATTTTGGATGGATGGATGGATGGATGGATGGATGGATAGATAAATAGATAGATAGATAGATAGATAGATAGATAGATAGATAGATAGATAGATAGATAATGGTAGATAGGTAGGTAGGTAAGTAGGTAGGTAGAGATAGATAGATAGAGATAGATAGATAGATAGATAGATGATAGATAAATAGAGATAGATAGATGATAGATAGATAGATAGAGATAGATAGACAGACAGATAGATAGATAGATAGATAGATAGATAATGGTAGGTAGTTAGGTAGGTAGAGATAGAGAAGATAGATAGATAGATAGAGATAGATAGATGATAAATAGATAGAGATAGATAGATAGATGGATAGATAGATAGATAGATAGATAGATAGATAGATAGATAGATAGATAGATAGATAGATAGGACAGACAGACAGACAGATAGATAGATAGATAATGGTAGGTAGGTAGGTAGGTAGGTAGAGATAGATAAGATACATAGATAGATAGATAGATAAGATAGATAGATAGAGATAGATAGATGATAGATAGATAGAGATAGACAGACAGACAGACAGACAGATAGATAGATAGATAGATAGATAGATAGATAGATAAGATAGATAGAGAGATGATAGATAGATAGAGATAGACAGACAGACAGACAGACAGATAGATAGATAGATAGATAATGGTAGCTAGGTAGGTAGGTAGAGACAGATAAGATAGATAGATAGATAGATAGATAGATAGATAGATAGATAGATAGATAGATAGATAGATAGATAGATGGATAGATGATAGATGGATAGATGGATAGATGGATAGATGGATAGATGGATAGATAATGGTCATCCCTTCCAACTCTATTATTCTGTTCTGTTATTCCATTATTCTTTCTATGATCCTATATATACGTCCCATCAAATCCGGAATGGCATAGGAGCTGCCGAGATGGTAAAACTCCATTTTAAAGGTTCCTAAATATCAGAACTGAAGATCCCACAGTAAAATCCATAACTCTAATAACCCCAAACCCTCTTTTTCTTTGTTATTTTTTCGCTGATAAAATAATTGTAAGGGAGGGGGTGGGGAAAACTCAGTGCCCAAGCTTTCAGGGATTGTTTGATTCCTACTTCAGTGTTTT